>NC_041384.1:375273963-375446703 GCF_002162155.2 Triticum dicoccoides
CCAATATAAATACCCAAGCACCCCCCCCTCTAAACACATCAAACCAACACCTCTCCTCTCCTCTCCGCCACACCCCACGCCGCGCCGCCGCACCACCCAAGCCGCGCCTCACCCCGCGCCTCTCACCCGCGCCGCCGCCCTTGTGCATCGCCGCCGCGCCCAACGCCGCCCAACCCCGCGCCCTAGTGCCGCCACCGCCACCATGCGTCACCGCGCCGCCGCCGCCCTGCGTCAACGCCGCCGTCGCCGCCGTTCGTCGGAGGTACCGCGCCGCGTCTCTTCTTTCCCTCGGTTCGGTTTTTCTTATAAACCGTTCCGATTCTTTTCTTCTCTACCGATTCGTTTTCTTTCCGATTTTTCGCTAAACCGTTCCGGTGTTCTAGATCGGTTTTTCGTTTCGATCTCTTTTCCGAAAACCCTAGATTGGTTTTCGTTCTTCTTTCGGACCGTTCGTCTCAACGAACGTGATCACCGATTATTTCCCGGTTAACGACGTCTGTTCGTATAACCGTTCTTCTTTTTCTTCTCGTCGGATTTATTCCGCGATCGCGATCTCAGATCCGATCTTCGTTCTAGTTTATCTTCTCGCTTGTTTATCGGAATCAGGTGATTCAAGCGCCTGGAGTTTCATCTCGAAACCGCCGTTTCGTCTAATCAACTTGAACAAGCTTTTGCTACAGTAAAATTTTGACCTAGATTCAACTTGCTAGAACCGAGTTGTGTTCTTCCGCCGTTTGTTTTTCGTCGTTTGTTCGGCTCGTTCTTTCTTTGCAACCGGAGTTCTTAAGTTGAACTTTCTGGTTCGTTCTCTTGTTCGATTTTTCCCTGTGCATTAGATGAGTACTTATTGTGTGCTTACTATTGTTTGCTTACGATAGATTGACCGGAGTGTGACGATTAGATCTATCACGAGTTTTGAGTGCGAACCATCTTCATCAACTTTGCATGCAAGTAACACTTGATCATATCTTTCCTACTACCCAGTTTTATTGCATTAGATCAAACCCTCAAACACTTGCATTGTTAGGATCTAATTAAATTGTGGGATGGGAAGTAGATGAGGTAGTACCTATTACCTGTTACTTATGAAACCTTGGGAGTTACTTCTACGTTTGCTTATTATGCTATGCTATGCTAGTAGACGTGGATTGGGTGAGTGAATATCCATGACAGATGTGAGATTGTTAATTAATGGCTTATCTAAGGTGGCAACCTAAACACACATCTGGGTGGATTGAGGCACCTGATGTCTATCAGGACTTGCCTGTTTTTTTGGACCGCCACCCAGGCTCAAAGGGATCATAAGATTTTTCATGCTAGAAACTTCCGTGTGCAGCCACATGCTACTATGGGCTCTAGCATAGTTGACTAAGTTGTGCGAACTCTTACGGGGTAGACTAGCAGATGTAGGGGATGTAGGTGTACCGGTTTACCCCACATGTAAGGTGCTAGCGCTTCTGAAAGACTATGTCTCGGTCATCCGTCTTCTCAAACACCATGTAGTGCGAGAAACCAAACGGAGGCGATCGAGTCTTGTGGGAAAAGTGCGCAAACCTCTGCAGAGTAACAAACTAATCATGATTAGCCGTGTCCCCGGTTATGGACATTTTGAGTATCTAGTTCTTGGATTATCCTGTTGATCTCAACACGTTACTTATTATAATTTGTTTGGGTTTAATGAGTACTTTTAAATTGGGATTGAGGATGCTGTCAACCATTCTCAATGTTTAACAACCACCATGATAGTTAAACAAAATTATTCCTTTGATGTAGGAAAAAAATTGGCTTTTCGCAAAAAAACTGAAATCATAGAGCTTTCCACCAGCCATATATGCATGTAGTATAGCCTATTCTTTCATTACTCTCTATGTGTTACATTGCCAGCATATTCCATGTGCTGACCCGTTTTCGGGCTGCAACTTTTCATGTTGCAGACTTTTCAGACGACGAGTAAGTGGTACGTTAGGGTTACGATTTCCTATACTCAACTTTGCCGTTGGTGTTGATGGGAACCCACAACCTTGTTGCTTCCGCTATATTTTGGATTGAGGTAATAGTTTTTACGTTACTTTATACATGTGATTTACCTCTGTTATAAATCCTTCGAGTACTGTGTGTGTCAGCATATCGATCCAGGGATGACACGAAAGCACAGAGACTTGATCCATTCGGGTCGGGTCGCTACAGTGCAATACCTTATTCTTTATACAAGTTTCCTTGGTCATGTTGGTTTTTATAGGAGGTTCATTAAAGACTTCTCTAAAATTTCCAGGCCTCTAACTAATCTCTTACAAAAAGATGTTCCTTTTGTCTTTGATGATGATTGTGTAGAAGCATTTGAAATACTTAAAAAGCTTTGATTTCCGCACCTATTGTTCAGCCACCTGATTGGAATTTACCCTTTGAAATTATCTATGATGCTAGTGATTATGCTGTAGGAGCCGTTTTAGGACAAATGGTTGATAAGAAATTAAATGTTATCCAATATGCTAGTAAAACTCTAGACAGTGCCCAGAGAAACTATGCTACTACTGAAAAATAATTGTTATCAGTTGTATTTGCTTGTGATATATAAGTTCACACCTTATATTGTTGATTCTAAAGTAATTGTTCACACTGATCATGCTGCTATTAAATATCTTATGGAAAAGAAAGATGTTAAACCTGGACTTATTAGATGGGTTCTCTTGCTACAAGAATTTGATTTGCATATTATTGATAGAAAGGGAGCTGAGAACCCTGTTGCAGACAACTTGTCTAGGTTAGAGAATGTTCTTGATGACCCACTACCTATTGATGATAGCTTTCCTGATGAACAATTAGCTGTCATAAATGCTTTTCGTACTGCTCCATGGTGTGCTGATTATGCTAATTATATTGTTGCTAAATTTATACCACCTAGTTTCACATACCAACAAAAGAAAAAGTTTTTCTATGATTTAAGACATTACTTCTGGGATGACCCACATCTTTATAAAGAAGGAGTAGATGGTGTTATTAGATGTTGCGTACCTGAGCATCAACATGAACAGATCCTACGTAAGTGTCACTCCGAGGCTTATGGAGGACACCATGCTGGAGATAGAACTACGCATAAGGTATTGAAATCAGGTTTTTATTGGCCTACTCTTTTTAGGGATGCCCGTAAGTTTGTCTTGTCTTGTGATGAATGCCAAAGAATTGGTAATATTAGTAGACGTCAAGAAATGCCTATGAATTATTCACTTGTTATCGAACCATTTGATGTTTGGGGCTTTGATTATATGGGACCGTTTCCTTCCTCTAATGGGTATACACATATTTTAGTTGTTGTTGATTACGTTACTAAGTGGGTAGAAACTATTCCAACTAGTAGTGCTGACCATAACACCTTTATTAAGATGCTCAAATAAGTTATTTTTCCGAGGTTTGGAGTCCCTAGATACTTAATGACTGATGGTGGTTCACATTTTATTCATGGTGATTTTCGTAAAATACTTCCTAAGTATGATGTTAATCATAGAATTGCATCTCCTTATCACCCACAATCTAGTGGTCAAGTAGAACTGAGTAATAGAGAGCTTAAATTAATTTTGCGAAAGACTGTTAATAGATCTAGAAAGAATTGGTCCAAGAAACTTGATGATGCATTATGGGCTTATAGAACTACATATAAAAATCCTATGGGTATGTTGCCGTATAAAATGGTGTATGGAAAAGCATGTCAGTTACCTCTCGAACTTGAACATAAGGCATATTGGTCCATTAAAGAGCTCAATTATGATTTCAAACTTGCCGGTGAGAAGAGGCTATTTGACATTAGCTCACTTGATGAATGGAGAACCCACGCCTACGAGAATGCCAAACTGTTTAAAGAAAAAGTTAAAAGATGGCATGACAAAAGGATACAAAAGCGTGAGTTTAATGTAGGTGATTATGTTTTGCTATACAACTCTCGTTTAAGATTTTTTGCAGGAAAACTCCTCTCTAAATGGGAAGGGCCTTACATTATCGAGGAGGTCTATTTTGTAGATAGTAACACTATCATCAGCATCTATCTTCCTCTTGAAGACCCATTTATTCTCAATGGCTTGCCGATTGATAAGACCATTTTGCATCATGCTTTTATATTGATATTTATTGCAATATGGGCTGTTATTACACATTATGTCACAACACTTATGCCTATTCTCTCTTATTTTACAAGGTTTACATGAAGAGGGAGAATGCCGGTAGTTGGAATTCTGGGCTGGAAAAGGAGCAAATATTAGAGACCTATTCTGCACAACTCCAAAAGTCCCGAAACTCCATGGAAGTCAGTTTCAGAATATATAAAAAATATTGGGCAAAGAAAGCACCGGAGGGGGCCACCCACCATCCACGAGGGTGGGGGGGTGCCCTATCCCCTTGGGCGCGCCCCCTGCCTCGTGGCCCCCCTGGCAGGCCTCCGGTGCCCATCTTTGGCTATATGAAGTCTTTCACCCTGGAAAAAATCATAAGCAAGCTCACGGGACGAAACTCCACCGCCACAAGGCGGAACCTTGGCGGAACCAATCTAGGGCTCCGGCGGAGCTGTTCTTCCGGAGAAACATCCCTCCGGGAGGGGGAAATCATCACCATCGTCATCAGCGTCTATCCTCTCAGCGGGAGGGGGTTAATCTCCATCAACATCTTCACCAACACCATCTCCTCTCAAACCCTAGTTCATCTCTTGTATCCAATCTTTGTCCCAAAACCTCAGATTGATACATGTGGGTTGCTAGTAGTGTTAATTACTCCTTGTAGTTGACGCTAGTTGGTTTATTTGGTGGAAGATCATATGTTCAGATCCTTTATGCATATTAATACCCCTCTGATTATGAACATGAATATGATTTGTGAGTACTTACGTTTGTTCCCGAGGACATGTGAGAAGTCTTGCTATAAGTAGTCATGTGAATTTGGTATTCGTTCGATATTTTGATGAGATGTATGTTGTCTTTCCTCTAGTGGTGTCATGTGAACGTCGACTACATGACACTTCACTATTGTTTGGGCCTAGGGGAAGGCATTGGGAAGTAATAAGTAGATGCTGGGTTGCTAGAGTGACAGAAGCTTAAACCCTAGTTTATGCGTTGCTTTGTAAGGGGCTGATTTGGATCCATATGTTTCATGCTATGGTTAGGTTTACCTTAATACTTATTTTGTAGTTGTGGATGCTTGCAATAGGGGTTAATCATAAGTGGGATGCTTTTCCAAGGAAGGGCATTACCCAAGCACCGGTCCACCCACATATCAAATTATCAAAGTACCGAACGCGAATCATATGAGCGTGATGAAAACTAGCTTGACGATAATTCCCATGTGTCCTCGGGAGCGCTTTCCTTTATATAAGAGTTTGTCCATGCGTGTCCTTTTCTACAAAAAGGATTGGGCCATCTTTCTGCACCTTATTTAGTTTTGCTACTTGTTACCTGTTACAAATTACCTTATCAGAAAACTATCTGTTACCGATTATTTCACTGCTTGCAGAGAATACCTTAATGAAAACTGCTTGTCATTTCCTTCTGCTCCTCGTTGGGTTCGACACTCTTACTTATTGAAAGGACTATGATAGATCCCCAATACTTGTGGGTCATCAAGACTCTTTCTAGCACCGTTGCCGGGGAATGAAGCGCCTTTGCTAGGTGGAATTTCGTAAGGAAAAATTTATATAGTGTGCTGAAATTTACTGTCACTTGTTACTATGGAACATAATCATTTGAGGGGCTTGTTCGGGGTATCATCACCCCAACCAGTAGAGCAAAGAGTTGCTCCTCAACCTACTTAACCTATTGAAAATGTTTACTTTGAAATTCCTTCGGGTATGATAGAGAAACTGCTAGCTAATCCTTTCACAGGTGATGGAACATTACATCCTGATTTGCACCTAATCTATATGGATGAAGTTTGTGGATTATTTAAGCTTGCAGGTATGCCTGAGGATGTTATCAAGAAGAAGGTCTTCCCTTTATCTCTGAAGGTAAAGTCATTGACATGGTTTAGGCTATGTGATGATATGGGATCATGGAACTACAATCGATTGAAATTGAAATTTCATCAGAAGTTTTATCATATGCATCTTGTTCATCGTGATCATAATTATATATATAATTTTTGGCCTCACGAAGGAGAAAGCATCACTCAAGCTTGGGGGAGGCTTAAGTCAATGCTATATTCATGCCCCAATCATGAGCTCTCAAGAGAAATTATTATTCAAAAAATTTATGCTCGGCTTTCTCTCAATTATCGCTCCATGCTCGATACTTCTTGTAATGGTTCTTTTATGATGAAGACTATTGAATCAAATGGGATTTATTGGAAAGAATTAAACGCAACTCTGAAGATTGGGATCTCGACGAAGTTAAGGAGTCCGGTATAACACCCAAGTTTGATTGTGTTAAATCTTTTATGGATACCGATGTTTTTCGTGAATTTAGCACTAAATACAGACTTGACTCTGAGATAGTAGCTTCTTTCTGTGAATCTTTTGCTACTCATGTTGATCTCCCTAAGGAGAAGTGGTTTAAATATAATCCTCCCATTGAAGTAAAAGTAGTTGAACCTATTAAAGTTGAAGAAAAGACTATCACTTATAATATTGATCCTATTGTTCATACCGCTTATATTGAGAACCCACCTTTCCCTATTGGAATAAAGGATCATGCTAAAGCTTCAACCGTGGTCAACAAAAGTAACATTAGAACACCCAAACCCTCCGGGCAAATTAAAGTTGAACCTAGTTTTGCTATGGTTAAATATCTCTTGTCCGATAATATTGATGGGCATGTTATTTACTTTTGTGATGAAGCTGCTAGAATTGCTAGACCCGTTACTAAGGGTAAACATAGACCTGTTGTTGGCATGCCTGTTATTTCTGTTAAAATAGGAGATAATTTTTATCATGGCTTATGTGATATGGGTGCTAGTGTCAGTGCAATACCTTATTCTTTATATGAAGAAATTATGCATGATATTGCACCTGCTGAGTTAGAAGACATTAATGTTACTATTAAGCATGCCATTAGAGATACTATCTCACCGGTTGGGATTGTTAGAGATGTTGAAGTCTTGTGTGGGGAAGTTAAATATCCTGCTGATTTTCTTGTTCTTGGTTCTCCATAAGATGACTTTTGTCCCATTATATTTGGTAGACCCTTCTTGAATACTGTTAATGCTAGGATAGACTGCAAAAAGGATATTGTTACAGACGTATGTCTTTTGGTTTATGTAATGCACCTGCTACCTTTCAAGATGTATGACTGCTATATTCTATGACTTTTGTGAAAAGATTGTTGAGGTTTTCATGGATGATTTTTATGTATATAGAACTTCTTTTGATGATTGCTTAGGCAACCTTGATCGAGTTTTGCAGAGATGTGAAGAAACTAATCTTGTCTTGAATTGGGAGAAGTGCCACTTTATGGTTAATGAAGGCATTGTCTTGGGGCATAAAATTTCTGAAAGAGGTATTGAAGTCGATAAAGCTAAATTTGATGCTATTGAAAAGATGTCGTGTCCTAAGGACATTAAAGGTATAAGAAGTTTCCTTGGTCATGTTGGTTTTTATAGGAGGTTCATTAAAGACTTCTCTAACATTTCCAGGCCTCTAACTAATCTCTTACAAAAAGATGTTCCTTTTGTCTTTGATGATGATTGTGTAGAAGCATTTGAAATACTTAAAAAAGCTTTGATTTCCGCACCTATTGTTCAGCCACCTGATTGGAATTTACCCTTTGAAATTATCTATGATGCTAGTGATTATGCTGTAGGTGCCGTTTTAGGACAAATGGTTGATAAGAAATTAAATGTTATCCAATATGCTAGTAAAACTCTAGACAGTGCCCAGAGAAACTATGCTACTACTGAAAAAGAATTTTTAGCAGTTGTATTTGCTTGTGATATATAAATTCAGACCTTATATTGTTGATTCTAAAGTAATTTTTCACACTGATCATGCTGCTATTAAATATCTTATGGAAAATAAAGATGTTAAACCTAGACTTATTAGATGGGTTCTCTTGCTACAAGAATTTGATTTGCATATTATTGATAGAAAGGGAGCTGAGAACCCTGTTGCAGACAACTTGTCTAGGTTAGAGAATGTTCTTGATGACCCACTACCTATTGATGATAGCTTTCCTGATGAACAATTAGCTTTCATAAATGCTTTTCGTACTGCTCCATGGTATGCTGATTATGCTAATTATATTTTTGCTAAATTTATACCACCTAGTTTCACATACCAGCAAAAGAAAAAGGTTTTCTATGATTTAAGACATTACTTCTGGGATGACCCACATCTTTATAAAGAAGGAGTAGATGGTGTTATTAGACGTTGCGTACCTGAGCATCAACATGAACAGATCCTACGTAAGTGTCACTCCAAGGCTTATGGAGGACACCATGCTGGAGATAGAACTACGCATAAGGTATTGCAATCTGGTTTTTATTGGCCTACTCTTTTTAAGGATTCCCGTAAGTTTGTCTTATCTTGTGATGAATGCCAAAGAATTGGTAATATTAGTAGACGTCAAGAAATGCCTATGAATTATTCACTTGTTATCGAACCATTTGATGTTTGGGGCTTTGATTATATGGGACCGTTTCCTTCCTCTAATGGGTATACACATATTTTAGTTGTTGTTGATTACGTTACTAAGTGGGTAGAAGCTATTCCAACTAGTAGTGCTGATCATAACACCTTTATTAAGATGCTCAAATAAGTTATTTTTCCGAGGTTTGGAGTCCCTAGATACTTAATGACTGATGGTGGTTCACATTTTATTCATGGTGATTTTCGTAAAATACTTGCTAAGTATGATGTTAATCATAGAATTGCATATCCTTATCACCCACAATCTAGTGGTCAAGTAGAACTGAGTAATAGAGAGCTTAAATTAATTTCGCAAAAGACTGTTAATAGATCTAGAAAGAATTGGTCCAAGAAACTTGATGATGCATTATGGGCTTATAGAACTGCATATAAAAATCCTATGGGTATGTCTCCATATAAAATGGTTTATGGAAAAGCATGTCACTTACCTCTCGAACTAGAACATAAGGCATATTGGGCCATTAAAGAGCTCAATTATGATTTCAAACTTGCCGGTGAAAAGAGGCTATTTGACATTAGCTCACTTGATGAATGGAGAACCCAGGCCTACGAGAATGCCAAACTGTTTAAAGAAAAAGTTAAAAGATGGCATGACAAAAGGATACAAAAGCGTGAGTTTAATGTAGGTGATTATGTTTTGCTATACAACTCTCGTTTAAGATTTTTTGCAGGAAAACTCCTCTCTAAATGGGAAGGGCCTTACATTATCGAGGAGGTCTATCGTTCCGGTGCCATAAAAATCAACAACTTCGAAGGCACAAATCCGAAGGTGGTGAACAGTCAAAGAATCAAACATTATATCTCAGGTAATCCAATAAATGTTGAAACTAATGTTATTAAAACTGTAACCCCGGAGGAATATATAAGGGACACTTTCCATAATGTTTCAGACTCCGAAAAGGAATAGGTATGTGGTATGGTAAGTAAACCGACTCCAAAACAGTTCTAATAGCATTTTTTTCTCCGTTTTGGAATATTTAAGAAAATAGGAAAATAAGAAGTAGTGCAGGAAGGACACGAGGTGTCCATGAGGGTGGAGGGCGAGCCCCCTGCCTCGTGGGCACCTCGCGTGCTCTCCTGACTCCTTTTTCTTGTATGATACTTCTTTTGGTTGGTAAAAATTCATTATATAATCTCCCGAAGGTTTTGATCACCGTACCATGCAAATATCTCCTGTTTTTGTTTCGTGCTGTTTTTTGCCAGAGTTCTCAAGGCCAGGCATCATGTCGTCCCCCTTCTCCAACAATGAGGGCGACGATGCTTGGCTAATGAAGATAGAGCTGAAGAGAGGAGAACCCGGGGAGATCAACAAGGATGATGGGATCAAGAAGGCCATGGAGGATCAAGTTCCGGCAGTAGAAGACCAAGACATCCTTCAACCTCATCACAATCTTCTTACCCCAACGGAGATTGAACCTTTCAAGATGATTGAGTTAGCTTGCATACAAAACAAGTATCTCACACATGAAAATATTTTGTTGAAGGAGCATATCACCGCACTCAAGGGCATTATCCGCAAATTGGAGGATCTCCTATGCTTGATGTGTGATTATCCATCATCACCACCATCTTCTTCACCAGCAAAAGAGAACTAAGTATCTGGTATGGGAACTCCCCTTGGCAACTGCCAAGCTTGGGGGAGGTGCCCCGGTATCGTATCTCCATCACACTTTTATCTTTACCATTTTTCTTAGTTTGATCCTTTTGTTTATATCTTGATCTAGTAGAATAAAGTTTTAGTATGATCTAGTTTTGAGTTTTGCCTTATGATCCTTCTATGTAATCGAGTCTGTGAGCTATATATATAATAAAGATTAGTGTTGAGTCAAGGGATTTGCTATTTTGCTATGATCTTAAGAAAAAAGAGGAACAAAAAGAAATATAGAGATCATATTGATCTTATGGAGAGTAATGACTTCACATATAAAGAGTATGATGAACAAAAGTTGTTGAGAGTTGACAAACATAGTTTTGGTCATCATTGCAATTAATAGGAAGTAATAAAGAAAGGGAGGTTTTCACATTTAAATATACTATGTTGGACATCTTTTATGATTGTGAGTACTCATTAAAATATGACATGCTAAAAAGTTGACATTGGACAAGGAAGACAACGTAATGGGTTATGTTTTCTTACATATGAAATAAATTATATTGTCATGGATCATCCAACATGTTGAGCTTGCCTTTCCCCCTCATGCTAGCCAAATTCTTTGCACCAAGTAGAGATACTACTTGTGCTTCCAAATATCCTTAAACCCAGTTTTGCCATGAGAGTCCACCATATCTACCTATGGATTGAGTAAGATCCTTCAAGTAAGTTGTCATTGTTGCAAGCAATAAAAATTGCTCTCTAAATATGTATGCTTTATTAGTGTGGAGAAAATAAGCTTTATACAATCTTGTGATGTGGAAGAAATAAAAGCGACGGACTGCATGATAAAGGTCCATATCACAAGTGGCAATATAAAGTGACTTTCTTTTGCATTAAGATTTCGTGCATCCAACCATAAAATCACATGACAACCTCTGCTTCCCTCTGCGAAGGGCCTATCTTGTATTCTTGTCTTATACTTCATATAAGAGTCATGGTGTTCTTCACCTTTCCTTTTTACATTTTATCCTTTGGCAAGCACTGTGTGTTGGAAAGATCCTGATATATATAGCTAATTGGATATGAGTTTTCATGAACTATTATTGTTGGCAGTACCCTTGAGGTAAAAGGTTGAGAGGCAAAACTATAAGCCCCTATATTTCTCTTTATCTGATTAAAACTTCATACCCATAAGTACTGCATGAGTGTTAGAAATTGTGAAAGACTAAATGATAGTTGAGTATGTGGACTTGCTGAAAGGCTCTTATATTGACTCTTTCTGATGTTATGATAAATTGCAATTGCTTCAATGACTGAGATTATAGTTTGTTAGCTTTCAATGAAGTTTCTGATTCATACTTGAAATTGTGAATGAATTGTTACTTTAGCATAAGAAATCATATGACAATATATATATGTTGCTGTTATAAGAATGATCATGATGCCCTCATGCCCGTATTTTATCTTATTGACATCTCTATCTCTAAACATGTGGACATATTTTTCGATATCGGCTTTCGCTTGAGGATAAGCGAGGTCTAAGCTTGGGGGAGTTGATACGACCATTTTGCATCATGCTTTTATATCGATATTTATTGCATTATGGGCTGTTATTACACATTATGTCACAACACTTATGCCTATTCTCTCTTATCTTACAATGTTTATTCGAAGAGGGAGAATGTCGGCAGCTGGAATTCTGGGCTGGAAAAGGAGCAAATATTAGAGACCTATTCTGCACAGAAGTTAGTTTAGAATATATAAAAATATTGGGCGAAGAAAGCACCGGAGGGGGGCCACCCACCATCCACGAGGGTGGGGGGGCGCCCTACCCCCCTAGGCGCGCCCCCTGTCTCGTGGCCCCCCTAGCAGGCCTCCGGTGCCCATCTTTGGCTATATGAAGATGGGCACCAAAGTCCACCCTAGAAAAAGATCATAAGCAAGCTCACGAGACAAAACTCCACCGCCACGAGGCGGAACCTTGGCAGAACCAATCTAGGGCTCCGGCGGACCTGTTCTGCCGGGGAAACATCCCTCTCGGAGGGGGAAATCATCACCATCGTCATCACCTCCGATCCTCTCAGCAGGAGGGGGTCAATCTCCATCAACATCTTCACCAGCACCATCTCCTCTCAAACCCTAGTTCATCTCTTGTATCCAATCTTTGTCCCAAAACCTCAAATTGGTACCTGTGGGTTGCTAGTAGTGTTGATTACTCCTTGTAGTTGATGTTAGTTGGTTTATTTGGTGGAAGATCATATGTTCAGATCCTTTATGCATACTAATACCCCTCTAATTATGAACTTGAATATGATTTGTGACTAGTTACGTTTGTTCCTGAGGACATGGGAGAAGTCTTGCTATAAGTAGTCATGTGAATTTGGTATTCGTTCGATATTTTGATGAGATGTATGTTGTCTTTCCTCTAGTGGTGTCATGTGAACGTCGACTACATGACACTACACCATTGTTTTGTCCTAGGGGAAGGCATTGGGAAGTAATAAGTAAATGATGGGTTGCTAGAGTGATAGAAGCTTAAACCCTAGTTTATGCGTTGCTTCGTAAGGGGCTGATTTGGATCCATATGTTTAATGATATGGTTAGGTTTACCTTAATACTTCTTTTGTAGTTGAGGATGCTTGCAATAGGGGTTAATCATAAGTGGGATGCTTTTCCAAGGAAGGGCAGTACCCAAGCACCGGTCCACCCACATATCAAATTATCAAAGTATCGAACGCGAATCATATGAGTGTGATGAAAACTAGCTTGACGATAATTCCCATGTGTCCTCGGGAGCGCTTTCCTTTATATAAGAGTTTGTCCAGGCTTTTCCTTTGCTACAAAAAGGATTGGGACATCTTGCTACACCTTATTTACTTTTGCTACTTGTTACCCGTTACAAATTACCTGATCACAAAACTATCTGTTACCGATAATTTCAGTGCTTGCAGAGAATACCTTACTGAAAACTGCTTGTCATTTCCTTGTGCTCCTCGTTGGGTTCGACACTATTACTTATCGAAAGGACTACGATATATCCCCTATACTTGTGGGTCATCACCGATCTTCGGGCAAGTCCACCAAAGTCCACACTTTGTTCTCATACATGGTTCCTATCTTAGATTTCATGGCCTCAAGCCATTTATCGGAATCTGGGCTCATCATCGTTTCCTCATAGTTAGTCGGTTCATCATGGTCTAGTAACATGACTTCCAGAAGAGGATTACCCTACCACTCTAGTGCGGAACATGCTCTGTTTGACCAACAAGGTTCGGTAGTAACACTACTGTAGGATGCTTCTAACGTGACACTATGATCAGAGACCCATCGACGAAACTGTGTGCGATGCAATAATCGCAAACGGTGGTGTAAAAACCATCAAAAAAGGTGCAAAAAGTTTGCGATGATAGATGCGTCAAACACGGTTCGGTTTTAGTTGTGTGTGCTTTGCAGGGCATACGGGTTAGTTCAATTAACTATTTGTAATGAGAAGGAACAAAAGAAATGGTCAACCAGATGGAGGTGTGTGCGATATACATCATACGGTTCACTCAGATGAACAGTTTGTGATTAGGCAACAGAAAAGAAACGGTCAGCCAGATCAAGGTGTGTGCGATATACGGCGTGCGGTTCACTCGGATGAACTATTTGTGTTGAGACAAGAGAACAAAAACGGTCAGCCAGATGAAGGTGTGTGCCATGTACAACATACGGTTCACTCGGATGAACTGTTTGTGATTAGGAAACACAAAAGAAACGGTCAGCCAGATCAAGGTGTGTGCGATATACGGCATGCGGTTCACTCGGCCTTGTCGTTAGTGTGTGACCTCTGTGGCAACCATTCGCTCCCCACTAGCCTCTTCTTGTACCGTGGCAACCATCCACCGCCTCTTCGCCTTTCCCTCTCGATTTGGAACTGCTGTCGCACGCTCTTCCTCCCTCCATTTGCCTTCATCCTTCCTTCGGCCATTGTTCGATCATCTTCTTCTTGGAGGGAACAATCCGGAAATGACCCCATTATTCTTTCCCCGATCTGAAAGATGACATGGTGGAGGATCTCATTGATCGGTGCGACATCATCACCTCGGCAAGCATGGCAGGTTTGTTCAAGACCATTCTCGACTCAACTAATAACATCATTACAAGGAATCCAAGGGTCCAGGAGCAGTTTGATCTCCCCTATCTTGTTCGCCATGACCCTGCTGACTGGCGCGGGGACGACGGAAGCCTCGCCTTGTGCAAGTTGATGCCACTTGATAATGATACATGTGATGTTAAGATGCGATCGCTTGAGGGCAAGGCTTGGGTAGGCGCAAATGGAGATTGGGTTGTTTATATGGGGTACGACTGCGAGTGGGAACTTGTGAATGTGTACACTCGTCACCGGGTTCCACTTCCAAAAATCTTAGACTGCCCAGAGGTTGAGTACACCGGTAGTCTACGTGAGTTCAAATATGATCATGGTGATTGTCGTCTATGAAAGATAGCAATTTGTCGAGTTCCCAACCGCTCTTGGGATTACACGAACTATGAAGTTGTTTCTATCTTCAACAAGCTCGTTGCCTTCCTTACTTCCACGCCTCGATGGATATTGCTCAAAAATCAATTTCTGTACACGGATGAGTACTGTGATGCAATTCAATACGAGGTTCTTGTGTTTCCTGCCACCACTCGTGGCACTGTTTTTGCATGGAATCCTGATGCTTTTGGTATGTTTGTCTTCCACCATAATTATAATTGTTTCATCCACATGCATGCGGGTTAGCTAGTTTCCCTTTACTAATTAACCTTCTTGTGTTTCCAAGGTCCTGTGGACATTCCACCACCTATACTTGAAAAATTTTATAACCAAGGGGGAGATGACGATACTGATGATCACGAGCATGAGGATGAGCAGGACCCATATACTCAGTGGCGCCTGGCAACTTATTCTGATGGATCACCTCTTCTTGTCTGTATATAGGGCACTGCTGATGTTACTAAGGAAGCAAGTGTTGTCTCGCATGGTCACACTCTCCGAACCTATTCCAACATTTTTTGCAGGGTATTCGGGATGGATACTAGTGTACTAGCGCCAACACCTTCTTCCTGGTTCAGTATTGAAAGTCTTGGAGGAAACTCGCTCTTCCTTGGACAAAACTATCCAATGATGGTGGAAGGCGATCTAGCTGCTGTTGACAAAATGTTACTACCATTTATGAGAAGCAACTGTATCTATACCTCGGACATTTCTATGCTCCCCTACCATCCCAATATGGGTCCTGACATAGGCCCCTTCAGCCTGGATGATCAGTCCTGCGTTGATCTCGAGATTGGCAGTAGTTGGCCCTTCCCATAGAATCACTTCTGGTTCAAAGCAAGCGTTTCCAACGCCGACGAGTGGTTGAGCTAAAGTTCATTTCATTGCTTTTTTATTTGTTGTGTGAGAAAAACTTTACTTTACTAGAATGTTTTGTTGGAAATGATCTATAATCCAACGTGTATCCACGTTGTCGTTGTGGGTTGATGACTTGTTGTATGTAATCAATGGTACATTTGCATATGCGTCCATCAACTCATGCCTGCTAGTGGTGTCCATATGAACTATGCTAGTGATTTTAGTTGCAAAAATAAGATAGTGCTAGTGATTTTTAGCTGCATATTTTGACAAATCGCAGTGTTACAAGGTTGACAAATGGCAATGTTACTAGATAAACAAATGTCAATCTTTCCAGTTTGACAAATGGCAACATACCCAAAATGACAGATGCAAATCTTACCCAATCGTTTCTACGTGGTTGCACACGGGTCAAACAAAACAACCGTTTGCATTGAAGGGATGCAGAAATCCTGCTCGGCACATTTTCCCTTGGCTTCCTGGGGAAGCTATCGATTTGCATACGGGTGTTCTAACTAAAATGTTTGCGATGCGTGTTTTATATTTAAAAACCATTGACATTTTTTTCAAAAGAAAATCGTTTGATAAGTCTGTACATTAAGAGAGAAAAACACAAGTTCGTTCAAACCATATCTTTCATTCAGTCACATTGCGAATTTATATTCATATGATCGAGAATTTGAGATACAGTATTAAACCCCAAAAAAACTATTTCCGGCAGCGACAGAGGTGGCGTGCCGTCCTCCGGGACGCCGTTGTTGAAGTCTTCAAGGCAGCACAAAATGTTCTTCACTTGTAAATCAAACGTCATGTTGTCGTGCGATCGATGGGCGGGGCGCAGGAGGACGGCAACTAGCGTCGCTGAGAGGTAGCGGTCAACGGCAGTGTCCCATGCCGCTGAGGGGGGCACGAGCACGGGCACGGGTGCAGCGGGTGCAGCCAAATGCATGGGGACCGCCGCTGCGGTGGGTGGAGGGGCGCACACGGGCACGGGCAGAGGCGCTGGTGCTGGCATGTACACAAGCTCGCGCGGGTCCGAGGAGACCCTGCTGACGCTCGCGGCTTCCAGCTCTACGATAGTGCTCAGCGACCAGTCCGTCAATGCTACGAGGATGGTCGCTGGCGCGGGCGCGAGGATGGGAGCTGGGATGGGAGCGGGGGTAGTAACCGCCGCGGCCATCTCATTCTAGGCCATGTCCATGAGGCCTCATTCCTCCTCATTTTCTATCTCCTCCGGCTCAGAGTCGACTCCACCAAACTTGAAGACTAGTGGCAGATGATCATTCTGCGCCATGGCGTTGCTGGAGGTCTGCGGGAGGGAGGGGAATGGGAGGCGAACAGTAAGGCTGCCCATATTAAATAGCGTCTCGGGCGCCATTAATGGAGAGGAAGACGGTCGGCTATGGAAGTCAAAGAGCTCGCTTCCTAGTGAGCCTGTGCAGTGTACAGTTCGCACGCTTCCCGGTGAGCCTACGCATTGGAGGAAAGCTTGCACGCCTCCGGTCAGCCTGCGCACCGGACACCGCTCGCACGCCTCCCATTCAGTCAAGGTCAAGCAGTTGTCCGCACGGCACCTCCTATAGCCATTAAAACGAAGACACGTGGCATCACGTGAATGGTTAACAGAACGCACATGATTCGAATTATACAACCGTTTGAGATATTAAAGTGGCAGCTATTTTTTCAAAATGCCTTTGTTGGCTGTTATTCGAGTGCGCCTTCTCTCAAAATGGACACAAAAAATACCACAGCATGTCGGGTTCCATTCCATGAAAGCATGCCAAGTTTCATGAATTTCAGACGAGTTGTGGATTTACTAGAATTTAACAACAAAGTATCTCAACATTTTGCCGGCAATCAACGATGCCCTGGTGTTTGAAATTCATTCCAATTTCTTGCATGGGACCTAAGCATGTACCCAAGGACACAGATTTGAATTTTCAACCAATTTATATGCATTAGAGCATGTGCATGTAGTTCAAATTTGAATTATGCACATAAATGCATTGAAAACTCATTTAATGCATAAAAATGTCCAAACGAACCCCGAAAAATCCCAAAAATTGACACAACACTCTTGTTGTTCTATGTTGACATGAGAATTTTTTTGAAAGTAATAAGAAGCAATAGATATCGTTTCGTCCCCAAAGGTTGGACGTTCCTTACCGAAACCATCACGCTTGTTGTGAGAAGCTCTGGTTTGTGAGAAGCATATCCCCAAACCTGCCCCAAATGGGACAAAATATTTACCACGACATGTTGATGCCGCTCCATCATAGCATGCCAAGTTTCATGAATTTCGGACGAGCTTTGGATTTACTAGAATTTAAAAACTAGGTATCTCAATGTTTGTGGCCGAGTGACCGTGGCAGGGTGTTTGACATTCATTCCCATTTCTTACATGGGACCTAAGCATGCACCCAAGGACACATATTTGATATTTCAACCAATTTATATGCATTAGAGCATGTGCATGTAGTTCAAATTTGAAGTATGCACATAAATGCATTGAAAACTCAATTAATGCATAAAAATGTCCAAACGAACCCCAAAAAATCCCAAAAATTGACACAACACTCATGTTGTTCTATGTTGACACGAGAAAAATTTTGAAAGCAATAAGAGGCCATGGATATCATTTCGTCCCCAAAGGTGGGACGTTCCCTACCGAAACCATCCGACTCGTTGTGAGAAGCTCTGGTTTGTGAGAAGCATATCCCCAAACCTGCCCCGAATGGGACAAAAAATTTACCACGACATGTTGGTGCACTCCATGATAGCATGCTAAGTTTCATGAATTTCGGACGAGCTTTGGATTTACTAGAATTTAAAAACTAGGTATCTCAATGTTTGCGGCCGAGTGACCGTGGCGGGGTGTTTGACATTCATTCCCATTTCTAGCATAGGACCTAAGCATGCACCCAAGGACACATATTTGATTTTTCAACCAATTTATATGCACTAGAGCATGTGCATGTAGTTCAAATTTGAATTATGCACATAAATGCATTTAAAACTCAATTAATGCATAAAAATGCCCAAACGAACCCCGAAAAATCCCAAAAATTGACACAACACTCATGTTGTTCTATGTTGACACGAGAAAAAACTTGAAAGCAATAAGAGGCAATGGATATCGTTTCGTCCCCAAAGGTGGGATGTTTCCTACCGAAACCATCGGCTTGTTGTGAGAAGCTCTGCTTTGTGAGAAGCATATCCCCAAACCTGCCCCAAATGGGACAAAAAAATTACCACGACATGTTGATGCCGCTCCATGATGGCGTGCCAAGTTTCATGAATTTCAGACGAGCTTTGGATTTACTAGAATTTAAAAACCGGGTATCTCAATGTTTGCGGGCGAGTGACCGTGGCAGGGTGTTTGACATTCATTCTTATTTCTTGCATGGGACCTAATCATGCAACCAAGGACACAGATTTCAATTTTCAACCAATTTATATGCATTGGAGCATGTGCATGTAGTTCAAATTTGAATTATGCACATAAATGCATTAAAAAATCACTTAGTGCATAAAAATGTCCAAACGAACCCTGAATAATTCCAATTCTTTTATGACACACATATAGTTGCATGTTCACTGCACACAAAAGGTCTAGCAATTCAAACACCGTCCATGGCCGTTGTGACCTAATATGTCTCCAATGTATCTATAATTTTTAATTGTTCCATGCTGTTATATTATCAACCTTGGATGTTTTATATGCATTTATATGCTATTTATATGATTTTTGGGACTAACCTATTAACCTAGAGCCCAGTGTCAGTTTATGTTTTTCCTTGTTTTTGAGTATCGCAGAAAAGGAAAACCAAACGGAGTCCAATTGACCTAAAACTTCACGAAACTTATTTTTGTACCAAAAGAAGGACATGGAGTAAAAGAGTTGGGCCAGAAGAGTCCCGGGCTGCCCACGAGGGTGGGGGGCGCGCCTTCTATCTCGTGGACAGCCCGATGACCCCCCTGACTTGTTCTCGATGCCAAAACATCTTATATATACTGAAACCTCTAGAACATAACCTAGATCGGGAGTTCCGCCCCCTCAAGCCTCTGTAGCCACCAAAAACAAATCTAGACCCATTCCGACACCCTGCCGGAGGGGGGAATCCCTCTCCGGTGGCCATCTTCATCATCCCGACGGTCTCCATGACGAGGAGGGAGTAGTTCACCCTCAAGGATGAGGGTATGTACCAGTAGCTATGTGTTTGATCTCTCTCTCTCTCTCTCGTGTTCTTGATTTGGCATGATCTTGATGTATCGCGAGCTTTGCTATTATAGTTGGATCTTATGATGTTTGTCCCCCTCTACTCTCTTGGAATGGATTAAGTTTTCCCTTTGAAGTTATCTTATCGTATTGAGTCTTTAAGGATTTGAGAACACTTGATGTATGTCTTGCATGTGCTTATCTATGGTGACAATGGGATATCACGTGATCCACTTGATGTATGTTTTGGTGATCAACTTGCGAGTTCCGTGACCTCGTGAACTTATGCATAGGGGTTGGCACACATTTTCGTCTTGACTATCCGGTAGAAACTTTGGGGCACTCTTTGAAGTTCTTTGTGTTGGTTGAATAGATGAATCTGAGATTGTGTGATGCATATCGTATAATCATACCCACGAATACTTGAGGTGACATTGGAGTATCTAGGTGACATTAGGGTTTTGGTTGATTTGTGTCTTAAGGTGTTATTCTAGTACGAACTCTATGATAGATCGAACGGAAAGAATAGCTTCATGTTATTTTACTACGGACTCTTGAATGGATCGATCAGAAAGGATAACTTTGAGGTGGTTTCGTACCCTGCAATAATCTCTTCGCTTGTTCTCCGCTATTAGTGACTTTGGAGTGACTCTTGGTTGCATGTTGAGGGATAGTTATATGATCCAATTATGTTATTATTGTTGAGAGAACTTGCACTAGTGAAAGAATGAACCCTAGGCTTTGTTTCTAGCATTGCGATACCGTTTTCGCTCACTTTTATCATTAGTTAACTTGCTGTTTTTATATTTTCAGATTACAAAAACCTATATCTACCATCCATATTGCACTTGTATCACCATCTCTTCGCCCAACTAGTGCACCTATACAATTTACCATTGTATTGGGTGTGTTGGGGACACAAGAGACTCTTTTTTATTTGGTTGCAAGGTTGTTTGAGAGAGACCATCTTCATCCTACGCCTCCCACAGGTTGATAAACCTTAGGCCATCCACTTGACGGAAATTTGCTACTGTGCTACAAACCTCTGCACTTGGAGGCCCAACAACGTCTAGAAGAAGAAGGTTGTGTAGTAGACATCAAGCTCTTTTCTGGCGCTGTTGCCGGGGAGGTTAGTGCTTGAAGGTATATCTTTAGATCTTGCAATCGAATCTTTTAGTTTCTTGTTTTATCACTAGTTTAGTCTATAAAAGAAAACTACAAAAAATGGAATTAAGGGTACCTCATATGCTTCATCTTTTTAATGTCTTTCGTGAAAATAAGGATTCCGACAATTGTGCCAAAGTGTGAGAAGAAGAAAGTATTAAAATGTTTGGCACTGAATCTTTGGATGATGAGTATGATTGCAATGCTGTTAGTATGAATTCTTTGAATACCCATGATGCTAATGATATGCAAAGCCACAAGCTTGGGGATGCTATGTTTGATGAAGATGATATTTTTTGTCCCCCAAGTTTTGATGAGCAAATTTATTATGATGAAAGCATCCCTCCTATCTATGATGATTATTGTGATGACAGTATGCTATAAAGAATAATGATATCCATGAAACTTGTCATCATGATTTTAACTTTCAACTGGATTATGCCTCACAAGATAGTTATTTTGTTGAGTTTGCTCCCACTACTATTCATGAGAAGAAATTTGCTTATGTGAAGAGTAATAAAATTCTATGCTTGTAGATCATGAAAAGAATGCTTTATGCGATGGTTATATTGTTGAGTTCATTCATGATGCTACTGAAAATTATTATGAGGGAGGAATATATGCTCGTAGGAATTGCAATAATATCAAGTTTCCTCTCTATGTGTTGAAAATTTTGAAGCTATGCTTGTTTTACCTTCCTATGCAAGTTGATTCTTATTCCCGTAAGTTGTTTGCTCACAAATTCCCTATGCATACGAAGTGGGTTAGACTTAAATGTGCTAGTAATATTCTTCATGATGCTCTCTTTATGTTTCAATTCTTATCTTTTATGTGAGCATCATTGAAATCATCATGCCTAGCTAGGGGCGTTAAACGATAGCGCTTGTTGGGAGGCAACCCAATTTTATTCTTGTTCTTTGATTTTTGTCCCTGTTTAGTAATAAATAATTCATCTATCCTCTGTTTAGATGTGGTTTTATATTTTAGTTAGTGTTTGTGCCAAGTAGAACCTTTGGGAAGACTTGGGTGAAGTCTTTGCGATCTTGCTATAAAATAACAGAAACTTTTGCACTCACGAGCTTAGCTGCCATTTTTACTGGAGAGTGCGATTAGGTTGATTATTTTTGCAGATGATTAGTAGACAAATTCCTCAGGTCCACCAATTTATTTCAGAATTTTTGGAGTAACAGAAGTATACGGTTGATACAGATTACTACAGACTGTTCTGTTGTTGACAGATTCTGTTTTCTATGTGTTTGCTTATTTTGATGAATCTATGAGTAGTATCGGAGGGTATGAACCATAGAGATGTTAGAATACAGTAGATATTACACCAATATGAATTTAGAATGAGTTCACAACAGTACCTAAGTGGTGATTTATTTTCTTGTACTAACGGAGCTTACGAGTTTTCTATTAAGTTTTGTGTTGTGAAGTTTTCAAGTTTTGGGTAAAGATTCGATGGACTATGGAATAAGGAGTGGCAAGAGTCTAAGCTTGGTGATGACCAAGGCACCCCAAGGTAATAGTCAAGGACAACCAAGATCCTAAGCTTGGGGATGCCCAGGAAGGCATCCCCTCTTTCGTCTTCGTTCATCGGTAACTTTACTTGGAGCTATATTTTTATTCACCATATGATATGTGTTTTGCTTGCTGATCGAATAAAATACCAAGATTTGAAATTCTTAAATGTTAGAGAGTCTTCACTTAGTTGCATAATTATTCGACTACTCATTGATCTTCACTTATATCTTTCGGAGTAGTTTGTCATTTGCTCTAGTGCTTCACTTATATACTTTTAGAGCATGACGGTGGTTTCATTTTGAAGAAATAGATGAACTCTCGTGCTTCACTTATATTATTTTTAGAGTCTTTAGAAAAGCATGGTAGTTTGCTTTGGTTATGAAACTAGTCCTAATATGATGGGCATCCAGGATGGGTATAATAAAAACTTTCATTTAGAGTGCATTGAATACTATGAGAAGTTTGATACTTGATGATTGTTTTGAGATATGAAGATGGTGATATTAGACTCATGATAGTGAGTACTTGTGAATTTGAGAAATACTTGTGCTAAAGTTTGTGATTCCCGTAGCATGCACGTATGGTGAACCGTTATGTGATGAAGTCGGAGCATGATTTATTTATTTATTGTCTTCCTTATGAGTGGCGGTCGGGGACGAGCGATGGTCTTTTCCTACCAATCTATCCCCCTGGGAGCATGCGCATAGTACTTTGTTTCGATAACTAATAAATTTTTGCAATAATTATGTGTGTTCTTTATGACTAATGTTGAGTCCATGGAATATACACACTCTCACCCTTCCACCATTGCTAGCCTTTCTAGTACCGCGCAACTTTCGCCGGTACCGTTAACCCACCATATACCTTCCTAAAAACAGCCACCATACCCACCTATTATGGCATTTCCATAGCCATTCTGAGATATATTTCCATGCAACTTTCCAGCGTTCCATTGATTATGACACGCTTCATCATTGTCATATTGCTTTGCATTATCATGTAGTTTACATCGTATTTGTGGCAAAGCCACCCTTCATAATTCTTTCATACATGTCACTCATGAGTCATTGCACATCCTGGTACACCGTCGAAGGCATTCATATAGAGTCATATTTTGTTCTAAGTATCGAGTTGTAATTCTTGAGTTGTAAGTAAATAAAAGTGTGATAATCATCATTATTAGAGCATTGTCCCATGTGAGGAAAGGATGATGGAGACTATGATCCCCCACAAGTCGGGATTAGACTTCGGACGAAAAAGAAAAAGAAAAAGGAAAAATAGGCCATAAAAAAGGAGAAGGCCCCGAAAAACAAAAAACAAAAAAAGAGAAAAAGTGAGAAGGGGCAATGCTACAATCCTTTTACCACACTTGTGCTTCAAAGTAGAACCATGATCTTCATGATAGAGAGTCTCCTATGTTGTCACTTTCATATACTAGTGGGAATCTTTCATTATAGAACTTGGCTTGTATATTCCAATGATGGGCTTCCTCAAAATGCCCTAGGTCTTTGTGAGCAAGCAAGTTGGATGCACACCCACTTAGTTTCCTTTTGAGCTTTCATACACTTATAGCTCTAGTGCATCCGTTGCCTGGCAATCCCTACTCACTCACATTGATATCTATTGATGGGCATCTCCATAGCCCGTTGATACGCCTAGTTGATGTGAGACTATCTTCTCTTTTTTGTCTTCTCCACAACCACCATTCTATTCCACCTATAGTGCTATGTCCATGGCTCGCGCTCATGTTGCGTGAAGATTGAAGAAGTTTGAGAACATCAAAAGTATGAAACAATTGCTTGGCTTGTCATCGGGGTTGTGCACGATCTAAATATTTTGTGTGATGAAGATAGAGATAGCCAGACTATATGATTTTGTAGGGATAGCTTTCTTTGGCCATGTTATTTTGAGAAGACATGATTACTTTGTTAGTATGCTTGAAGTATTATTATTTTTATGTCAATATTAAACTTTTGTCTTGAATCTTATGGATATGAATATTCATACCACAATAAAGAGAATTACATTGAATAATATGTTAGGTAGCATTCCACATCAAAAATTCTGTTTTTATCATTTACCTACTCGAGGACGAGCAGGAATTAAGCTTGGGGATGCTTGATACGTCTCCAACATATCTATAATTTTTTATTGTTCCATGCTATTATATTAATAACCTTGGATGTTTTATATGCATTTATATGCTATTTTATATGATTTTTGGGACTAACCTATTAACCTAGAGCCTAGTGCTACTTTATGTTTTTTCCTTGTTTTTGAGTATCACAGAAAAGGAAAACCAAACAGAGTCCAATTGACCTGAAACTTCATGGAACTTATTTTTGGACCAAAAGAAGGACATGGAGTAAAAGAGTTGGGCCAGAAGAGTCCCGGGCTGCCCACGAGGGTGGGGGACACGCCAACCCCCTGGGCGTGCCTCCCTACCTCGTGGACAGCCCGGAGACCCCCCTGACTTGTTCTCGACGCCAAAAACTCTTATATATACTGAAACCTCCAGAACATAACCTAGATCGGGAGTTCCGCCGCCGCAAGCCTCTGTAGCCACCGAAAACCAATCTAGACCCGTTCCGGCACCCTGCCGGAGGGGGGAATCCCTCTCCAGTGGCCATCTTCATCATCCCGGCGCTCTCCATGACGAGGAGGGAGTAGTTCACCCTCGGGGCTGAGGGTATGTGTCGTCGTTCTGGGAACGGGGATCCCCAGACTTGCCAGCCTGCGGCCCACGGCGTGGCTAAGCCAGCAGACCGTACGGCCCATCCTCACCAACAAAGCACCCAATACCCTCGCGAGGGGCCAAGCCTCGCGAGGCGGACGACGAAAGACCTCCTCCGGAGTGGCCTAGCCAGGCAGGCTCACAAGGAGCGGAGATATCAAGGCGAGGCGAACCTCATGAGGTTCTCGTGATGTGAGCTGTGAAGATGGACACCAGGCGGGCGCCAGGCGGACGCCAGCACGCACAGCGTCCTTGTTTCCTCTTCGGTGCAAAGGGGGAAAGCGCAGCCGCGGAGTACGGAGGCCTCAGGCAAAGGATGCCATTTCGGTGCAACAAGACCTAGACCATGGACTGCAAGAAGGAGGTCACCGTGGAGCCCAGAACTGCGTCACCACCAGAACTTTGTGCAGGCGAAGACTAATTTTGTCAGGATAGCTTGTACTAGTTGTCCCCCTTCAAATTAGCCCGCCATTGTTGGCTCCCTTCCCGCTCGATATTTGGGAAGAGGACCAGGGCCTCTATAAATAGGACTAGCCACCACAATGGAGAGGGATCGAAGCTGGAGGGGACGATCGGATCTGGGCTTGATCAAAGCTTGAGAGCACGATCTGATCTTAGCTAGAGAGAGACCACCCCCCACACACAAGCTCGCTGAGCACAAGAACACCTCAACCTCGGGAGGCCGTTCTTCCCTTGTATTGTTCATCATCAGCCCAAGAGGCAATCCACCACCACCACACTGGAGTAGGGTATTACACCACAACGGTGGCCCGAACCAGTATAAACCCTGCGTCCTTCTGTGTTGTGAGTTCGTCGAGTTCGTCCGCAAGATCCTAGCGAGCTAGAGCGTAGATCGGTTGAAGGGAAAGACTTCGCGCGCACCCAGTGTTCGAACCTTAAGGGTTTGCCGGGACCCCATAACCCGACATTTGGGGCGCCAGGTAGGGGTGCGCCGTAGCTTCCCTTCCATCAGTTCGTCACTCCGTCGTCTCCATGTCGGACGCTCGCCACGCTCGAGCTGAGCGTCGGGCCGCCCTCGCCACCCGCGTCGCTCAGACGGCTCCCGTCGGCGGGCCGCCTCGTCGTTCTCCGCCCCCCGCCGCCAATGCTGCCACCGGCCCGGTGGGAAACGAGCAGCAGGCGTCCTCGCAACATCCTTCGGTGCGGCAGGACGGCCGCACACTCCATCGCTCACCCCTGCTGGCTCTTCATCTTAGGCGCATCGCGCTCCCATGGAGGCACGGGCCACGCTCATCGCGGCGAACGAGCTTCTGCGTTACCGCCTCGTCGACGACGTCTATGAGGAGTGGCTCGACCGCGTCGTCGAGCTCGTCCGTGCCGCGGGGGGCTCTCTAGCGCCGTCCCACTCTCTGCCTCCCCCTAAGTAGGCCGCGGGCGACGGGGCTCGCGGTGCGCCTCCACCGCCTCGACCCCCAGACGGTGCCTTGGCGCCAAGGCGCGTGCCTCCGCGGCGTGATCCGCTGCGCCCGGCGCCCGCGCATGAAGAAAGGAGCTGCCAAAAAATCCCGCGGCCGCGAGAAGCTGCGCCAGCGCTCCCCGCGCCACCTCGTCAAGACCGCGCGCTGCCTGCAGTGGCACAGCGCGGACCATGCCAAGACCAAGCTCCGCCCCCGAAGTAGGCCCTGGCAACCACGGCAGGCTGCCGCGCCTTTACCCCTGAGCTACGCAGTGTTGCCTGGCCGGGCAAGTTCAAGCCAAATCTGCCTCCTCGGTATGACGGCACCGCCGACCCCGCGGAGTTCCTGCAGCTCTATGAGTTGAGCATCAAAGCGGCCAACAGCGACGAAAAAGTCATGGCGAACTGGTTTCCCATGGCTCTCAAGGATGGGGCCTGCTCCTGGCTCTTGAACCTGCAGCATGGCTCGATCCCCACCTAGGACGAGATGCGCGACCGCTTTGTCGCCAACTTCTAGGGCACTCGTGACCGCCCACCGGTCGCGGGCGACCCACGCCGCATCAAGCAACAGCCAGGAGAGACCCTCCAGAAGTACATCCAGCGCTTCAACAGCACCCGCCTCAAGATCCCCAAGGTCACGGACGAGGCCATCATCTCTGTGTTTTCTGATGGCGTCTGCGACGTCAAGATGAAGGAAGAGCTGGCAATCCATGAGGAGCTTTGCACATCTCAGGAGCTGTTCAACCTGGCGACCAGGTGCGCAAGAGCTGAGGAGGGGCGCCTCTCTCTCCTTGAGCTGCCAGCTGCAGGAGTGGAGGAAAAGAAAGCCAAGGCCAAGGACGTGAAGCGCAAGGAGGCAGTAGTGCTCGCAGCAGAGCCCGACACCAAGAGAGGCAGAGATCAGCCCGAGTCATCCAAGAACATCCGCCCATTCTGCGCCTTCCACAACCTGAACACCCACAACACCAGCGATTGTCAACAACTCAGAGCCATTCAGGAAGGATGCTTCGGCCGACGCCCCGAGCGCAACGACCAGGGCTATGACCATGGAGGAGGACGCAGAGGCGGACGCTGGGATGACCAGGGCCCGTGCTAGGAGTAGCATGATCGGCCTCGTGAGGACCGCTGGCAGGACCAACCTCGCGAGGGTGCTTGGAGGGACCCGCCTCGTGAGGATCGCCCCCAGGGCAATGCTGGTCTTCCCCCGTTGCCGCTGCCAAGGAGGAACGACGACCACCACCAGGACGAGGGGGCTGGGGGATTCCAGGAGCCGTGCGCGGTCACTTGCATCCCGGGCGGTGCTCAGGCCCCAGCCTCTCAGCGCATCTTCAAACAGTTCGCTCGCGAGGTAAACGCGACGCTCCCCAAGCTCGAGGCCACGCGCCCGCTCAGGTGGTCCCAGTGCGCCATCACCTTCAGCTCGGCCGACCAGCTCAAGTGCGCAGCCACCGCTGGCACACTCCCTATGCTGTGCTCCCCAGTCATCAGCAATGTGCAAGTCACCAAGACTCTCATCGACGGTGGCGCTGGGCTCAATGTCCTATCCGCCGACACATTTGACAACCTCCAAGTGCCCTATGAGCAGCTCCAGCCAACCAAGCTTTTCTCAGGAGTGACTGACGGTTCCACCACACCAATAGGGCAAGTCCGCCTGCCTGTCACCTTCGGGGAGCGCAAGAATTACCGCACGAGCTCATCGACTTCGACGTTGAGCACATCCGCCTGCCGTACAATGCCATCCTTGGGTATCCAGCCCTGGCCAAGTTCATGGCAGTCACTCATCACGGCTACAACGTTCTCCAGATGCCAGGAAGCGGGGGGATCATCACGGTCCCATGTGAAGAAAGGGATGCAGTGTGCTCCCTTGAGCGCGCCTTCCAAGCCGCGGCAATCGACAACCCTGACAGCAGAAGTGATGGCCCTCCGGAGACCATTCCCAAGAAGAAGCTACCGCGCCGAGCAGGGCCCCAAGAAGATGGCGTCGCATCAGGAGCCTCGTCAGGATCGACGCCCGCTCCAGGGGCGCTTCCCTCCACCGCATAGGAAAGTGCGCCCGGCACCCTCCTCGGGCAAGGCTCGGGGGCTCTCTTCTGGAGGGCCTCAGACATTGCCAATCTCACGAGGGAGGCGCTTGGGCGCCACTTGGAAGCATGCTTCACGGCACATGTTCCTCAGGAGAGCATGGGGCGAGGAATGCCCACCACCTAGGAGTTCATCACCAAGACCACCTGTAGGATCTAGAAGTAGATGTGTCTAGAGGGGGGGTGATTAGACACTTAGTGCTAAAGTTGCAATTTTTAGGCCTTTTTGGTTTGAGTGGAGTTTTAGGCACAATTTCAACATATCAAGCAAGCATGCAAAGAGTATATGAGCAGCGGAATGTAAAGCATGCAACTTCCAAGAATGTAAGGGGAAGGGTTTGGAGAATTCAAACGCAATTGGAGACACGGATGTTTTTCCCGTGGTTCGGATAGGTGGTGCTATCCTACACCCACGTTGATGGAGACTTCAACTCACGAAGGGGAACGGTTGCGCGAGTCCACGGAGGGCTCCACCCACGAAGGGTAATGGTTGCGCGAGTCCACGGAGGGCTCCACCCACGAAGGGTCCACGAAGAAGCAACCACCCACGAAGGGTCCACGAAGAAGCAACCTTGTCTATCCCACCATGGCCATCGCCCACGAAGGACTTGCCTCACTAGCGGTAGATCTTCACGAAGTAGGCAATCTCCTTGCCCTTACAAACTCCTTGGTTCAACTCCGCAATCTTGTCGGAGGCTCCCAAGTAACACCTAGCCAATCTAGGAGACACCACTCTCCAAGAAGTAACAAATGGTGTGTTGATGATGAACTCCTTGCTCTTGTGCTTCAAATGATAGTCTCCCCAACACTCAACTCTCTCTCATAGGATTTGGATTTTGTGGAAAGAAGATTTGAGTGGAAAGCAACTTGGGGAAGGCTAGAGATCAAGATTCATATGGTAGGAATGGAATATCTTGGTCTCAACACATGAGTAGGTGGTTCTCTCTCAGAACATATGAGTTGGAATTGTGTATGTATTCTGATGGCTCTCTCCATGAATGAAGAGGAGGTGGAGGGGTATATATAGCCTCCACACAAAATCCAACCATTACACACAGTTTTCCAATCTCGGTGGGACCGAATCAAAAAACTTGGTCGGACCGAAAAGATAAACCTAGTGACTGTTAGAGATTTTCGGTGGGACTGACATGCAACTCGGTAGGACCGATATGGTTAGGGTTTGGGCATAACGTAATCTCGGTGAGACCGATTACACAAACTCAGTGGGACCGATTTTGGTAATAAGCTAACCAGAGAGTTGGTCAGGCAAACTCGGTGGGACCGATTTGCTCTTTCGGTGAGACCGAAAAGTTACAAAAAGGAAACACTGAATTTACATTGCAATCTCGGTGGGACCGATTCGCTCTTTCGGTGAGACCAAAAAGTTACGAAAGGGAAACAGAGAGTTTGCAATCCCATCTCGGTGAGACCGAGATCCCTATCGGTAGAACCGAATTGCTAGGGTTTGGCAGTGGCTTATGACAAGTGAAACTCGGTGGCGCCGGATAGAAAGAATCGGTAGGACCGAGTTTGGCTTAGCGTTTAGGTCATATGTGGAAGTGGGAAAGTAGTTGAGAGTTTTGGAGCATATCACTAAGCACATGAAGCAAGAGGCTCATTAAGCAACACCTCATCCCTCCTTGATAGTATTGGCTTTTCCTATAGACTCAATGTGATCTTGGATCACTAAAATGTAAAATGAAGAGTCTTGAGCTTGAGGCTTTAGCCAATCCTTTGTCCTTAGCATCTTGAAGGAGTTCCCACAACCTTTAGTCCATGCCACTCCATTGTTGAACTTATCTGAAACATGCTAGATAGAAATGTTAGTCTAACAAGAGATATGTTGTCATCAATTATCAAAACCACCTAGGGAGCACTTGTGCTTTCAATCTCCCCCTTTTTGGTAATTGATGGCAACATACATCAAAGCTTTAGATAAAGATATAAAGAACAGCAAGTAAAGCTTTGGAAGGACATGTAACAAGCATAGGCTCCCCCTACATGTATGCACTCATGTAAATATGAAATATAGAGGCATGTGAGAGCATAACCATGACAGAGTAGGCAATGTGTTACATGTATCTTGGCCATATGCATCAGAGCAAAAGTTTATCAAGGAGAATACCTTCATGCTCATGAGTCTTTCTTGCAAACAGTATGTACATAAGCAAGAACTCCTCATACTCATGATTTTGATGCATATACTTACCTTGTGGTCTTGAGTTGGCTTAGGATGGAATGAACCTGCACAAACAAAGTTAGATAACAAAGGTACATCCACTAGCCAGAGTAAACAAAAGAAACCACAAGAATACCAAGACTGGGATGACATGTAGAGAGTGAGTGCAAGGTACCACATTGGATTCAACATGTCCCCAAGAATAAAGATATGCAATGAATTTGACTGATTTCTTTCCCTTAGGTGTCTTGCTCCCCCTAAATCTTACATGGGATATTGGGAGAAGATAGGGAACAGAAAATCAGAGCTGAAAGATACAAATGGATAGAACTTAATGCAAATAAGCGTATATGAACATGTCTTTCCCCCACAAAGACATGTGACATCTCTCCTCTTGAACATCAAGCATCTGGGATCCTTGAGTATTTTCCCTCCCTAGAAATCTCTCTCTCCCCCTTAATAACATCTGGGAGATCTCTCTCTCCCCCTTAACAACATCTGGGATCCTTGAGACTTTCTCTCCCCCTTGAGCTTTGATGTGCTTTGATGTGATCTCTTTCTCCTGCAAGCTTTGATGTGATCTCTCTCTCCCCATTTGACATCAATTTCCAAGAAGGGCTTTCTGGAATCCGTCATATAGGTTTGGTCCTTGAGACTCAGCACAAAGCAAAGGATAAAATTGTGATGCTTGTAGAGGACAAGATTCATTGAGTGGAGCTGGATCAGAAGAAATGTAGAACAAGTGGCAAACTATTTTTCTGATTGCAAAGTCGGTGGCACCAAGTGGCATATTTCGGTGGTACTGAAAAGATTCGGTTGGACCGAAAATTACAAGTCGGTGAAACCGAGTTCACACAGAGAAAAACACTTGTCACCTCAGCTCACTAGACATGTAGGATCTCACAAAGATTTGCAATGAATTACCTGAAGGATTTTCAAGGAATTAAATGCAGAAAATGAAGAACATAAACAGAAAGAAAAGAGAAGAAACTGAAAGATCTAGATGGAGTTTTTTTTGTTAAAGAGAAAGAAACTAAACATGCATGAGATACACACAAAAAGAACACAAGAGACCTTCTTCTAGAGTTGGGCGGTGACATGGTCACCTATGTTAGAGTATATTGACTTAGGAGTCAAGTGAGAACACTTGATCATAGGTCATACTCATCGTTTAAGCTCAAAATGGGGTTATCATTTCGTTTAAGCATCTTGATGTATTCACATCTTGTTGAGTTGCTTTGACTCATGTCTTGGAGTAAAGCTTCTCTAAGATGGAATAACATACCTTGGGTGGTGGTGTGGTTCTTGCTTATGTAGTTGAACTTGTGTGGGTGCTCAAGGTTGATGTAGCTCATCAAGAGTTGGGAGCACCACTTGGAGTTTGAGTTCATCTACCTACATGGGTTAGTTCTTGCAAGGAAGAGCCCTTGTGTAACCAAAAATGACAATCATGAAGCTCAACATAGAATTTGTCAAAGGATATGTTTGAATGGTTTTGTGCTTCCTTGTCTTCAACCACCATTGTGTAGAGTCTTGGTGATGTAGAGATTGCTCAAGATGTGAGTGAGTCGCAATCTCATGGAATTAGATTCAACCAAGCACCTACATGGGTTAGACAACATGCAAGGTACAAATATATCCAAGACATAAGATAGTCATCATAAGAGATATATCATGGATTAGTCATAAGATCATGTCTTGCATGTATCCAATGGAGTTTCTACTCCAAGTTCGAAGCATCAATGATGTTCAATTCACCTCTCAACCTGCAAAATACTTTCTCATCAAGAGGTTTAGTAAATATATCCGCTAATTGCTTATCGGTGCGAACGTGCTTAAGATTAATGTCACCCTTAGCAACATGGTCTCGAATGAAATGATGACGAACTTCAATATGCTTAGTTTGAGAATGTTGTACAGGATTATGACCAATTTTGAGAGCACTTTGATTGTCACAAAGCAGTGGAACATGTTCCACATAAATCCCATAATCTTTAAGAGTTTGGGTCATCCAAAGTAATTGAGCACAACATGAACCAGCGGCAATGTATTCCGCTTCGGCGGTGGATAAGGATACCGAGTTTTGTTTCTTGGAAGACCAAGACACAAGAGATCTACCAAGAAATTGACAAGTACCCGAAGTGGACTTTCTATCAACCTTGTCTCCGGCATAATCCGAGTCGGAATAGCCAACAAGATCAAAAGAAGACCTCTTAGGATACCAAATGCCAAAATTTGGTGTATGGATTAAATATCTCACTATCCTTTTCACAGCCTTAAGATGACATTCTTTAGGAGCAGCTTGATATCGTGCACACATGCACACGCTTAGCATAATATCGGGACGTGAAGCACATAGGTATAACAATGAACCAATCATAGAGCGATAAACCTTTTAATCAACCGGTTCACCGTCTTTGGTCAAATCATTATGTCCACTAGTAGGCATGGGTGTACACATACCTTTGCATTCTTGCATATTGAACTTCTTGAATAAGTCTTTGGTGTACTTCGTTTGAGAGACAAATGTACCTTCCTTAGTTTGCTTGATTTGCAAACCGAGAAAGAATTTGAGTTCACTCATCATAGACATCTCAAACTTCTCTGACATAAGCTTTCCAAACTTTTCACTAAAGAGAGGGTTAGTCGAACCAAATATGATATCATCAACATAAATTTGGCATACAAATAGTTCTCCATTAACCCTTTTAGTAAAAAGAGTAGAATCAATTTTACCAATTTCAAAACCACTTGTAATAAGGAACTTGGTCAAGCATTTATACCATGCTCTAGGAGCTTGTTTAAGACCATAAAGAGCTTTGTGAAGTTTGTAAACATGATTTGGTTTCTTAGGATTGATAAAGCCGGGAGGTTGTTTGACACAAACTTCCTCCTCTATTTCACCATTTAGAAAAGCACTTCTAATGTCCATTTGGTACAAGGTGATATTATGGTGATTAGCATAGGCAAGTAAGATGCGAATGGACTCAAGTCTAGCAACGGGAGCATATGTCTCACCATAGTCCATACCTTCGACTTGTGTGTACCCTTGGGCGACGAGACGTGCTTTGTTGCGAACCACTTGTCCATCTTCATCTTGCTTGTTGTGAAACACCCATTTTGTACCAATGATGTTGTGGTTGTTGTCGGGCTTCTCAACCAATGTCCAAACTTGGTTTCTCTCAAAGTTGTGTAGCTCTTCATGCATAGCGTTTATCCAATCCGGATCTTCCAATGCTTCTTCAACCTTCATAGGTTCAATGCTAGAGATGAATGAATAGTTTTCACAAAAGTTAGCTAAACGAGTTTTTGAGCGAGTGATTCTCCCGGTTTGTATATCATTGAGGATTTGCTCCACGGGATGATCTTTGGCAATTCTTGCTTGAACTCGTGAGAGCTTTTGCTTGGGTATTCGTTGAACATCTTCTTCATCTTGTTCTTCTTCTTGGCCTTCTTCATTGTTGACGTCATCGTTCTCTTGTCGTGGTGGAGAAGGAGGTTGTTGATGTTCGTCTTGATGCATTTCCTCGTTTTCTTCATCTTGGTGTGTCCCACTTGTGGATGCTTCCGTGTCAATTCTTGGTTCACCTTGTCGTGAAGTAGAAGCTTCCACTTGGACGGATGAAGTACTCTCCTTCACCTCCGTTGGACGAATTTTGCCAATGGACAAGTCTTGGATTGCTTCTGAAGGGTCTTTGTCTCCTACATCAATTGGCAATTGCTCTACTTGCGAGCCATTAGATTCATCAAACTTCACATCTACCGTCTCTTCAACCTTTCGGGTGAAATTGTTGTAGACACGGTAAGTGTGAGAGTTTGAGCCATAACCAAGTAGAAAACCTTCATGAGATTTAGGAGCAAACTTTGAACGACGATGCTTATCAAGAATGTAGCACTTTGAGCCGAATACTCGAAAGTATCCAACTTGGGGTTTGTTACTGGTGAGAAGCTCGTATGCCGTCTTGCCGAGTAGCTTGTGAAGATATAAGAGATTTGTTGCGTGACAAGCTGTCTCAACCGCTTCTGCCCAAAAGTGCTTCGGCGTCTTGTATTGATCAAGCATCGTTCTTTCCATTTCGATGAGCATCCGGTTCTTCCTCTCAACGACTCCATTTTGTTGAGGTGTGTACGTAGCCGAGAACTCATGTGAAATCCCTTCTTCGTCAAGAAAGGTTTCCACATTTGCGTTCTTGAACTCCGTTTCGTTGTCACTCCGAACCTTCTTGATCTTCACGTCAAACTGATTTTGGGCCTTCCTAGCGAAGTTTTTGAAGATCTTCTGGACCTGCGACTTGTCATTAAGAAAGAACACCCACGTAAATCTTGAAAAATCATCAACTATAACTAGACCAAAAGAATTTCCACCAAGACTCTTGTAGGCGTTGGGACCAAAAATATCCATATGAAGTAGCTCGAGTGGCCTCCTTGTGGTCATGATGTTCTTCACGGGATGTCTTCCTCCAACCTGTTTACCTGCTTGACAAGCACTGCAAAGTCTATCCTTATCAAATATGATATCGTTAACTCCAAGGATATGATTTCCTTTAATAAGCTTGTCAAGGTTTCTCATGCCAACGTGACCTAGTCGTCTATGCCACAACCAACCTTTTGAGGATTTAGCAATAAAGCAAGTTTTAGGTTGTGCCTTTTTAGAGAAATCGACAATGTAAAGATCACCTCTACGCATACCAGTAAAGACCATTTTATGATTGTCTCGACGAAATACTTGGCACTCTACCTCAGTAAATAGGACATTCAAACCGAAATCAGCAAGTCTAGATACTGAAAGTAAGTTGTAGCCAAGAGATTCAACGAGCATGACATTTTGAATGGAACTATCATGTGAGATGGCCACCTTACCAAGGCCAACCACTTTACCCTTTGAATTATCACCAAAGGTGACATATTTTCGAGGGCCGTCATTTTCAGCAAGCTCACGAAACATCTCTTCATCTCTGGTCATATGATCAGTACATCCACTATCAAGAACCCATTCCTTTCCTCCTGATTCATATCCCCGAAGATTTGCCATAAGACCAAAATGTCTCATTGCATCATCAAGATCGAAGTCACTATCATCATCATCATCATCATCATCATGGTATCCATGTTCATCATGATTGTGACTCATCATTTCCTAGAGAGGGTAATTCATTAGATAAATGATCATCAAAGTGGTCACTTTTATGAATTCTTAGAGCTTCGAATATGATATCACTAATGATTCCAACATCTCCTTTAGCATGCTTAAGATTGGTAAGTTCAAATAGACAATTACCAAAACTAGGATCACTAGAGTTCATCTTACTCAAGGCAATAGATTTATGGAGAATTTCATCCAAAGTTTTCAAGGAATGATTGGGAAATCGTTCCTCAAGAAATTTCCATATAGTATAGGCACAATTAAGAGTAGGCAAACTAGCAATCAAATTTTTGGGCAATCCTCTAATGATGAGCTCAATAGTTCTAAGATTGCGAATCATGTCAATATCTTCATCTAGGGTAGGATGCAAAGGATCAATATGAGGTGCACAAGGGCTAGCAATATACTTGTTCAAATGATATTGATTGAAAATTACAAGCATCTCATTTTTCCACTCATGAAAATACTCTCCATCAAGAATAGGCACTCTATGTCTAAGACTCCCTAAGGTAGACACATCCATCTTCCTCCAATGGTGATTAAACCAAGGCAATGGAGACCAAAGCTCTGATACCACTTGTAGGATCTAGAAGTAGATGTGTCTAGAGGGGGGTGATTAGACACTTAGTGCTAAAGTTGCAATTTTTAGGCCTTTTTGGTTTGAGTGGAGTTTTAGGCACAATTTCAACAGATCAAGCAAGCATGCAAAGAGTATATGAGCAGCGGAATGTAAAGCATGCAACTTGCAAGAATGTAAGGGGAAGGGTTTGGAGAATTCAAACGCAATTGGAGACACGGATGTTTTTCCCGTGGTTCGGATAGGTGGTGCTATCCTACATCCACGTTGATGGAGACTTCAACCCACGAAGGGTAACGGTTGTGCGAGTCCACGGAGGGCTCCACCCACGAAGGGTAATGGTTGCGCGAGTCCACGGAGGGCTCCACCCATGAAGGGTCCATGAAGAAGCAACCACCCACGAAGGGTCCACGAAGAAGCAACCTTGTCTATCCCACCATGGCCATCGCCCACGAAGGACTTGCCTCACTAGCGGTAGATCTTCACGAAGTAGGCGATCTCCTTGCCCTTACAAACTCCTTGGTTCAACTCCGCAATCTTGTCGGAGGCTCCCAAGTAACACCTAGCCAATCTAGGAGACACCACTCTCCAAGAAGTAACAAATGGTGTGTTGATGATGAACTCCTTGCTCTTGTGCTTCAAATGATAGTCTCCCCAACACTCAACTCTCTCTCATAGGATTTGGATTTTGTGGAAAGAAGATTTGAGTGGAAAGCAACTTGGGGAAGGATAGAGATCAAGATTCATATGGTAGGAATGGAATATCTTGGTCTCAACACATGAGTAGGTGGTTCTCTCTCAGAACATATGAGTTGGAATTGTGTATGTGTTCTGATGGCTCTCTCCACGAATGAAGAGGAGGTGGAGGGGTATATATAGCCTCCACACAAAATCCAACCGTTACACACAGTTTTCCAATCTCGGTGGGACCGGATCAAAAAACTCGGTCGGACCGAAAAGGTAAACCTAGTGACCGTTAGAGATTTTCGGTGGGACTGACATGCAACTCGGTAGGACCGATATGGTTAGGGTTTGGGCATAACGTAATCTCGGTGAGACCGATTACACAAACTCGGTGGGACCGATTTTGGTAATAAGCTAACCAGAGAGTTGGTCAGGCAAACTCGGTGGGACCGATTTGCTCTTTCGGTGAGACCGAAAAGTTACAAAAAGGAAACACTGAATTTACATTGCAATCTCGGTGGGACCGATTCGCTCTTTCGGTGAGACCGAAAAGTTACGAAAGGGAAACAGAGAGTTTGCAATCCCATCTCGGTGAGACCGAGATCCCTATCGGTAGAACCGAATTGCTAGGGTTTGGCAGTGGCTTATGACAAGTGAAACTCGGTGGCGCCGGATAGAAAGAATCGGTAGGACCGAGTTTGGCTTAGGGTTTAGGTCATATGTGGAAGTGGGAAAGTAGTTGAGAGCTTTGGAGCATATCACTAAGCACATGAAGCAAGAGGCTCATTAAGCAACACCTCATCCCTCCTTGATAGTATTGGCTTTTCCTATAGACTCAATGTGATCTTGGATCACTAAAATGTAAAATGAAGAGTCTTGAGCTTGAGGCTTTAGCCAATCCTTTGTCCTTAGCATCTTGAAGGAGTTCCCACAACCTTTAGTCCATGCCACTCCATTGTTGAACTTATCTGAAACATGCTAGATAGAAATGTTAGTCCAACAAGAGATATGTTGTCATCAATTATCAAAACCACCTAGGGAGCACTTGTGCTTTGACCACCCAAGAGCTACAAGACGCAAGAGCCATGCATGGCGACAGCCGTTCACAGAGTGTGGCTCACCACCCAGGCGAGGGTGCTGAGCTGCGCGCCTGCGTCAACATCCCAGGGCTCAACAGGGCCGCATCTCAGGAACGCTTCTGGCCATCACGCGCGGGACGCTGTGAGGGTCCACCACATAGCCTCGTTCGCATGCCCCTCGGCTTGCTGAACGTGGCATCGGCCCATCAGCGCCATGTGCGGCAAGTCCTGGCGGCTCAGGAGGCCAGGTTCCACACCGTTTGGGAGGAGATGGTGGCGGCCTTCAGGGAAACTCCTGAGCTCCCAGGGCCTCCCAAGGCTCAGGGTCCCGGTGGCTCATGAGGAGTCATTCCTTCGACGCATGGCTTCAGCTGCACTAGCTCTACTTCATCTACAGACCCAGGTGACATCTTCCAAGTTCATTTAAGTTGGGAGCGCCCCTCGGGCTGCACTATTCCTAGGCCACGTGGGTCCGTCCCTGTGGCATGTATCCCTTTTGCTTATGTTCCTAAGTTTACCTCACTGGGGGCGCCCCTTGGGCTGCATCATCCCCACGCCGCTTCGGCCAGACCCACTGGCATGTACCTTCCTGCATTTATCTCAGGCAATCTGCTCTTCATGCTTAACCTGCCAACTGCTATCACCTGTTTGATCACCGCCCGCCACGGGTCCGTTCACCCCATGCAATTTTGCTTGCACATTAAAAGGGGGGCTCCTGAGCATCGCGACTCAGGAGCTCTTACTGGCTCTCCAGCCCTCACCCCCTGGCCTTGACCACGGCATCGCGACCTGGCATACCAGTAGTGGCTGAGCTCACTCGAGGGCCGGGACCTGAGGATGTAGAGTGCTTGCATCTAACCGCCTTGCAGGGACATACAATCACCAAGACTCAAGACCAGGCGCAACCCGCCTTGAGGTAGAGCCTCGTGAGTCCCGCGTTGGCTCACGAGTGCCCAGATACACCTCGCAGCCCTACCGTGCAACCACGTGTCAGGGCGGGGCTGTACACGCCCCGGGGGCTCCTCCCGGAGGCCCCCCCATCCCACGCCCAAGTGGAAGCTTCATGCTCCGCACTGGCTGTCGACACTGCCGAGGAGCGGCTATGCCCGTGCACAAGCGGAAGCACTATGCTCCGCGCTGGTGATAAACAACTGAGGGCGACCCCACGGTCGTACCAACCTCAGGGAGCCCAGAGCTCAGCGCCCAGCCTCACCACGACGCATCCCCTCGGGAGAGTCGCGCGAGGGGGCTGGGTATGGGTGCTGCGCTCGGGTCACGCCCAAGCGCACGCCACCCAACCAGGTACCCCGGACCTAGGCGTCCGCACCCCTCCCGAGGCCTCGGCGAGGGCAGGTATGGAAATTGTTTGAACATCAAGGGGGACTCCTGAGCATCGCGACTCAGGAGCCTAACTGGTCATGTAGGCCCTCGCTCCTTGGTCCGTCCTGGTCTTCGGTCGGCCCAATGGCGGTTGAGGTATGCGCGGGGCCGGGCTCTGCCGACGTAGAACATTAATCTATCCTCACGAACTCTCCCTATATGTTGTTCGCACGTCAAGGGGGACTCCTGAGCATCGCAACTCAGGAGCCTAACTGGTCACGTAGCCCTTCACTCCTTGGACCGTCCTGGTCTCTGGTCGGCCCAACGGCGGTTGAGGTATGCGCGGGGCCGGGCTCTGCCGACGCAGAACACGGCAAATAAGGAAGGAAAACACAGAATCTCAAAGCAAATATTACAAGCATACTGTTCTCACAATACCAAATGAAAAGTCTAAACGCCTCCACGAGGCCTGATGTATGTCGCAAGAATGAAACAAGGAGAATAGCCGCGGGTCACCCTTGGATGTTGCCGTCGCCTGCGGAAGGAGCTCCCCTATGGGCGATGATGTCTTCACCTTCGCCACCAGCCGCAGGATCCGCGGCATCACCAGACGGAGGTTCGGAGACAAAGCCGCGGAACTTCCCCAGCAAAGCCTCCACTTGACCTTGAACAGCTGCGGCGGCGGTCTCGTAGAGATCTTCAGCCACAGGCTCCAGCAGCTCGTCAAACTGGGCGTTGGGGTCGTGGAGGTGCAGATGGCTGAGGACGCGGGTAAGGGCGGCTGAAGACAGAACGCGAGCTTCCACCTCCGCCATGGGACCGAGGCCCTCAACGATCTCCTCAAGTGACTTCACCACAAGAGGAAGCAGTTGGGCGGGGCCGTCCTCGTCGGTATCCAGCGGCTTCTCCAGGCCACGCTCATAGAGCGTCTTCAGCACCTTTCGAGATCTCTTCGCGAGATCGGTGAAGGCCACACGGTCTTCGGTCAAGACCCACGCCTTGGCATTGAGATCGGCCTCCTTCGCCCCCATCTTCTGCTCCAGCTCCTCCAATCGGTTGCGCTCGGCAACCTGCCTCTTCCCCAGCTCCGCCAGCTCAGCATCACGGTTCCTGACGGCTTCCTCCCGGGCCTTCATCTCCTTCTCCTCTGCTTCGTGGCGGCGCGGCTCTTCATCGTGCTTATCGCGCAGGATCCGCAACTCGCGCTCCAGCGCTCCGCAGCGGTCACAGGCAGTCTGGGCGTGTGCTACCTCGCGATCGGCTGCAGCGCCGATGGCCCCTTGATTCTCCCTCTCGAAAGCCGCAACAGCCTGGCCCAGCACCGTGCGTACTGCCAGGTCAGAGTGAAGCCAGCCGGAGGCCAACTCCAGACGCCTGGCCACCAGGCGCGGGTCAGTGCTCAGGAGATTCGCCTGCAGTTGGGTCATCTCTGAAAAGGCACGCTCCAAGACGGCAGCAGGAGCAGAGGAACCAAGGAGTGGAGGCGCATCAGTAGGAGGAAGTGGCGCCGTCTCCAGGGCTTGGGAGACTGTGGGCTCCGGAGCAGCTGGGACCTCATCAGCCGTGCCAAGTACCGGCACCTCCGGAGCCAGCGGGGCCATGGGGGCTGACTCCATGCAACGGGGCTCCTCTTGGCCCCGCGAAGACGACCGATCTGGGGAGGCACGGGCGGTGTTGCCTCCCTGCTCTGCGGAGGGAGGCACAACTGCCTTACCATCCTTCCTCTTCTTCACCGAAGATGTCGGCCTGATCAACCAAAGGCGAGCGTTAGAAAAAAAACAGGCACCTGCACGGACCAAGCGAAGTTCGAAACACCTACCAGTCCACCGCAAGGTACTCCACCCTCCGCTTGTGAAGCTTGAGGCCCGACAACATCGCGACCTGAGGAGCAGGCGCTCGGGCTCCGGTGGCGCGTTGCGGTGCAGAGGCGGAACTGGATCCAGCCCCAGGAGGTGTTGGAGTGGAGGCGGCACCACGGTCCACCAGCGACGACCTACCCTTCGTCGGGACAAGGGGTTGCTCCTTCCCTCCTTGATAGGCGTCGGCCTCAGCATCATTAGGAAGGGCGCGGAGAATCTCGGCCTTGCTCGGAGGGGAGATCTCCTCCACCTCTTCTGGGGTCTCCTCAGAGTCCTCCTCCTCCTCCCCCTCTCCACGGGACTCGCCAGAAGACACCTCCACCGGCTTTGGTGCCGAAGGAGCTCCCGAAAGCACCGGCGGCACCAGCCCACGCGCATCAAAAGTCGGCCTGGAGGCGAAAAATTCCTCCCGGTCCCTGCATTGGAACAGGGGAATGAAGGCGCTAGGCGGGTACGCCTGGTTGTCTCCAACTATGAGGCGTAGGACGGCGTCTAGTTCGTCATCAGGCAGGTCCCCCGGCCTCAGACGGGACTTGTTTTCCCCTCCTTCAAGCTGCCAGAAGGGGCACGCGCGCCTAGAGTGGGGCGACCCGCAGCGTCAAGAACTCCCTCAGGAGCATCGCTCCCGTTATTTTGGCTGCCCTCGCATTGCCCGGCTTCAGGTCAACCATCATCCGCTCCAACACTGACGACGCCCGTTCATTGACAAGCTCCGCCCTGGGCCACTACTTGCCTTGCCGAGGCGCCTCCGTCGGCAACACCAGGCACGGATGGGCGAGCTTGGCGTCCACCATGACCCACTTGGATCGAATGTTGTCGGCCCTCTTCCCGGTGCTCGAGATCGAGTTAGCCTTGCCGGATGCGACGAAGTTAGCGCATCCAGAGATGTGGCCCTTGCTGATGCGGAGGAATAAGAAATGGCGTAGGAGCACCACAGACTACATCACGCTCAGATACGCCTCATAGTAGGAGGAGGACAGAGTTGGGATGGATGTGCAACTCTTGCAGGCCATAGTGGTCGAGGACTTCGTAAAAGAAATCAGAGAATGGAGGAACCAACCCGACAGCAATGCTGCTCGAGAAGAAGGGAAAGAAGGTGCTCCAAGCCAGAGCTCCGTATTCCCCCACTCGTTGCTCTCGCCCGCCGTCAGCAGGCGCACGGAGGCGAGGCTCTTCTCTGTGACAGTAGGCGCCTAAAGAGCGGGCTCATACCAAGCCGGGGACGAGGAAGTCTTGACCTTGCGCGGTGCCATGGGCGGCAGATGCAGAGCGAGGCCAGAGCAGATCTGGGGGTAGCCGCGGCGAAGAGCAAGAAAGGGGATTTGGAGCGAGGTGAGTAAGAAGCAGTGAAGGCAAGTGTCGCCCGCGCCAGCCTTTTGTCAGGTCAAGCAGTTGCCGAAACAGCGTGGGGAAGCGAAGACGCCCACATCCAATCAACCACCATGCGCAAACCGAGGCCGCAGGCTTTGGGGGCCCGCGACGCTTCGAGCTTGATCCTTGGCTTCGCCGCGAAGCCAAGCCCGCGCGCACCTTGGGCCCAGGGGCTACTGTTGGCGTTCTGGGAACGGGGGTCCCCAGACTTTCCTGCCTGCGGCCCGCGGCATGGCTAAGCCAGCAGGCCGTACGGCCCATCCTGACCAACAAAGCACCCAAGACCCTCGCGAGGGGCCAAGCCTCGCAAGGCGGACGACACAAGACCTCCTCCGGAGTGGCCTAGCCAGGCAGGCTCACGAGAAGCGGAGATATCAAGGCGAGGCGAACCTCACGAGGTTCTCGTGACATGAGCCATGACGATCGACACCCGGCGGGCGCCAGCGCGCACATCGTCCTTGTTTCCTCTTTGGTGCAAAGGGGGCAAGCGCAGCCGCGAAGTACCGAGGCCTCAGGCAAAGGTTGCCATTTTGGTGCAACAAGACCAAGACAATGGACTGCAAGAAGGAGGTCACCGTGGAGCCCAGAACAGCGTCACCACCAGAACTTTGTGCAGGCGAAGACTACTTTTGTCAGGATAACTTGTACTAGCTGTTCCCCTTCACATTAGCCCACCATTGTTGGCTCCCTTCCCGCTTGATATTTGGGAAGAGGACTTGGGCCTCTATAAATAGGACTAGCCACCACAGTGGAGAGGGATCGAAGCTGGAGGGGACGATCGGATCTGAGCTTGATCGAAGCTTGAGAGGACGATCTGATCTTAGCTATAGAGAGACCACCCCCCACAACAGCTCGCCGAGCACAAGAACGCCTCAACCTCAGGAGGCCGTTCTTCCCTTGTATTGTTCATCATCAGCCCAAGAGGCAATCCACCACCACCACCACACTAGAGTAGGGTATTACACCACAACGGTGGCCCGAACCAGTATAAACCCGGTGTCCTTCTATGTTGTGAGTTCATCGAGTTCGTCCACAAGATCCTAGAGAGCTAGAGCGTAGATCGGTTGGAGGGAAAGACTTCGCGCGCACCCTAGTGTTCGAACCTTAAGGGTTTGCCGGGACCCCATACCTCGACAGTATGTACCAGTAGCTATGTGTTTGATCTCTCTCTCTCTCTCGTGTTCTTGATTTGGCACGATCTTCCTGTATCGCGAGCTTTGCTATTATAGTTGGATCTTATGATGTTTCTCCACCTCTACTCTCTTGTAATGGATTGAGTTTTCCCTTTGAAGTTATCTTATCGGATTGAGTCTTTAAGGATTTGAGAACACTTGATGTATGTCTTGCATGTGCTTATCTATGGTGACAATGGGATATCACGTGATCCACTTGATGTATGTTCTGGTGATCAACTTGCGAGTTCCGTGACCTCGTGAACTTATGCATAGGGGTTGGCACACGTTTTCGTCTTGACTCTCCGGTAGAAACTTTGCGGCACTCTTTGAAGTTCTTTGTGTTGGCTGAATAGATGAATCTGAGATTGTGTGATGCATATCGTATAATCATACCCACGGATACTTGAGGTGACATTGGAGTATCTAGGTGACATTAGGGTTTTGGTTGATTTGTGTCTTCAGGTTTTATTCTAGTACGGACTCTATGATAGACCGAACAGAAAGAATAGCTTCATGTTATTTTACTACGGACTCTTGAATAGATCGATCAGGAAGGATAACTTTGAGGTGGTTTCATACCCTACAATAATCTCTTCGTTTGTTCTCCGCTATTAGAGACTTTGGAGTGACTCTTGGTTGCATGTTGAGGGATAGTTATATGATCCAATTATGTTATTATTGTTGAGAGAACTTGCACTAGTGAAAGTATGAACCCTAGACTTTGTTTCCTAGCATTGCAATACTGTTTTCACTCACTTTTATCATTAGTTACCTTGCTGTTTTTATATTTTCAGATTACAAAAACCTATATCTACCATCCATATTGCACTTGTATCACCATCTCTTCGCCGAACTAGTGCACCTATACAATTTACTATTGTATTGGGTGTGTTGGGAACACACGGGACTCATTGTTATTTGGTTGCAGGGTTGTTTGAGAGAGACAATCTTCATCTTACGCCTCCCACGGATTGATAAACCTTAGGTCATCCACTTGAGGGAAATTTGCTACTGTCGTACAAACCTCTGCACTTGGAGGCCCAACAACGTCTACAAGAAGAAGTTTGTGTAGTAGACATCATGACCCCATTATGTAATTCAAATCAAGATAAAAAATCAAGTAGATCCCACACAGTTTATTATAACCAACCGTGTGAGATGCAGCACAAAATATCTTGGAGCACCGTCGGATTATAGTACGCATACGGCTTATGCGAGAAGGTGTGACGGCTATAGTCCACCGCCCGCTTTGAATAAGGGACCGTGTCTGATGACACTTTGCGCGCCACTTTTTTCGCTGGAGCGATTCCAAATTTTCGGCTTCCGCGGAAATATCTACCTCCTCGCCCCCTCCCCCTTACCAAAAGCCACATTTCCCCTGTTTCCACCTTCCTTTCGAAGTTGAAACCTTCACTCGTTGCTTGCAGTGTCGCCTCCTCGCCTATGACCCTCCTTCATGCTACTCGGCCTCGCCTATGCAGGCAGGTAATCCACACTCTACCCCCATCCTCCTCCTCCTTCCACATCCCACATGCCCCGACCGCTGGCGTGAGCGTGACACCTTCCACCCAAATCACTGACCCCTCCACCAAATAAGCGTGGGCCTAAGCCATGGTGCACGCTGTATAACCAGGATCTCAAGGAGCATTTGGCAGCGGAGAAGCAAATCGCGGCCGCATGCACGGATGAGGTCGCGATGGCTGCCATTTGTGCCGACCCCCAGATCTTGGAGGAGCACCTCACCGTTGAGGCCATCATTGATGCCTCACGCACCGACGCCGTGACGCGGTTGGCTGCTATAAACGACAGTACGTGGCGTTTTCTCGAGGCCACCGTCGGTGCCTTCGACGAAGACTACGAGGTGTTCTCTCAGCGTGCACGTGCTTACCTCATCTCAAGAGCCAGCAGGTTGGTGCCCGCAGCGGCTCAGGCAACTCACCACTACAATGAGGGCACCCATGATGCGGAGGCCTCGCCCTCTTCCATGTACAAGGAGCCAATAGTCATAGATATCTCCGTCAATGAGGAGTAGCTTGTCTTATTAGCTCAGTATAAGGACCCATGTTTAGTTTTCTAGCTACTGCCTTTCCTTCAAAAAATCTAGTGAATTGTGCTATCTACTTTTACCACGCAATCTTCTGCTATAGTGTATATATTATATATGTCGTACAATGTGGTGTTCAGTTAACTGCTTGGTCCGATTCTGCAAATGTGATGTTCAATTCTCCAGGGTGCAACATTTCCAAGTTGTTAAGCATGCTTGGTTTGGTTAACTGTCTGATCTTCTATTACGAGTATGTTATATTGTGCAATGTGGTGCTCAGTTAACGTTTGGTTCATTTGTTGTGGTGTTTAGTTAACTACTTAGTTCAATTCTGCAATGCGATGTTCAATTGTTGTGGCTGCATTCTGTTATTGTATACCATGTGAGAAATAAATCGAATTTGGCTATACTAAATACATGAGAAACAAATACAATTGTTATATTTCCAAGTTGTTAAGCATGCTTGGTTTGGTTAACTGTCTGATCTTGTATTAGTAGTATGTTATATTGTACAATGTGGTGCTCAGTTAACATTTGGTTCATTTGTTGTGGTGTTTAGTTAACTGCTTGGTTCAATTCTGCAATGTGATGTTCAATCGTTGCGGCTGCATTTTGTTATTGTATACCATGTGAGGAATAAACCGAATTTGGCTGCACTTAATACATGAGAAACATATACAAGTGCTATATTTTCTAGTTCTTAGTCACGATTGGTTTGGATAAATGGGTTTTCCATGTGGGTTGAATTAATCTAATGAATCTGCAACGTGCTTATTTATCATCAACATATTTTACTGATAGCATGCGGAGCCTTACTTAACCTGATGACTAACTATCTTATATGTGTTGCAGGGAAACAATGAGAAGCATTGAGGTTTAGAAGAGGTACTAACTATTATACCTTGCCTTTTTTTATTCCTTTGCCCCATTTCCAATATAGAGAAGATATTTATGCACATCCTTGTTTTTGGGGTTCACTGATGATTACCTCTCAAAGCACCAATGTGGTTAGGAGGCGAGGAAAGTTTTCATACAACACCCACGGTTCAATATTGAAGTGTTCCTGAAGAGGTCAAAGGATGGACGGTCAATCATCCACAGGCACTAGCCCAAAGTTGCAAAGACCTTCAACATGAATGAAGGCTCAATATTCGCCTTCCGCTTCAGCAGTTTTCCAGATGAGATGCATCTCTCTATGTACCGTCTATGATGCTAATTTTGAAAGGTTCTATATGTTGCATGTGAAACTTGTTGTTGGTGTAGTTTTGTAATGGGGTAGCTGAGTGCTGAAGCTATATCATGTTGTACTCCGATGTATTTCAATTATGAAATCCTGCTTCCTTAATATGGAAATGGAATATATTATGTGCTTAATATGAATGTTAATTAGATTAGTAAATGGATTATTAATAATAAGGCAATTAGCCCACTAATTGGCCAATTAGCTTGCTAATAGGGTTTTCCTATTGCAAACGGTTATTGAGAAAACACCATGGGTGATGACCTCAGGCAACGCACACAATTTATAGGAATAAAGCGTGTTGGATCAATGAACAATCACACACGACATTCTCTTCAAAACTGTTTGCATAACGCCACCTTGCGCAAACGTTTTCCTTGGAGTGACTGTGTGGGATGTATATACGAACGGAAACGTTTAGCGGGGATTGACTGTGTGGGATGTACTTACGACCGGAAACGATTTCTCCTGTATAATTGTATTTCTTAGCACTATTGTACGTAAAACCTTATTTGGTCGCTCGCCGGTCGCACACGACCTCATTTTGTCGAGCGGGTGTGCTAGGAGGGCATATCCCCGACGGTTTATGGGTTGTGTGGGAAGGACCCCCCCTATCGCCCACACTCACTAGGTGACGGTTCCGAACGCCATCGCGGAAAGGGGTTAAAAACCGTTTGTATAGCACCGACATGTACCAGTGTACCTTGATCTGAAGTTTCATGATCATTATCATTAGCTTCCTCTCTAGTTGGTGTAGGCATCACTGGAACTGATTTCTGTGATGAGTTACATTCCAATTCGAGAGAAGGTACAATTACCTCATCAAGTTCTGCTTTCCTCCCACTCACTTCTTTCGAGAGAAACTCCTTCACTAGAAATGATCCATTCTTAGCAACAAAAATCTTGCCATCGGATCTGTGATAGAAGGTGTACCCAATAGTTTCTTTTGGGTATCCTATGAAGACGCACTTTTCCGATTTGGTTTCGAGCTTATAAGTTTGAAACCTTTTCACATAAGCATTGCAACCCCAAACTTTAAGAAACGACATCTTTGGTTTCTTGCCAAACCATAGTTCTTACGGTGTCTTCTCAACGGATTTAGACGGTGCCCTATTTAACATGAATCCAGCTGTCTCTAATGCATAACGCCAAAACGATAGTGGAAAATTGATAAGAGACATCATAGATCGCACCATATCTAATAAAGTGCGGTTATGACATTCGGACACACCATTACGCTGTGGTGTTCCAGGTGGCGTGAGTTGTGAAACTATTCCACATTGTTTTAAATGAAGGCCAAACTCGTAACTCAAATATTCGCCTCCGCGATCAGATCATAGAAACTTTATTTTCTTGTTACAATGATTCTCCACTTCACTCTGAAATTCTTCGAACTTTTTCAAATGTTTCAGACTTGTGTTTAATTAAGTAGATATACCCATATCTGCTCAAATCATCTGTGAACGTCAGAAAATAACAATACCCACCGCGAGCCTCAACACTCATCGGACCACATAATGTTGGGGAACGCAGTATTTCAAAAAAAATCCGACGATCACACAAGATCAATCTAGGAGATGCATAGCAACGAGACAGGAGAGTGTGTCCACATACCCTTGTAGACCGAAAGAGGAAGTGTTTAGTAACGCGGTTGATGTAGTTGAACGTCTTCACGATCCAATCGGTCCAAGTATCGAATGTACGACACCTCCGTGTTTTGCACACGTTCAACACGATTGTCGGTGTTCTGGGAATGGGGGTCCCCAGACTTGCCTGCCTATGGCCCGTGGCGTGGCCAAGCAGCAGGCCGTATGACCCATCTTCACCAACAAGGCACCCAAGACCCTCGCGAGGGGCCAACCCTCGCGAGGCGGATGACGCAAGACCTCCTCTAGAGTGGCCTAGCTAGGCAGGCTCACGAGGAGCGGAGATATCAAGGCAGGGAAAGCCTCACGAGGCTCTCATGACGTAAGCCATGACGATTGACACCAGGCGGGTGCCAGGCGGGTGCTAGCGCGCGCAGCGTCCTTGTTTCCCCTTTGGTGCAAAGGAGGCAAGCGCAGCCGCGGAGTACCGAAGCCTCAGGCAAGGGTTGCCATTTTGGTGCAACAAGACCAAGACCATGGACTGCAAGACGGAGGTCATCGTGGAGCCCAAGACGGCGTCACCCCAGAGCTTTGTGCAGCCAAAGACTACTTTTGTCAGGATGGCTCGTACTGGATGTTCCCCTTCAAATTAGCCCGCCATTGTTGGCTCCCTTCCCGCTCAATATTTGGGAAGAGGACCAGGGCCTATATAAGTAGAGCTAGCCACCATAGTAGAGGAGAGATCGGATCAGACCCAGGCAGATCTGATCGGACCCAGAGATACACACAAGTCCGAAAGCACAAGAACACCTCAACCTCAGGAGGCTGTTCTTCCCTTGTATTGTTCATCATAAGCCTAAGAGGCAATCCACCACCACCACACTGGAGTAGGGTATTACACCACAACGATGGCCCGAACCAGTATAAACCCCTTGTCTTTCTGTGTTGCGAGTTCGTCGAGTTTGTCCGCAAGATCTTAGCGAGCTAGAGCGTAGATCGGTAGGAGGGAAAGACTTCGCGCGCATCCCAGTGTTCGAACCTTAAGGGTTAGCCGGAACCCCACATCCAACATTTGACGCGCCAGGTAGGGGTGCGCCGGAGCTTCTTCTCCGCCAATCAGCTCTCCGATGTTCACCGGCTACGATGTCGGGTGACCCAAGGGCTGCATCCGACCGCTGGTAGCCTAGCCGGCCCGGACGGCGCCGCCTGCCCATGAAGGTCTCGACCCTGCACACCAAGCGGCGCGGGCGCCACCAAGCTCTGCCGGGCATGGATAGCATGGCCAGGCATCATCCACCCTCACCCGGCGGCAAGTACGAGCCGTGGCGAGAGCAGCAAGTCACGCCGCAGCAACAGCGCCGCACTCACGACGGGAGCAAGCGAACATGCGGGCGGCACTCATAGTGGCAAGGGAGCTGCTGCGATGCATGCAGATGGAGAGCGGCCGGGACACGCTGCTTGAGCGTGTTGCTAAGCTGCTGGACGCAGCAGCGTCGGGAGCGCCACCCTTCTACTATCGACTCCCCTCCCAGACCACTGCAAGGTCGCGCGGCGAGCCTCGCCACATCTGCGCGCCATCGACTACGCCCGGGGGCTTCGTCAACATCAGCACGGTCGGCGGCGTAGGGGGCTCCAACCCCCCCCCCCCATGTCGCCCTCGACAAGAACAAGCGCAAGCGTCACCCCCGATGGTCCCAGCCGGATGCCATATTATCATCCCCAAGACGCTATCATGGGCGGAGCAACAGGGAGCGTGGGGCACCACGGCGAGGTGTTCGGGGTGACGGCCCCGGAAGCCTACGTGCCCCGCATGATGGACCAAGGGTATGCACGAGACGACGACATCAGCTCATTCGTTAGAGAAGATTGGGGAGAAGGGGCGCTAGGAGTCGAAGGTTTCCAAGAGCCGGCGGAGAACCATAGCGATCGCGCCGGCGACGGCAACTACAGGGTACCGCTAACCTCTCACGAACAGGCTTATGCTAACCATGGGCTGCAGATGAATCAGGTTGCAGCATCGATCGGCAACCCTGGCACGACGGCACCCGTTTCAACAAGGGAGACACGCTGGGGGCCGCCAGGACGGAGCCAGGAGCAAGGCCCCTCCCCAAGGCACGCGAAACCAGGAGACACCTGGAGGTAGGCCCTCTGCCGGGGTGGCTTCAACAACCCTTCCCCCGGCAGGGGACCCGTTGTAACGCCCTCGATGCGGCTATATCTCCCACGTGTCGAAGCACGACTTAGAGGCATAACCGCATTGAAAGCAATGTCGCAAGTGAGGTAATCTTCACACAACCCATGTAATACATAAAGGAAAAGATACATAGTTGGCTTACAATCGCCACTTCACACAATTACATGAATAAAGCATTACATCAACCAGATACAATCAAGGTCCGACTATGGAACCAAAATAAAAGAAGACTACCCCAAATGCTACACAGATCCCCGACCGTCCCGACTGGGCTCCACTACTGATCAACTGGAACGAAACAACACAATGGACAAAGTCTTCATCGAGCTCCTCCTGAGCTCAGTTGCGTCACCGGCACGGGTCAACGGCACCTGCACGCTGGTTTTGGAAGTATCTGTGAGTCACGGGGACTCAGCAATCTCAAACACTTGCGATCAAGACTATTTAAGCTTATAGGAAGGGTAAAAAGGTAAGAGGTGGAGCTGCAGCAAGCGACTAGCATATATGGTGGCTAACATACGCAAATGAGAGCGAGAAGAGGAGGCAAAAGCACGGTCGAGAAACTATGATCAAGAAGTGATCCTAGAACAACCTACGTCAAGCATAACTCCAACACCGTGTTCACTTCCCGGACTCCGCCGAGAAGAGACCATCACGGTTACACACGCGGTTGGTGCATTTTAATTAAGGTAAGCTTCAGGTTTTCTACAACCTGACATTAACAAATTCTCATCTGCCCATAACCGCGGGCACGGCTTTCGAAAGTTCAAATCCCTGCAGGGGTGTCCCAACTTAGCCCATCACAAGCTCTCACGGTCAACGAAGGATATTCCTTCTCCCAAGACAATCCGATCAGGATCGGCATCCAGGTTACAAGACATCCTCGAGAATGGTAAAACAAGTCCAGCAACACCGCCCGAATGTGCCGACAAATCCCGATAGGAGCTGCACATATCTCATTCTCAGGGCACACTCAGATGAGCGCTCCATACAACTAAAATCAAACCTCGAGTTTCCCCAAGGAGGCGCTGCACAGGGCTCTAGTTTGGACCAACACTCAGAGGAGCACTGGCCTGGGGGTTTAAATAAAGATGACCCTTGAGTCTACAGAACCCAAGGGAAAGAAAAGGCTAGGTGGCAAATGGTAAAACCAATGTTGGGCATTGCTGGAGGAGTTTTATTCAAGGCAAACTGTCAAGGGGTTCCCATTATAACCCAACCGCGTAAGGAACGCAAAATCCGGGAACATAACACCTATATAACGGAAACTAGGGCGACAAGAGTGGAACAAAACACCAGGCATAAGGCCGAGCCTTCCACCCTTTACCAAGTATATAGATGCATTAATTAAATAAGAGGTATTGTGATATCCCAACAAGTAAACATGTTCCAACAAGGAACAACATCTCCATGTTTCAACAAGGAACAAACTTCAATCTTCACCTGCAACTAACAACGTAATAAGAGAGGGCTGAGCAAAGCGGTAACATAGTCAAACAACGGTTTGCTAGGACAAGGTGGGTTAGAGGCTTGGTTCAACAATATGGGAGGCATGATAAGCAAGTGGTAGGTATCGCAGCATAGGCATAGCAAAAGAGCGAGCAACTAGCAACTAAAGATAGAAGTGATTTCGGGGGTATGGTCATCTTGCCTGAGATCCCGGAAGGAAGAAGAACGAGTCCATGAAGAAGACAAACGGACGTAGTCGAACGGATCCTCACAAACGCAACGTTATCAGAACTAGCCCGAAGAAGCAACACCGGAAAGGAGCAAACAACATAATAAACAACCATCACATGAACATGGCATGATGCGCAAACAAGTATGATGCATGTCCGATTTAAAGATACATGGCATGGCAAAGTGCCCAAACAATCCTACAAATTAAGTGGAGCTCAATATGCAACTCCGTTGCATATTGACGAAACACCACATGACTAATTTAGTTCTCTCTCGTTTAGGTACTCAAGAATATTAAATGTTGTTAAACATGGCAAGAGGAGAAGCATAATAAAACTACCTAATTAGGCAAGTTTAAATGAGGCCGGAACCTCAAACAACAATTCCGGTAGATCCCCATATGCATTTATCAATCTTCTGCAACAACAATTTTTAAACCTTTAAATGTTATTATCATGATGCGAATGACATGTGCAAGTTTTATGCAATATTTATGAAAATGTTGATACGAGCATTTTATGAAGCATTTGTCATCGTGGTAGAAAGAAAGGGGTGCCATGACGTCGAAACGGTAATGATGCCATGGAAACATTCCGGTTCCGGTACTTGATTGAGATACCGATGCAAAGGAGAAGTGTGCGGATGCGTGCAAAAGATGGTAGGGCGCTCCCGGATTCCGGGTGTCCCACGAGTTGGCGACAAGGAAACGAGTGACAATTTGGACACGGCGCAAACACGAGCATCTCAAACATCGCAAGCATTCGTCCATGATGGTCGTCTCGACGTTATACCTCTGAAGCGTGCATTATCGGAGTGGTTCGAGTCGGCGTAGAGGAAGTAGTGGAAGTAGACGTTCTCGGACGTCGAGGAAAGTAGTGGTTCACGCGACGGTAGTCGAAGCAGTCGTTCTCGCATGCTCTAGGGTCGACGGTAGAGGTTCTCACGATCTCGGCGATGGTAGTGTTACATGTTTATCGTTGCACGAGTTTCCGTAGATGTTCATGCAATCGGTTTCGAGGTACTTGGGGTCTTTGGACTTTCCGGTCCCGTTCTTGCGACGGTAGTCATTCACGTTCATTTCGGAGAGGTACTTGATGACTCCAAACCCTTCGCGGTCGACGGTAGTTGGACTTGATGCTTGCGGTGCACATGTCTTCGTCAACGGTAGTGGTACAAGGTCGTCGTGGGAAGTGCTCGTACTCGCGAACTTGTCGGATCCATGGCGACGGTAGTGAAACTCCAGGGATCCGTGGTCTCCGGGCGTAATGGTACTTGGCGAATCCCGCAACATTATTGATGATCCAAAATGGCACAAGTGGGATGCACATCCACAGAATCTTCCGTCTTGGGCTCCTGGTACACGACTTGACGAACCCAGGGAGACGATGGAAAAAACCAACATCGTAACATCAACAGCCAACGAGGCCACAGACAAGACTTGGGGCTCCCCGAACCCATGGAAACGGCCGGCACCAGGAGGCTGCTAGTGGAGGCAGGGCCACGCCGAGGTCGAAGGTGGCCGGGCGAGCTCGACGAAGGTCATCCGCTGTCGGACGAAGAAGGAGCAGCAAGGCACAGCAGCACTCGAAGCTACAGGCCAGCACGATGGCCTCCATGGCCGGCGGCCATGCAGGTCGCGCGAGGCAAGGCGGGCGTGCAAAAGGGCGGTCGCACAGCCGTAGGCCGGCGGCGAAACGACCACAGGGGAGGAGAGGCCGGCGTAGTCGCGCGCGCAGGGCTGCGCAGTCCAACAAGACACAGCGGGGCGGTGGCCAAGCGACAAGGAGGAGGCGAACGGGCGAGGGGAAGGTAGAGATGGTGCAGGGCAGGTCGGGTCGCGGGCGCGGGCGCCATGGTCGCCTTCAGAGGCTGCGACAGGGGTTCGAGCAAGGCCTGGGCGGCGCTAGCGAGAAACTGGAAGTGGGGAGAGAGGAAGATGGGGACGAGAGGGATGGAGAAGAAAGGAGATCGAGGGAGAGAAAGGATGGGGATCGAGCTGCGTGCGCCCCTCTCCTGAGCGATGTGCGTGTGTGGCGTGGTGGAAGGGAACGAGGAGGAGGGAGGTAGGTATGGCGGCGGCCTCAGGAACGAGAGGGAGAGATGGGATCGAGCAGCGTGGCTAGGTTAAGGAGGGACTTGGTGGGCTGTGGGAATAGGAGACAGTTGGGCCATGAGCCTGGGAGGCCGGGCTGCTAGGAGGCCCAAATGGCCAGAGGCGGCTGGGCTCCCTTCTCCCTCCCTCTTCTCTTAAAAAAACTTATTTTTTTAACAGAAAAGAAGATAGAGAGAGAGAGAGGAAAAGAAAGAGAGGGTCAGGGACGGATTTTGCGCATGGGGATAATATTCCCGGACTCGCAAAAATGTGTATGATCCAAGAAAAATGGAGTGGCCATTTTACAAAGTTTAAATTCGAACTCATTTGATTTAAATTCAAATGGTTCGAATAGGAAGTGAAGGTTAGGAAGGTCCAAAAATGTTCGGATTTTTGGTGGAGCTCCGAAAAATGACAAAAGAATTTATGGGCAAAGTTTGGAGACCAAGAAATGAGATAACAAAGGCATGGGATATTTGCAAGTGTGTTTATGGGTGAATCCAAAATTATTGGAATATTTAATATAGCTCCATAAATATTAGGAGGATAATGTTATAAAGAGAAGTCACTCTTCCCTCGGTTTAAATGGATCGAAGATCCATACGGTTTATTTAGTTGAGTTAAGAAAAGAAATGACATGATGGCATGATGACATGATGCAATGCACACGATGCAAAGATGAATGCAACAAACGAAACAAAACACACAACAAAACCCGGAAACCCTGGAAGGCACCTGCAACTCCGGTCTTGGGGCGTCACAACACTCCACCACTACGAGAGGATCTCGTCCCGAGATCTAGGATGGCACCGGAAGGAAAAAAGAAGAGGAAGAGAAGAGGTAAAACTAAGTTGCTTCTTTGACAAGCGAGTGAAACCAAAGAACCTTGAAAGGTTAAGCCATTTCGAGAAATGAATACAATTGAGACGAACGAAGTTGATAACTCTCCGTTAGAAAAGAGGAACAAGGAAGAATAAATTCGGACAACACTCTAGTTGAAAAGAGATAAGAAGAAAAGAACTTGAGCAGAGGGCACAACATTCCGGTTAAATGGATAAGTAAAGGAAAGAAAAAATGATCTTGACAAAACAAGAAGATGGGTTGAAGAGAGCAACATCACAATGCCTCCGGGAGAAATGAAAGAGTGGAATGGAAAGAACAAAGGGAAACAAGTTCTTGAGAGAGCACGCTTACAACAAATGCTAGAACGGAGTTGTTGGATTATCAACAACGAAAGGATAAGCTTGATGTGGGCTTACACAAGACATCTCAAAATTATGGGGTGAAATTCTGCCACTAATGAAAACAATGGATTTGGATTGATATGAACAAGGAGACAAGAAAATATTTCAACGGGAGGATAAATGAAGAACTTGGGTCATTTATAAGCACCATAGATAGCAACACTCCTTAGGGAAGGCTTAAGGTGTAATATAACCCAAGATAACTCCAATGACAAGATTGATGGATTTAAAATATCTCATACTTGACACCTTGTGAAACAAGAAACACGAAGGAAAATTATCAAGAATGACATAACACCACCTCAAAAGATAAGGTAAAAGAATTGCACTCTGGATTGCAAGATGAAGAAAACTTGAGCTCCTTAGAAAAGAATCTTGATGAAAACTTCAAGAAGGAATTAAATCCTTGATGAACCATCATGTAGAACCTTCATGAAAAACTCCGGTAACAAAAGGATGATCACACAAAAGGAAAGAGAAGTTGAAAACACAAGGTGAAGTCCTGCGATGATTTAGATGAATCTCCGTGGTGATATAATTGCGAGAGCTTGGAACTCTGGGAAAGAAAAATAAAGCAAGTGAAACCGAGAATTTGATGGACCTCCGGAATAGGGAATTTAGTTCACTCGATGAAACAAGAATAAGAATTACATTATGCTTATCCTTCACCAATTAAATTGATGACAATCAACAGATTTGGCATATTACTTATTCTCGTAGAAAGGATTAAGATAGATATAGCGCAAACTTGAGAAGGTCTTCAACGAACCACCGGAAGTATTGAAAACAATGAATAAATTGATATGATAACGAATGACGAGAACTCTTAAATGAACCACCGTAAGAACTAAAAATGAATGAAGAGAAGATAAAGAAACATCGGGAAGAATTAGCAAATGAATGAAGATGCTTGAGAGAATTTATATATGAGAAAACAAAGAGATCATGCACTGATTAGAGGATATTTGATCGATGCACCGGTAAAATTAGGAGGATGAGAGCTGAAAGCTAGAATGAATAATTCTGAGATGATGGGCTCCGGATGGGTGAAAAGAATTTTCGCGATCAAAACAATTATGAGAGGATGGCCTTGAACTAGAACCACGAATCTCTGAGAGAACAGATAAGATATGGAGGTAAACTCTTCTTCGGTCTTCAAACGCAGAGAATGATGATGAGAAACAACACCATAAATTGTTGAGATACTCCGGAATGATGAATCTAAAGGTTGAACCAACGATGAAAAGAATTGTGAAAGATCTAGGAGAAGGCATTTGACATATGATAACTCATTCTTACGTCAAACTTTGAAATGAATTTGATAGTAACACCGTAAAAGAAGAGTCGGGTAAGATCCTGGGAAAATACCTGTGGTTTAGGGCCCACTCAAAAGAAACACCGTTGAAGAGATTTAAAAGAGAGGAAGCACTGGTTGAATTAAATGGCTAGAATGAGATAACAACCTCGAAAGAGCTTGAAAGGATTACGAAAGCAGAGTGGAAACACGAATCTTCGCGATATCTTGAACACTCAGGAATAATTGAATAGCGAGAAGTGGATGATTAAGAGGTGCACCGGCATGAGAAAGCATTGAAATGAGGAAGGGTATGATCAACAAAGCTTGACTTGAAACCACCGGAGAAGGAAAAGAACGAAGAATGATGAGCTTGAAGCTCCATTAGAATCTTCATGAGCATCACCGGGTAAGAACATTGACGAAAAAGGAATGGAGGGACTTCCCATCAATAAAAGGATAGTTGAGTAAAAATTCTGAGTCCTCAGAGAAAACAAGGGAGGGAGGGCGGGAAAAAACAAAGGCAACTTGGAGACGGATGAAACAAACACCGTTGAGAAGAACTGAGAATTGATGTCGCTGATGTTGAAATGGTCGGATCCACTTGAAGGGAAACACGCCGGTTAAAAAAGAATTCACATGATAATCTCGATGATCATGAGGGATTGGTATTCACATGGGAACATGAGAATACCATTTAGGAAAAGTATGGAATCACCATTTGACTTCGAAGCAACTCGAACACCACAACTCAAAACAAAACAAAGGATTGGCTTGCAGAATAAGCCGGAACAAACATATGATAGAGATTTCGTCTGAAGTTTTCGTGGTGGGGCCTACACAGGCTCGATCATACAGCACCATCATGTACAAGGCAGTGCACATGACATACGAAGTGTCCCCGAGTCGGCATAGCCAAGGACTCTTTAAGACACAACGAAACCACTGTAAAACCAACCGTGGATAGGCGGACCACTAGACGTCGAACCCCAATTTCATATCATACATCTGTCGGAAATATATCCTAAGAGCTACTTGAATTCCCACTTATAAACTCCCGAAACTTCCCGGTTATGCAATCAGGTGTTGGGGATACAGGGGAAGCATAATATCTCACCCAAAACTAGCAAATCCTACATCCAGCTGTATCCATCCTTCAACACATAACCAAGAAACCTTCGGAAATCGTTTACCTCAACCTTCGAAAAGCATCCATTATACAAGTTATGGCAATACTACCGAACTCCCGCCCCAGTACTAGGTGGCGTCGAGGTTATCTCACCGACAACTGCATAGAAGAGATTTTCGATGTCGGCGAAACTAAACTCAGGTATTCCAGAACTGCAACGATAAAATTGTGACAACAACACCTCGGAGCTCAACTCCTCGGGACACTGCCACAACCCCTAAATGACAGGAGGCACCAAGAACAATGTTCTCGTCACAAATCGATCGGAACGATTCAAAGATACCCGCGTGATCCTAATTTTTTTTAGTGAAATTTGAGAAGAGAAGAGTCAAAACTCTACATCAGGATGCCTCACCAGAGCGACGAAGAGACTGAGGAGTAAAAAGAATTCCTAACTCTCCGATATATAATTCCTAAATGACTCAAAACATTTTCTAGACTCAATAACGCCAGCGATTCGATCAAGCAGGGGGCTCCTAAGGTCGGGGAAGGCTCTGATACCAACTTGTAACACCCTCGATGCGGCTATATCTCCCACGTGTCGAAGCACAACTTAGAGGCATAACCGCATTCAAAGCAATGTCGCAAGTGAGGTAATCTTCACACAACCCATGTAATACATAAAGGGAAAGAGATACATAGTTGGCTTACAATCGCCACTTCACACAATTACATGAATAAAGCATTACATCAACCAGATACAATCAAGGTCCAACTATGGAACCAAAATAAAAGAAGACTACCCCAAATGCTACACAGATCCCCGAACGTCCCGACTGGGCTCCACTACTGATCAACTGGAACAAAACAACACAATGGACAAAGTCTTCATCGAGCTCCTCCTGAGCTCAATTGCATCACCGGCACGGTTCAACTGCACCTGCATGCTGGTTTTGGAAGTATCTGTGAGTCACGGGGACTCAGCAATCTCACACCCTCGCGATCAAGACTATTTAAGCTTATAGGAAGGGTAAAAAGGTAAGAGGTGGAGCTGCAGCAAGCGACTAGCATATATGGTGGCTAACATACGCAAATGAGAGCGAGAAGAGGAGGCAAAAGCACGGTCGAGAAACTATGATCAAGAAGTGATCCTAGAACAACCTACGTCAAGCATAACTCCAACACCGTGTTCACTTCCCGGACTCCGCCGAGAAGAGACCATCACGGTTACACACGCGGTTGGTGCATTTTAATTAAGGTAAGCTTCAGGTTTTCTACAACCTGACATTAACAAATTCCCATCTGCCCATAACCGCGGGCACGGCTTTCGAAAGTTCAAATCCCTGCAGGGGTGTCCCAACTTAGCCCATCACAAGCTCTCACGGTCAACGAAGGATATTCCTTCTCCCAAGACAATCCGATCAGGATCGGCATCCAGGTTACAAGACATCCTCGACAATGGTAAAACAAGTCCAACAACACCGCCCGAATGTGTCGACAAATTCCGATAGGAGCTGCACATATCTCATTCTCAGGGCACACTCAAATGAGCGCTCCATACAACTAAAACCAAACCTCGAGTTTCCTCGAGGGGGCGCTGCAGAGGGCTCTAGTTTGGACCAACACTCAGAGGAGCACTGGCCCAGGGGTTTAAATAAAGATGACCCTTCAGTCTGTAGAACCCAAGAGAAAGAAAAGGCTAGGTGGAGAATGGTAAAACCAATTTTGGGCATTGCTGGAGGAGTTTTATTCAAGGCGAATTGTCAAGGGGTTCCCATTATAACCCAACCGCGTAAGGAACGCAAAATCCAGGAACATAACACCGATATAACAGAAACTAGGGCAGCAAGAGTGGAACAAAACACCAGGCATAAGGCCGAGCCTTCCACCATTTACCAAGTATATAGATGCATTAATTAAATAAGAGGTATTGTGATATCCCAACAAGTAAACATGTTCCAACAAGGAACAACATCTCCATGTTCCAACAAGGAACAAACTTCAATCTTCACCTGCAACTAACAACGCTATAAGAGGGGGCTGAGCAAAGCGGTAACATAGCCAAACAACGGTTTGCTAGGACAAGGTGGGTTAGAGACTTGGTTCAACAATATGGGAGGCATGATAAGCAAGTGGTAGGTATCGCAGCATAGGCATAGCAAAAGAGCGAGAAACTAGCAAGCAAAGATAGAAGTGATTTCGGGGGTATGGTCATCTTGCCTGAGATCCCGGAAGGAAGAAGAACGAGTCCATGAAGAAGACAAACGGACGTAGTCGAACGGATCCTCACAAACGCAACGTTATCAGAACTAGCCCGAAGAAGCAACACCGGAAAGGAGCAAACAACATAATAAACAACCATCACATGAACATGGCATGATGCGCAAACAAGTATGATGCATGTCCGATTTAAAGATACATGGCATGGCAAAGTGCCCAAACAATCCTACAAATTAAGTGGAGCTCAATATGCAACTCCGTTGCATATTGACGAAACACCACATGACTAATTTAGTTCTCTCTCGTTTAGGTACTCAACAATATTAAATGTTGTTAAACATGGCAAGAGGAGAAGCATAATAAAACTACTTAATTAGGCAAGTTTAAATGAGGCCGGAACAACAAACAACAATTCCGGTAGATCCCCATATGCATTTATCAATCTGGTGCAACAATAATTTTTAAACCTTTAAATGTTATTATCATGATGCGAATGACATGTGCAAGTTTTATGCAACATTTATGAAAATGTTGATACGAGCATTTTATGAAGCATTTGTCATCGTGGTAGAAAGAAAGGGGTGCCATGATGTCGAAACGGTAATGATACCATGGCAACATTCCGGTTCTGGTACTTGATTGAGATACCGATGCAAAGGAGAAGTGTGCGGATGCGTGCAAAAGATGGTGGGGTGCTCCCGGATTCCGGGTGTCCCACGAGTTGGCGACAAGGAAACGAGTGACAATTTGGACACGGCGCAAACACGAGCATATCAAACATCGCAAGCAATCGTCCATGACGGTCGTCTCGACGTTATACCTCTGAAGCGTGCATTATCGGAGTGGTTCAAGTCGGCTTAGAGGAAGTAGTGGAAGTAGACGTTCTCGGACGTCGAGGGAAGTAGTGGTTCACGTGACGATAGTCGAAGCAGTCGTTCTCGCACGCTCTAGGGTCGACGGTAGAGGTTCTCGCGATCTCGGCGACGGTAGTGGTACATGTTTATCGTTGCATGAGTTTCCATAGACGTTCATGTCATCGGTGTCGAGGTACTTGGGGTCTTCGGACTTTTCGGTCCCGTTCTTGCGACAGTAGTCATTCACGTTCGTTTCGGAGAGGTACTTGATGACTCCAAACCCTTCGCGGTCAACAGTAGTTGAATTTGATGCTTGTCGTGCACATGTATTCATCAACGGTAGTGGTACAAGGTCATCGTGGGAAGTGGTCGTACTCGCGAACTTGTAGGATCCATGGCGACGGTAGTGGAACTTTAGGGATCCGTGGTCTCCGGGCGTAATGGTACTTGGTGAATCCCGCAACATTATTGACGATCCAAAATGGCACAAGTGGGATGCACATCCACGGAGTCTTCCGGCTTGGGCTCCTAGTACACGACTTGACGAACCCAGGGAGACGATGGAAAAAACCAACATCATAACATCAACAGCCAACGAGGCCACATACAAGACTTGGGGCTCCCCGAACCCATGGAAACGGCCGACACCAAGAGGCTGCTAGTGGAGGTAGGGCCACGCCGAGGTCGAAGGCGGCCGGCGGCCATGCAGGTCGCGCGAGGCAAGGCAGGCGTGCAAAAGGGCGGTCGCATGGTCGTAGGCCATCGGCGAAACGACCACAGGGGAGGAGAGGTCGGCGTAGTCGCGCGCGCAGGGTGGCGCAGTCCAATAAGACACAGCGGGGCGGTGGCCAAGCGACAAGGAGGAGGTGAACGGGCGAGGGGAAGGTAGAGATGGTGCAGGGCAGGTCGGGTCGCGGGCGCGGGCGCCATGGTCGCCTGTAGTGGCCGCGACAGGGGTTCGAGCGAGGCCTGGGCGGCGCTAGCGAGAAACTGGACGAGGGGAAAGAGGAAGATGGGGGCGAGAGGGATGGAGAAGAAAGGAGATCGAGGGAGAGAAAGGATGGGGATCGAGCTACGTGCGCCCCTCTCCTGAGCGATGTGCGTGTGTGGCGCGGTGGAAGGGAACGAGGAGGAGGGAGACAGGTGTGGCGGCAACCTCAGGAACGAGAGGGAGAGATGGGATCGACCAGCGTGGCTAGGTTAAGGAGGGATTTGGTGGGCTGTGGGAATAGGAGACAGTTGGGCCATGAGCCTGGGAGGCCGGTGCTGCTAGGAGGCCCAAATGGCTAGAGGCAGCTGGGCTCCCTTCTCCCTCCCTCTTCTCTTAAAAAAACTTATTTTTTTAAAAGAAAAGAAGTTAGAGAGAGAGGAAAAGAAAGAAAGGGTTAGGGACGGATTTTGCACATGGGGATAATATTCCCGGACTCGCAAAAATGTGTATGATCCAAGAAAAATGGAGTGGCCATTTTACAAAGTTTAAATTCGAACTCATTTGATTTAAATTCAAATGGTTCGAATAGGAAGTGAAGGTTAGGAAGGTCCAAAAATGTTTGGATTTTTGGTGGAGCTCCGAAAAATGACGAAAGAATTTATGGGCAAAGTTTGGAGACCAAGAATTGAGATAACAAAGGCATGGGATATTTGCAAGTGTGTTTATGGGTGAATCCAAAATTATTGGAATATTTAATATAGCTCCATAAATATTAGGAGGATAATGTTATAAAGAGAACTCACTCTTCCCTCGGTTTAAATGGATCGAAGATCCATACGGTTTATTTAGTTGAGTTAAGAAAAGAAATGACATGATGGCATGATGACATGATGCAATGCACACGATGCAAAGATGAATGCAACAGACGAAACAAAACACACAACGAAACCCGGAAACCCTGGAAGGCATCTACAGCTCCGGTCTTGGGGTGTCACACCCGTGGTCGCCGAGGGAACCGCTGACGTCCTCTTTCCCTCCTTTGTGTCATCCTGGTCTCCGGTCGGCTCAAGGGAGGTCAAGGGTGGTGCAAGGCGGGGCCCTTGTCGGTATCAAAACCGGCGGATCTCGGGTAGGGGGTCCCGAACTGTGCATCTAAGGCGGATGGTAACAGGAGGCAGGGGACACGATGTTTTACCTAGGTTCGGGCCCTCTTGATGGAGGTACAACCCTACGTCCTGCTTGATTTATTCTTGATGATATGAGTATTACAAGAGTTGATCTACCACGAGATTGGAGAGGCTAAACCCTAGAAGCTAGCCTATGGTATGATTGTATGTTGTCCTACGGACTAAAACCCTCCGGTTTATATAGACACCGGAGGGGGCTAGGGTTACACAAGGTAGGTTACAAAGGAGGAGATATACATATCCGTATTGCCTAGCTTGCCTTCCACGCCAAGTAGAGGCCCATCCGGACACGAAACGAAGTCTTCAATCTTGTATCTTCATAGTCCAACAGTCCGGCCAAAGGATATAGTCCGGCTGTCCGGAGACCCCCTAATCCAGGACTCCCTCAGTAGCCCCTGAACCAGGCTTCAATGACGATGAGTCCGGCGCGCAGTGTTGTCTTCGGCATTGCAAGGCGGGTTCCTCCTCCGAATACACCACAGAAGAGTTTGAATATGAGGATAGTGTCTGACCCTGAAAAATAAGTTCCACATACGACTGTAGAGAGAATAATATTTCCACAAATCTAATCTGCTGACATGTTTCGGCAGCATGACATCACGCCATGGCGTGGTAATTATTCGAACCGTTTTTCCTTAACTAGCCCCACACATAATGCGAGGCGGTTTCTTGACACGTCTTGTCAAAGCAGAGATCGTGTTCCCCTTATTACGGGATTCTCATCAATACGGACGTGGGTAACCCAACCGCGCCTAGGAATCCTAGATTTTAGGCAAGTCCCAAACGGCCACGAGGAGGACGCTTGATATTCACCCTCTTTATAAAGGGACAAGGCTTTTACTTTTTTCCTCCCGTGCTCAATCGAATCCTTCCCCCGCCTCGAGTTCTAACACCCAAAGCCCAGGTCAGGTGCTTCGGACCTTCAATCATGTCTGGATCCAGCCTCCAGGGTTGGTGGATGCCCTCCTCTGTCATGGAAGAGGATATCAAGAAGTTGAGGGAGGCCAGATACCTGACCGCCGAAGTTTCGCATCGGCTGCCTGCCCGAGGGCAGGTCGTCCCTACTCCTGAACCCAACGAAGATGTCGTGTTCATATCCCACTTCCTCCGAGGACTAGGCCTCACTCTGGATCCCTTCGTTAGGGGTTTGATGTTCTATTACGGGCTAGATTTCCACGATCTAGCCCCGGATTCCTTTCTCCACATCTCGGCATTTATTGTCGTTTGTGAGGCCTTTCTCCGCATTACCCCTCACTTCGGCCTGTGGATCAAGACCTTTGATGTGAAGCCGAAGACGACCGAGGGGCAGCATGCAGCGTGCGGAGGTGCATTAATAAGCAAGATCGCTGGAGCTCCATGGCCAAAGGGTTCCTTTCTAGAGGTGTCCGGATTATGGAAATGGGAGTGGTTCTATGTCACCGCTCCCGGAAGTGCCAAGTGGGTAGCTTCTCCCACCTTTCGCTCGGGCTCTCCACCACAACTGATGTCATGGATCAGCAGGGGGCTGAGCTGGGGTCTAGCTAAGGACGTGCCCATACTGCAGAGCCGCATCCGAGATCTCTTCGAGGGAGATTTTAGTTTGGTTATGGTAGTGCAAGTCATGCTGGTTCGTCCAGTCCAGCCTTGCAAACGCCGGCCCCTCCGTATGTGGGAATTCAACCTGGAAGGACCGCGCACTATTCAGAACTTCCTCGGCCTGACACACGAGGAGTTGTACAAATCATTCTTCGGACCCAAGCAGAGTGTCCGGACACTACCGAGGACGTGGGCCTCAGCAGCAACCGCACCGCGACCCAAGTAAGTAATCCCACGGCCGAACACACCGTCTTTTTATTTATCATGACATCATTCTGAAGAGTCGCTCTTTGACCAGGACTGGATAGCAAAGGCGAAGATGATCCGGTGTTCGGTCCCCCTTCCTGAAGGCTTGGACAATCCAGCGCTGGAAAAGATTCTCGAGCCAGCACCCTGCCCGGTGCCCTCAAAGGAAGATGAAGGGGAGAATAAATAGGGCGAAAGCGGGCCTCCACCGCTACCTATTCCAACCGAGGGAATGAGTGCCTCCGTGAGGGAGGATAACCAAGGGGAAGAATTTGACGTTCCCTCACCCCGGGGGAGGAAAGGACTACCTCTGAATATCCGGAAACCGAAGTTTCCAAATAGAAGAAGAAAACTTCGCCAGAGGGTCCTGCCTCAGAGGGTGCTCTTGCCACACAAAGTCCGTGCGGGGATCAACCCTCTAACGAGCTGTAAGTAATCAAAAAGTACTTAGTAGTGAAGATATACTACCTTACCTTTGAGGAAAATGATCGAAGCATTTATCTTGCAGTTTGGATCTTAGCCCTTCTCAGCAGAGCTCGTCTTCAGGGGATCTTCTTCCGGAGATGATGGAGAGCGAAACGCCTCCCCCGGACTCCCCGGGTCAAGGAGCGGGCGACCTTGAAGTGTCGTCACGGAGGGTCACTCCGAATCCGGTGAGGCCAGAAGATAATCCTATGGTCGCCCAAAGTCCCCAGTATCCGGCTCTTGAAGAGAGCAACCAAAAGAATCCGACACCATCTGGTATGCGGTCGGACGCATTGAGGGATCTACTAGAGCGAGCCACTATCTCAGAAGAGCACCGTACATTGATGGGTACGGTGATTGAAAGGATTCGTCCGCCGAAAGCGGGTTGCATGAAGCCTTCATGAGTCTACTGACGGGCTTTGAGGTACATGAAATGATGTACATTTGTGATAGTACCGCACATTTTTAGGTGTGCCCTGTGTAGATAATAGCCCCTGAGACTCTGGTTGTCATTGAGAACGGCGGCGAACAAAGGATCGTAGTCCCAGGTAATAACCAGATAACCTTTAGTGCAGGTGTCTGAAGCTCCTATGGCTGGCCGGACTGATGGGGTTGCCGAACTAAAGCGGCGACTGGATGCGGCGGATGCCGACATCGAGCTTGTTAACAAGAGGCTTGACAAGGCATAGGGTAGGTGATATTTATAGTGAATGTCACATAGTAAGAGCAGCATGATGCCAGTATCTTTAATATGTTGTGACTGCAGATGGAGCTGCCACCATGGAGGCCCTGTGGGCGGAGCTTGCCCGAGCCAAGGAGCAAGCAAGGATTAGTAATGCGGCCGCTTTGAAGGCGGCCGAAGAGTTGAGAGCCAAGAAGGCCGCACATAGCAAGAGCAAAGAGAAAATGGCCAAAATGGCTGTGAAGTTAAAAGACACTGCCGACCGTTGCCAGTTTCTTGAAGAAGAAAACCGGGCGAAGGCGACGGACCTCGAAAAGGCCACAATGGCGACCAAAGACACCCGCTCTGCAATGAGAGAAAAGAAGGAGGAACTATGTGAAGCCAGGGACATTGTGGCTGGGAAGCCCTTTATGCTGCCGAGGAAGTTCGGAGATCCGCGGTATGCCCCTCTGGATCGGCTGTGGAGTTCGGCCGACGCATATCTGGACTTGGCGGTGAGTGATGTCGATGCGGCCGAATACTTCCGAGATCAAACAGATTGTGAAATGGACAAGCTATTCTGGTCGCAATTTAACGTTCCAGAGCATCCGCTTACATTAACTGATCAGCTTGCCGAATGGGCCAAACTCAATAGATTGTCCGGACTCGCCATGAGGTCTGTCGTGGATCATCTATGGCCGGAAAGGCCAAAGCCGAACAACTATTTTAGCTTGGTGCATGTTGGGTTTCGTAGTAATTTCAAAAAATTTCCTACGCTCACGCAAGATCATGGTGATGCATAGCAACGAGAGGGGAGAGTATGATCTACGTACCCTTGTAGATCGACAACGGAAGCATTTGGTTGATGTAGTCGTACGTCTCCACGGCCCGACCGATCAAGCACCGAAACTATGACACCTCCGAGTTTTAGCACACGTTCAGCTCGATGACGATCCCCGGACTCCGATCCAGCAAAGTGTCGGGGAAGAGTTCCGTCAGCACGACGGCGTGGTGACGATCTTGATGTACTACCGTCGCAGGGCTTCGCCTAAGCACCGCTACAATATTATCGAGGACTATGGTGGAAGGGGGCACCGCACACGGCTAAGAATATGATCACGTGGATCAACTTGTGTTCATGGGGTGCCCCTTGCCTCAGTATATAAAGGATGGAGGAGGAGGAGGCCGGCCAAGGCAATTGGTGCGGCCAGGATGTGGAGTCCTACTAGGACTCCAAGTCCTAGTAGGAATCCACCAAGAGGGGAGGAAGGGAGAAGGAAGTAGAGGAGAAGGAAAGGTGGCCGGCCCCCTTTTCCCTAGTCCAATTCGGACCAGAGGGGAGGGGGGCGCAGCAGCCCTTTGGCCCTTTCTTCTCTTCCCACTAAAGCCCATCAAGGCCCATTGCTTCTCCCGTAACTACCCGGTAGTCCGAAAAATACCCGAATCACTCGGAACCTTTCCGATGTCCGAATATAGTCGTCCAATATATCAATCTTTATGTCTCGACCATTTCGAGACTCCTCGTCATGTCCCCGATCTCATACGGGACTCCGAACTCCTTCAGTACATTAAAACTCATAAACTCATAATATAACTGTCATTGAAACCTTAAGCGTGCGGACCCTACGGGTTCGAGAACAATGTAGACATGACTGAGACACGTCTCCAGTCAATAACCAATAGCGGAACCTGGATGCTCATATTGGCTCCCACATATTCTACGAAGATCTTTATCGGTCAGACCGCATAACAACATACGTTGTTCCCTTTGTCATCGGTATGTTACTTGCCCGAGATTCGATCGTCGGTATCTCAATACCTAGTTCAATCTCGTTACCGGGAAGTCTCTTTACTCGTTCCGTAATACATCATCTCACAACTAACTCATTAGTTGCAATGCTTGCAATGCTTTATGTGATGTGCATTACCGAGAGGGCCCAGAGATACCTCTCCGATAATCGGAGTGACAAATCCTAATCTCGAAATACGCCAACCCAACATGTACCTTTGGAGACACCTGTGGAGCTCCTTTATAATCACCCAGTTATGTTGTGACGTTTGGTAGCACACAAAGTGTTCCTCCGGCAAATGGGAGTTGCGTAATCTCATAGTCATAGGAACATGTATAAGTCATGAAAAAAGCAATAGCAACATACTAAACGATCGGGTGCTAAGCTAATGGAATGGGTCATGTTAATCAGATCATTCAACTAATGATGTGATCCCGTTAATCAAATGACAACTCTTTGTCCATGGTTAGGAAACATAACCATCTTTGATTAACGAGCTAGTCAAGTAGAGGCATACTAGTGACACTCTGTTTTGTCTATGTATTCACACATGTATTATGTTTCCGGTTAATACAATTCTAGCATGAATAATAAACATTTATCATGAAATAAGGAAATAAATAATAACTTTATTATTGCCTCTAGGGCATATTTCCTTCAGTCTCCCACTTGCACTAGAGTCAATAATCTAGTTCACATCGCCATGTGATTTAATAGCAATAGTTCACATCACCATGTGTTTAACACCCATAGTCCACATCGATATGTGACCAACACCCAAAGGGTTTACTAGAGTCAGTAATCTAGTTCACATCGCTATGTGATTAACACCCAAAGAGTACTAAGGTGTGATCATGTTTTGCTTGTGAGATAATTTTAGTCACCGGGTCTGATATATTCAGATCCGTAAGTATTTTGCAAATATTTATGTCAAAAATGCTATGTACGGAGCTACTCTAGCTAATTGCTCCCACTTTCAATATGTATCTAGATTGAGACTTAGATTCATCTAGATTAGTGTCAAAACTTGCATCGGCGTAACCCTTTACGACGAACCTTTTTTCACTTCCATAATCGAGAAACATATCGTTATTCCACTAAGGATAATTTTGACCGCTGTCCAGTGATCTACTCCTAGATCACTATTGTACTACCTTGCCAAAATCAGTGTAGGGTATATAATAGATCTGGTACATAGCATGGCATACTTTATAGAACCTATGGCTGAGGCATAGGGAATGACTTTCATTCTCTTTCTATCTTCTGTCGTGGTCGGGTTTTGAGTCTTACTCAATTTCACACCTTGTAACACAGACAAGAACTCTTTCTTTGACTGTTCTATTTTTAACTACTTCAAAATCTTGTCAAGGTATGTACTCATTGAAAAAAAACTTATCAAGCGTCTTGATCTATCTCTATAGATCTTGATGTTTAATATGTCAGCAGCTTCACCGAGGTCTTTCTTTGGAAAATTCCTTTCAAACACTCCTTTATGCTTTGCAGAATAATTCTACATTATTTCCGATCAACAATATGTCATTCACATATACTTATCAGAAATGTTGTAGTGCTCCCACTCACTTTCTTGTAAATACAGACTTCATCGCAAGTCTGTATAAAACTATATGCTTTGATCAACTTATCAAAGTGTATATTCCAACTCCGAGATGCTTGCACCAGTCCATAGATGGATCGCTGGAGCTTGCATATTTTGTTAGCACCTTTAGGATTGACAAAACCTTCTGGTTGTATCATATACAACTCTTCTTTAATAAATCGATTAAGGAATGCAGTTTTGTTTATCCATTTGCCAGATTTCATAAAATGTGGCAATTGCTAACATGATTCGGATAGACTTAAGCATAGATACGAGTGAGAAAACTCTCATCGTAGTCAACACCTTGAACTTGTGGAAAACCTTTTGCGACAATTCTAGCTTTGTAGATAGTAACACTATTATCAGCGTCCGTCTTCCTCTTGAAGATCCATTTGTTCTCAATTTCTTGCCGATCATCGGGCAAGTCAACCAAAGTCCATACTTTGTTCTCATACATGGATCCTATCTCAGATTTCATGGCCTCAAGCCATTTTGCGGAGTCTGGGCTCACCATCGCTTCTTCATAGTTCGTAGGTTCGTCATGGTCAAGTAGCATGACCTCCAGAACAGGATTACCGTACCACTCTGGTGCGGATCTCACTCTGGTTTACCTACGAGATTCGGTAGTAACTTGATCTGAAGTTACATGATCATCATCATTAGCTTCCTCACTAATTGGTGTAGTAGTCACAGGAACAGATTTCCGTGATGAACTATTTTCCAATAAGGGAGAAGGTACAATTACCTTATCAAGTTCTAATTTCCTCCCACTCACTTCTTTCGAGAGAACCTCCTTCTCTAGAAAGGATCCATTCTTAGCAACAAATGTCTTGCCTTTGGATCTGTGATAGAAGGTGTACCCAACAGTAACCTTTTGGGTATCCTATGAAGACACACTTTTCCGATTTGGGTTTGCGCTTATCAGGATGAAACTTTTTCACATAAGCACTGCAACCCCAAACTTTAAGAAACGACAACTTTGGTTTCTTGCCAAACCACAGTTCATACGGTGTCGTCTCAACAGATTTAGATGGTGCCCTTTTAACGTGAATGCAGCTGTCTCTAATGCATAACCCCAAAACGATAGTGGTAGATTGGTAAGAGACATCATAGATTGCACTTATATCCAATAAAGTATGGTTATGACGTTCGGACACACCATTATGCTGTGGTGTTCCATGTGGCATGAGTTTGTGAAACTATTCCACATGTATTCCCATGTACGGTTTGAGGGTGCTCGTTCGATAGAGGCCCAGTGCTCGAAGAATGTTATGTTTGAGTGACATGTATTCCCATTGTAAAAACAACGTTTTATTGAATTTATCAAGGTTGTATTTATACTTTTGCCTGAAAGTATTGTGATGCCTCTTGTGCAGCCATTTATATATACATGTATATAATCTTAAAGATTGCAGTCGTCGGCTTCAGACCCCACGGGGGTGTTCATAGAAGACGCGTATTCACACTTAATCCAACGTCTTGGTCCTATTAAGGAGGTGATAGCGCAGCGAACTAGGCAACCGGACTATAATGCTTTAACACTTTCACTTAGCCAGATGAGTTTGACAATGGGGCTACTATATAGCCCCTGGTGGCTCCGCACTCATCCGAATTCGGGGTGCGTACATGCCTGGCCGGGAAATGACCCTTCGTTAATCGGAGGAATCCCGAAGATTCCAATAGGTCATGGAGTGGTTGACCAGTCTCACGCTATATCATGACAGTCAGTTTTCAGCTTTCTCTACTGAGGTGCTCGTCCGGATGAACCAGGGCACAATCACAGTAGTTCTCCTGGTGTCGCCTTAGCCGATAGAGCGAAACGTAAGGCAGCAAAACACAAGATCCGGGCAAACCCAACATTTTACCAAAGACATGATTCGGAGCTGATGCATATAAGGCCAAACTCGCGACGCCGAACACTCCCTAAGGTATTCGGTCTTTTATGGTGTAAACCGGGCCTAAACAGTGCCCGTTGTAATAAGCCCCTGGTGTCCAGGTACATGCATTATTCTGACGTGGCCACATGCCAAGACATCAGCATCCTTCTCAATTGTACCAAGAATTCAAGGGATGTGTAGCAACAAGAGACAGTAAAAAAGGTTTACGCAGGGTCTTAATCTAAAAAGAATCCTTGGAACGGGTCCCTGCTGCATGTCTGCGCCTGTGTCTCCGTTGTGCTGTATCCTGGACGGGTGTAGCACAATGGTCATCTATAAAAGAGAGGAACTTAGTTGAAAATTTGTTGCGCAAAAAGGTAGGTTATACTAAAGAAACCATGTAGAATGCAAGATGAGTAAGATTGAGCCTAATTGCCACATGTTTGCGCACGTTTAGCCCCTTGTATTGTACTAGGGGTATGGCCATCAAACATGTATTAATTACATATAGCTGCGCCGGACTCGTCTAACAGCGTCCGTGGTCTTAACAACCTGTCGAATGCTTGAGTTGGTGAGGCCGTTTAGTGTGCGGCTGCCAAGGCGGCCGCATTGTCTTCGGCGCTCAAGGAATGCTCAATATTTCCATTTACTGTAATGATGCCGTGTGAACCAGGCATCTTAAGCATGAGGGAAGCGTAATGCGGTATTGCATTAAAGCAAGCAAAAGCTTCGCGTCCGAGTAGTGCTTGATAGCCACTTTGGAACGGTGCGATGTGGAAGGTTAAGTTTTCACTGCAGAAGTTATCGGGGAAGCCGAATATAACCTCTAGTAGCAGGGAGCCCTTGGAATGAGCCTCTGGGCATGGCGTTACTCCTTTAAAGGTAGGATTGCTGCGGCAAATATTTGTTGGGTCTATCCCCATTTTGCGGACTGTATCCTGATATATCAGATTTAAACTGTTGCCGCTGTCCATCAGGACTCGTGTGAAGTGGTATCCACCAATTATTGGATCTAATACCAAGGCAGCCCATCCTGCATGTCGGATACTTGCCGAGTAGTCCCGATGATTGAAGGTGATCGATTGAGACGACCAGTGGCGGAGCTCCTCGATGATAGGCCCTGGGGCATGTTTCTCTAAGGGTGCCGCTTTGTTTCTCCCTTTTATCACGTGTAACACGTTGACTGTTTTGACTTTTGGTGGGAATTTCTTCTGTTCCCCTATGCTTTGCTTGCGTGGCTCATCCTTGTCTTCACTTGGTGTATCCTGCGCCTTGTGTTCGGCGTTGAGCTTGCCGGACTGTTTGAAGACCCAACATTCTCTGTGGGTATGATTTGCAGGTTTATCAGGGGTGCTATGGATCTGACATATTTGGTCCAGAATTTTGTTTAGGCTGGATAGTTCGTCTCTGTTGCCTTTGGAGGGCGGCTTTTGCTGACCTGGCCGAGAGCTTCTGAATCCGACGTTTACCACCGTGCTCTTCGGGCCGTCTTCTTTATTCCGGCGCTTATTCTTGCTGCGTCGTGAATTCCCGTTTCCATCTCTGACTTCGGATGTACTTGGGTCGCTGGTGCTGCATCGGGCTAACCAGTTGTCCTCGCCCACGCAAAAGCGGGTCATGAGGCTTGTTAATGCTGCCATTATTCTCGGCTTTTCTTGACCGAGGTGTCTGGCAAGCCATTCGTCTCGAATGCTATGCTTGAAAGCTGCTAAGGCTTCGGCGTCCGGACAGTCGACTATTTGGTTCTTTTTAGTGAGGAACCTGTTCCAATGTTTTTGGGCTTACTCACCGGGTTGTTGAGTTATATGACTTTAATCGTCTGCATCCGGTGGTTGGACATATGTCCCTTGAAAATTTGCTCGAAAGGCGTCTTCGAGCTCTTCCCAGCTTCCGATGGAGTTTTCAGGGAGGCTTTTAAGCCAGTGCCGAGCTAGCCCTTTGAGCTTGAGGGGTAAGTACTTGATGGCGTGGAGATCGTCTCCTCGAGCCATATGGATATGGAGGATGTAGTCCTCAATCCAGACCCCCAGGGTTTGTTGTTTCCTCGTATGCCTCTATGTTTACGGGTTTGAATCCCTCTGGAAATTCATGGTCCAGCACCTTGTCGGTGAAACATAGGGGGTGTGCGGCACCCATGTATTTGGGTGTACCGTGGTGTTCGGATGTTTGTTGTGTTGCATTGTATGTTGGAGCGCGCTTGCGTGGTCCATAGATGGATCTGGTTGCACTGTCCTTTTGGTGCGAGCCCTTACGCGGATCGCGTACTGGTTTATGTGTGGCGTCGTTTGCCGCTTTATGTTGGCTATGGGGTCATCTATCCGACTGGATGGCCGTTTTATTTTTTAATTGCGGAGGATCTAAAGCCTCCTCATCGAATTCAGGTAGCAACTTTCTCTTCGGATAGCTCTTGGTGTGGTGATTACTGCCATACTTCGCTGCAGTGTTGAGTACTTCACTCCATCTGATTTTGAGTGTGTCTTGTGCAGCCCTGAGCCTTTGCTTCTGCTTTTTCAGACTCCTCGCAGTGGCAACCAGCCTTTGTTGGGCATTCTGTTGCTCCGGGTGCCTGTCCGGTGTGATGTCGTCCGGACTATTGTCTTCGACGGGGTTGGGTTGTTCAGCTTGATTTTCCGTGTTGCCCTGGTCGGGCGATGGTTCACGCTGCTCTATCGCTGGGCCTATATGACCGCTGTTTCTGCTGAGGCGGGATTTGGAGCGGCGCTTGCGCCGCCACTTTGACTGCTTCTCGAGGGGACAATCCTTCGTTGCGTCCTTCCGTTCCTCGTCGTCGTTTTCTTTGGGTGTGTCCACCATGTATACATCATATGATGAAGTGGGCGTCCAGTGCCCTGTGGGCAGTGGTTCCCGTTCGTCTCCTACATCATCGTCCATACCGTCGATGTCTTCGGAGTCGAGGTCCAGCATGTCGGTTCGGTCGTCGACAGTGGCTATTAAGTGGGTGGTGGGTGGGCGGCGAATTTCTTCGTCATCCGCATCCCAATCCTGCCGGACGTAGTTCGGCCAGGACTCTCCTGACAAGGAGAGAGACCTTAATGAGTTCAGTATGTCACCAAAGGGCGAGTGCTGAATGATATCCACGGAGGTAAACTCCATGATCGGCGCCCAATTGGATTTGATAGGCACGGGCGCAGGCGGTTCGGAGTCCGTGGCCGGAGAAGGATCCGACAGTTCGGCAACACGGCTCTCGTGAAAGGTAAGGTCGATATTCGGCTCGATCGCCGCTGAGGATACGACCTCCGTGGCGGGGTCTATCCACCCGTCCATGGATGGCGCAACTGGTTCCGAATTGAGGGTCGGAGCGGTTGCCGGTGCGATCTCCTGAACACTGTCCGATAGCAGAGCTAAATCATGCTCATCAAAGCCGTGTGGCGCGCTCGGCAGGGGCTCGAATCCGTCGAAGATCAAGTCTCCGCGGATGTCGGCCGTGTAGTTTAAGCTTCCAAACCTGACCTGGTGGCCAGGGGCGTAACTTTCGATCTGATCCAGATGGCCAAGCGAGTCGGCCCGCAGTGCGAAGCCGCCGAACACAAAGATCTGTCCGGGGAGAAAAATCTCACCATGGACTGCATCGCTATCGATGATTGAAGGAGCCATCAAGCCCAATAGCGACGACGAAAAGGAACTCTCAATGAAAGTACCAATGTCGGTGTCAAAACTGGCGGATCTCGGGTAGGGGGTCCCGAACTGTGCGTCTAAGGCGGATGGTAACAGGAGGCAGGGGACACGATGTTTTACCCAGGTTCGGGCCCTCTTGATGGAGGTAAAACCCTACGTTCTGCTTGATTTATTCTTGATGATATGAGTATTACAAGATTTGATCTACCACGAGATCAGAGAGGCTAAACCCTAGAAGCTAGCCTATCGTATGATTGTATGTTGTCCTACGGACTAAAACCCTCCGGTTTATATAGACACCGGAGGGGGCTAGGGTTACACAAGATCGGTTACAAAGGAGGAGATATACATATCCGTATTGCCTAGCTTGCCTTCCCCGCCAAGTAGAGTCCCATCCGGACACGAAACGAAGTCTTCAATCTTGTATCTTCATAGTCCAACAGTCCAGCCAAAGGATATAGTCCGGCTGTCCGGAGACCCCCTAATCCAGGACTCCCTCAACCCTCGTCTGGCGATATGAAGCAAGGCCGGTACCTGTGAAGAAGGCCCGGTGCCTGTGAAGCTCGCCGCCCATGACACTCTTATGCAATAATGAGTTGGGGATGTACACGCCCCGGAGTCTCAGGAGCACCGGCCTCAGGCCCCGGGGCTCCCTCCCACACCTAGTGGACAACACTTAGCTCCAGGCTGGTGAGAAGACTTGAAGACCCGAAGACTAGACTAGGTGCCAGACGCGGCCTTTTGCTTTGGATCTCTCTTTCTGTGGCTTTGCTTTCTAATTCTGGACTTAAGTTGAAGCTGAATTTTAATCGATGCGCACGGGGGGTGCCTTTTCTCGTTCGAGCCGTTTCTCACCTTCTAGATCTTGTTTGGTTTGCGACTCACGTCCATCGCCTTTCCCTCGCAAAGCTCCTCGCGAGCCGGACCACGCAAAGCACGCGCTAGCACTACGCCTGGTGCTCCGCCCTTGCGGGGCTCCGTCAAACGGGGCGATAACCTCTGCATGATTCTCAAGAACTCGTCGCCTCGCGACCTAGCCCTAAGTTGGCGCTGACTAACTTAAACCACATCAGGAAACTCACCCCCAGCTTCATGAGCTCACGAGGACACATACCCACATTGCATAGGAAAGTAAAAACTATGATTTGCTTACACGAGGGGCTCCCCCTCTCAAAATGCTCTTACAAGTTTCCCAAGGGCCACGCCCAAGTTTTGCGTGCAGAATAAAACAACAGGAGAATATGGGATCAGCCAGAGATATCGCTCGCTGCATCACCCATGGACGCGTCACTCGCATCGTCATCATCTTCGTCAGAATCGTCGCCACTGTCGGCGAAGCCCCCATCGCCGTCGTTGACCACGTCACTTCGTCTGCGATGACCACCGCCCCATTGTTCTCTGAGGTGAAGGCCCTGACCAACGCGTCGACATGGTCCTCTACCCAATGAGCTAGGTCGCCCCGGACGACCATGGTTACAGGGGCAATGGCAGCATCGAAGTCGAAGTTGGGGTCGGCGTTCAGAAGGTGGCTGAAGACACGGGAGAAGGCGTGCTGAAGCAGGCCACGACCCCTCTCCTCCACAAGCTGCCGAGCTCTGGCAGATTGATCCTCCAGGCGCGTGGCCACCTCGGTGAAGAAGGTCAGGTGGCTGGCGTAGTCACTTGAGTGAGGGGTCGGGGCGTTCTCGTCGCAGATGTAACCCAGGGCGGTGTTGGCCTTGTTCCGAAGGTCTTGAAGCATAGGAGCATGCTCGCGCTCCAGCGTCCAGCGTTGAAGCACTTCCTCCCTGTTTTACCGTGCGATGGCCTCGGCATCATCAACTCGTTTCCGGAGGGAAGACAGCTCGGCGCGGGCGGAGGCCAAGTCCGCCTGCACCGTAACTAGGGCGGCAGCTGTGGCCTCCGCATGCCTCTTAGCCTCGTCCAACTTGGGCCTGAGGGCGGCGGCCCTGCCCGCACCCTCCTGACCGGCAAGCTTCAGCTTCAAGTCATACCTGCCCTCCAGATCTGCGTGAACCTCGGCCACCCAACGATTGATCTCCTCCTCGACTCTAGCCTCGCGGGCCCCGACGACATCTTCAGCTTGAGCGACTTGACGCTCCCTCGTCTCCAGTCGCTCAAGCTCGAGGCTGTGCTCCAAGGCTTCCAAGGCCAGCGTCTCCTCGCGCTGCCGGACCTCCTCTTCCTTTGCAGGCGTCCCCCTCATCGACGCAAGGGCGGCCCTGCGCGCCTCGACTTGCTGCTCAAGGGACGCGCTCCAGGCCTGGAGCTCCCACGCGCACTCCTCCGTAGCCTCCCGGCGGCGATCGGCCTCGTGAGCTTCTTCCAAAGCTCGCGAGCGGGCCTCATTGGCAATCTTGAGGGACGCCTCAGCCTTCGTGTTCTCGAGGTCACTATGATAACGACCAAGGTTGATGGCCACTCGCAGCTTGCGCCGCTCCTCCACCAACCGAAGACCTTCAGCCTCAAGACGCAAGTCGACACCAGCAAGCTCTTCACCAAGGCGGTTCATCGCGCCCATCGCCTCCTGGAAGAGCTCGTGGCGGACCATGCTGCACCCGCGCTCAATCTAGAACGCTCGTCCCACCTCGTCCTCCACCTCGGGGGCTGCGGGTGGAGCATCAAGTGGCGCACTAGCTCCCGGTTGAGGGCTGGGGGCTGGCCCGGCCCCAAGCGCCAGCTGACCCTTGCGAGGGGCCCGAGCCGAACAAGGCCCGCTGCTTGAAGAAGACTCCAGGATCGAGGCTAGCCAGCTACCAACCATGATCAGGGGAGAAGCCATTGGCGCGCCTGCCGCGCTCCGAGCGAGGCCGCGAAGGCGCAAGCTTGGGGTGCCTTGATGACGGGCCAACTCCCATGGCTGACCCTACGCCGTGGGCAACGTCCGAGCCTGTAGCGCTGGAGCTTGGCGGGTGCGATGGGACGAGAGGGAGCTACTTCTCTGGAGATTTCGCGGCCTTAGCAGAAGGGGACCTGAGGGGACAATCGTCTGGAAAGGAAGGCGTCACATAGAAGATCACCAAGATAAGGTACTTACTCATCGATAGCGATGTACTTGCGTCGCTTCAACAGTCCGAAGATGCTGCCGCCGCTAGGGGATCCCTTCCTCTTGCGGAGCTCCTCGAAGTCCACACAAAGGCGACCGAAGCGCTGGACGTGACGGCCGGAGCGCGGCGGAGCCGAAGAAGAACCAAGAGGGATGGCTTCAAGGGAGCCCGGCTGTGGCAAACAGCCCGGCTCTCTCTCGCTGCAACCTCCCGAGGCTCCTGGAGCCTCGGCCTTGGGAGCCGCATGCCGCATCTCATCAACGACAGACGCCTCAGGAGGGGCGTCGCAAGCTCCCGAGGACGACGCCCCCAGATCACCGCTTGGCATGTGCTCCTCAGCACCTGAGCAACTGGCCCCCGTCACAGCTCGCTCCCCCGCATCATCACCTGGGGCGAGCTCGGCACCGGCGGTAAAGACGGGGACCACGATGACAGGATACTCGCGGGGCCCCACCAAGCCGATTGAGCGCAGCCCCCACTCATCAAAGGAAGGCATGTTCGCGGCAAACGTGACCTTGTTCTCGCAACGGTACAACATGCAGCTTTTCCTGGGCATCTCGTCCGGCAGAGGGACACCAGATAGGACCGTGAGCATTGTTTGCCGAGAGGAAGCCCCTCCTCCTGAAACCTCATGTTGTCCTATCCGCTGAGCAAGGCCCACATCGGGCGAGAATGGCACTGAAGCGGAGCAACTCGACGCCTGACAAACTCCCTCACCACCATGGGTGCAGTCACACCAAGATCCTTCAACCACCGCAGCCTAGCCCAAACGGGGGCAAGACAGGGGCCCGCGAGCCTCTGGTGACCCCAGCCGGAGTTTGGAATGGCAGGCCCCATCGGAGCTTGGAGCAGAGGGTTGAGCACACCGGCATCAACAAACACCCATCGCGTGCGGAACTCGCTTACAAATGAAGGGAGATCGAAGTCGATCCCCATGCCTGCTGTCGCAGCCACGGCATGGAAGCCCACACACCCTGAGCTCTGTCGGGCACCGGTGAGATGCAGCGAGAAGAAGTGGCGGAGGAGTGCCATAGAGGGGGTGATGCCCACCATGGCCTCACACACGAAAGCAAATATGGCAAGAAGGGTCACAGATTGAGGGTCGAGATGGAGCATGTGGATCTGATAGTGCTCGAGCACTGCGTTGAGGAAGGCAGAGAAGGGAGGAAGCAGGCCAGCCCAGAGGGCATCAATGAAGATCGGAACCTCGGTGACTGCCCGAGCCATGCTGGAGCGAGACGTAGGCCATACCGACGTCTCTCCCCACTCGTTGAAGCTGGAGCCGAGCATGGGGCGCACCTTGCCCATGGCCTTGTCGTTGAGCACCCGAGGACAGAGGTTTCTTCCCCTTTTTGGCTTGTTTCGGTGCCATGGCGGTGAAGCGGGCGGAACACTGGTCGGAGTGGGAAGGCGGAGCAGGGCGTCAAGGAAGCAGGGAGATTGGAAGAGCCAGGCGTGGCAAAGGAAGAATAACTGTGTAGGCCGTAGGGGCCGCATAGCCAGGCGGATTCAAAGGCAGCATGGGGAAGCGGAGACGCCCACGTCCAATCAACCGCCATGCGTCGATCGAGGCCACATGCTTTTGGGGGTCCGCGGTGCTCCAAACTTGACCCTTGGCTTTGCCGCGAAACCAAGCCCAAGCGCACCTTGGGCCCGGGGGCTACTGTCAGTGTTCTGGGAACGTGGGTCCCCAGACTTGCCTGCCTGCGGCCCACGGCGTGGCCAAGCAACAGGCCGTACGGCCCACCTTCACCAACAAGGCACCCAAGACCCTCGAGAGGGGCCAAGCCTCGCGAGGCGGATGACGCAAGACCTCCTCTGGAGTTGCCTAGCTAGGCAGGCTCACGAGGAGCAGAGATATCAAGGCAGGGCAAACCTCACGAGGCTCTCGTGACGTAAGCCATGACGATCGACACCAGGCGGGCGCCAGTGCACGTAGTGTTCTTGTTTCCCCTTTGGTGCAAAGGAGGCAAGCGCAGCTGTGGAGTACCGAGGCCTTAGGCAAGGGTTGCCATTTCGGTGCAACAAGACCAAGACCATGGACTTCAAGATGGAGGTCATCGTGGAGCCCAAGGCGGCGTCACCCCAGAGCTTTGTGCATGCGAAGACTACTTTTGTCAGGATGCTCGTACTAGCTGTTCCCCTTCAAATTAGTCCGCCATTGTTGGCTCCCTTCCCGCTCAATATTTGGGAAGAGGACCAGGGCCTATATATGTAGAGCTAGCCACCATAGTAGAGGAGAGATCGAATCAGACCCATGGAGATCTGATCTGACCCAGAGATACACACAAGTCAGAAAGCACAAGAACACCTCAACCTCAGGAGGCTGTTCTTCCCTTGTATTGTTCATCATAAGCCTAAGAGGCAATCCACCACCACCACACTGGAATAGGGTATTACACTACAACGGTGGCCCAAACTAGTATAAACCCCGTGTTTTTCTGTGTTGCGAGTTCGTCAAGTTCGTCCGCAAGATCTTAGCGAGCTAGAGCGTAGATCAGTAGGAGGGAAAGACTTCGCATGCACCCCAGTGTTTGAACCTTAAGGGTTAGCCAGAACCCCACATCCGATAACAATGACGTCCCTCGAGCTCTTGATCCAGTTTAGGACGAGGGAGAGTACCATCAGCACGATGGCATGGCGACGGTGATGATGAAGCTACCGGCGCAGGGCTTCGCCTAAGCACTATGAAGATATGACCAAGGTCGTAAACTTTGGAGGGGGGAACCACACACGGCTAAGAGACTGTTTGTTGTGCTTGGGGTGCCCCTGCCCCCGTATATAAAGGACGGAGGAAGAGGAGGCCGGCCCCCTAGGGGCGCGCCAAGTGTGGGGAGTCCTACTAGGACTCCCAAGTCCTAGTAGGATTCCCCTCCCCTTTTTTCCTTTTCCGGAGTAGCAAAGGGGGAAAGATTGAAGGAGTAGAAGAGGTAAAGGGGGGGTGCCGCCCCCACCCCTTGCCCAATTCGGATTGGCAAGGGGGGGCGTCACCTCCTTTGGCCAGCCCTCTCTCCTCCACTAAGGCCCACGATGGTCCATTAACTTCCGGGGGGATCCGGTAACCCCCGGTACTCCAAAACTTATCCGAAACTTCCCAAAACCATTCCGGTGTCCAAATGTAACCTTCCAATATATGAATCTTTACATCTCGACCATTTTGAGACTCCTCGTCATGTACGTGATCTCATCCGGGACTCCGAACAAACTTCGGTCATCAAATCACATAAGTCATAATACAAATCGTCATCGAACGCTAAGCGTGCGGACCCTGCGGGTTTGAGAACTACGTAGACATGACCGAGACACATCTCAGGTCAATAACCAATAGCGGTACCTAGATGCTCATATTGGTTCGTACGTATTCTACGAGGATCTTTATTGGTCAAACCGCATAACAACATACGTTGTTCCCTTTGTCATCGGTATGTTACTTGCCCGAGATTCGATCATCGGTATACTCATACCTAGTTCAATCTCGTAACCGGTAAGTCTATTTACTTGTTCCATAATGCATCATCCCGTAACTAACTCATTAGTCACATTGCTTGCAAGGCTTATAGTGATGTGCATTACTGAGAGGGCCAAGAGATACCTCTCCGATACGCGGAGTGAAAAATCCTAATCTCGATCTATGCCAACTCAACAAACACCATCGGAGACACATGTAGAGCATCTTTATAATCACCCAGTTACGTTGTGACATTTGATAACACACAAGGTGGTCCTCTGGTATCCGGGAGTTGCATAATCTCATAGTCAGAGGAACATGTATAAGTCATGAAGAAAGCAATAGCAATAAAACTAAATGATCATTATGCTAAGCTAATGGATGGGCCTTTTCCATCACATCATTCTCTAATGATGTTATCCCGTTCATCAAATGACAACACATGTCTATGGTTAGGAAACTTAACCATCTTTGATTAACGAGCTAGTCAAGTAGAGGCATGCTAGGCACACTCTGTTTGCCTATGTATTCACACATGTACCAAGTTTCCAGTTAATACAATTCTAGCATGAATAATAAACATTTATCATGATTGTCGGCGTTCTGGGAACGGGGGTCCCCAGACTTGCCTGCCTGCGGCCTGCGGCGTGGCTCAAAGGGGGGCCCAGCACGGCCCATCTTCATCAACACAGACCCAAGACTCTCCCGAGGGGCCAAGCCTCGCGGGACGGATGACAAGGAGCTTCCTCAGGCACGGCCTCATCAGGCTGGCTCGCGAGGAGGCGGAGAGATCAAGGCGGGGTACCTCACGAGGTGCCCGTGACGCAAGCCATGACAACCAAGGGTGCCAGGCGGGCGCCAGCCCGCGTAGTGTCCTCCTTTCCTCTTTGGTGCAAAGGGAGCAAGCGCAGGCGAGAGCATCAAGCAAAGGCACCCATTTCGATGCAATGAGACCAAGACCAGTCCAACGGCAGGGAGGAAGTCATTGTGGAGCCCAACCCAGCGTCACCACCAGAGCCTTTGGCAGGCGAGGACCAACTTTATTCAGGATAAGTGTACCAGATGTTCCCCTTCAAAATGGCCAATTGTTGGCGCCCTTCCCACTCAATATTTGGGAAGAGGCCCAGGGCCTTTGCCTATAAATAGGACTAGCCACCCACAGGGTAGAGGGAATCGAAATCGGAGGGGAGATGGAAATCAGAGAGAGAATCGAGAAGAGAGAGAGAGAGAAGGGTGACTGAACTCCTCCTAGCAGTTCATCCCCTCAGCCAAGAACAGACCCTCGCGAGGCTGTTCTTCCTTGTATTGCTCATCATCATCAGCCCAAGAGGCAATCCACCACACCACACACTAGAGTAGGGTATTACACCACAACGGTGGCCCGAACCAGTATAAACCCTGTGTCTCTTGTGCTGTTCTTTCCATAGCTTAGATCTTAGCGAGGCGGAGGGGTGCAGGTAGGTAGAAGGCGAAATCTCCGTGCGCACACCAGTGTTCGAACCTCAAGGGTCTGCTAGAACCCGAAATCCGACATTTGGCGCGCCAGGTAGGGTGCGCCGGAATTCGTCTTCCACCACCCCGTTCTCCTCCGACCATCGCGTCCATGTTTGACACTCGTGGGGCCCGCGCCGAGCGCCGGGCCGCTCTCGCTTCCCGCGTCACCCATGCGGCTCCTGTCGGCGGGCGCCCTCGTCGTTCCCCATCACCTGCCGTCAACACCGCCACCGGCCCGGCGGGGAACGAGCGGCAAGCATCATCTCAGCATCCGTCTGTGCGGCAAGACGGCCGCACCGCTACTCCCTCGCTCACCCCAGCTGGTTCTTCATCCCGCACGCTCCACGCACTCATGGAGGCTTGAGCTGTGCTCATCGCAGCAAATGAGCTCCTGTGCTATCGTCCCGTCGACGACGTCTATGAAGAATGGCTCGACCGCGTCGCCGAGCTCGTCCGTGCCGCAGGGGGATCTCCTGCGCTGTCCGTTCCGCTGCACCGCACACGGCCCCGCGCGGGCGACGAAGCTCCGGGGGCGCCCCAGCCGTCTCCTCCTCAAGAAGGCACCGTGGCTCCAAGGCGCGTGGCCCCTGGGCGGAACCCGCTCTGTCAGGTGCCAGCGCGGCAAGAGCAGAGCTGCCAAGAAGTCCCTCGCCCGCAAGAAGCTGCCCGGGCGCTCCCTGCTCCAGCACGCCGCGACCATGCTCCTGCTCCCGCACGTCGAGACCCCGCGCTGCCCCCAGCTGCAGCGCGTGGGGACATGCAAGACCAAGCTCTCCGTCACCCAAGGCCTCCTGTGGCCACAACAGGCTACTGTGCCTTCACCACCGAGCTACACTGCGTCGCGTGGCCCGACAAGTTCAAGCCAGACCTGCCTCCTCGTTACGACGGCACGGCCGACCCTACAGAGTTCCTCCAGCTCTATGAGCTGGGCATCGAAGTTGCCAACGGAGATGAGAAGGTCATGGCGAACTGGTTTCCCATGGCGCTCAAGGACAGGGCCCACACCTGTCTCCTGAACCTGGCTCCAGGCACGGTCTCCTCCTGGGACGAGATGCCCACCCGCTTCATCGCCAACTTCCAAGGTACTCGCGACCGGCCACCCGCCGTGAGCGACATGCACCGCATCAAGCAACAACCCGGAGAGACCTGCAGAAGTACATCCAGCGCTTCAACAACGCACGCCTCAAGATTCCCAAGGTGACCGAGGAGCCAATCATCTCAGCCTTCTCTGACGGCGTGTGCGACGTCATGATGAAGGAGGAGCTGGCGATGCATGAAGACTTGTGCACTTCCTTGGAGCTGTTCAACTTGGCAACCAAGTGCGCCAGGGCTGAGGAAGGGCGTCTCTCCCTCCTCGAGCTGCCTGCCGCTGACTCAGAAGAGAAGAATCCCAAGGCCAAGGATGTGAAGTGCAAGGGGGCTGTCATGCTCGCAGCAGAACCAGACACCAAGCGGGGCAGAGATCAGCCCGAATCTTCCAAGGGCAGTCGGTACTGTGTGTACCACGACCTCCACACCCACAACACCAACGAATGTCAAGAGCTCCGAGCCGTGCGAGAAGGAAGGACCGGCCGTCGCCCCGACCACGGTGACCGGGGCTACGATCGAGGAGGAGGAAGGAATGCAGGACGCTGGGAAGACCGCTGCCCGCACCAAGGGTGGCACGATCAACCTCGCGAGGATCGCTGGCAAGACCCGCCTCGCAAGGGAGACTGGAGGGATCAGCCTCGCGAGGATCGCCCGCAAGGCAACGTAGGCCTCCCTCCGCTACCACCGCAGCCAAGGAGAAACGAGGACCGCCATCAGGACGAGGGGGCTGGGGGCTTCCAGGAGCCGCGCACGATCGCCTGCATCCTGGGCGGGGCTCGAGCCCCAGCCTCTCAACGCATCTTCAAGCAGTTCGCTCGCGACGTGAATGCAGTCCTCCCCAAGCTCGAAGCCACGCGCCCTCTCAGGTGGTTGGCATGCGCCATCACGTTCAGCTCAGCAGATCAGCTCAAGTGTGCGGCCACAGCCGGAGTCCTCCCGATGCTTTGTTCCCCAATCATCAGCAACGTGGTGGTCACCAGGACCCTCATCGATGGCGGGGCAGGGCTCAACGTCCTGTCCGTGGAAACATTCAACAATCTCCAAGTGCCCTACAGCCAGCTTCAGCCAACCAAGCCTTTCTCCGGAGTCACCGACGGCTCCACGGTCCCGATTGGGTAGGTCCGCCTCCCTGGCACCTTCGGGGCATGCGACAACTACCGCACCGAGCTCATCGACTTCGACATCGCTCACATTCGCCTGCCGTACAACGCCATCCTTGGGTACCCAGTGCTGGCCAAGTTCATAGCCGTAACTCACCACGACTACAACGTCCTCAAGATGCCAGGAAGTGGCGGAGTCATCACAGTGCCCTGTGAAGAGAAGGACGCGGTGTGTTCCCTGGAACGAGCCTTTCAAGCCGCATCACTGGAAGACCCGGATCGCGGAAGCAGGAGGCTTCCCGAGACCACCCCCAAGAAGAAGAAGACATCGTCCGGCCCAGCCCCTCAGGAGGCAAGCCCCTCAGGGCCCGCGCCTGCCCAAGGGGAACCTCCTTCCATCACATAGGAAAGCGTGCCCGGCGCCCTCCTCAGGCAGGGCTCGGGGGCTGTCCCTTGGAGGGCCACCGACCTGGCTAAGGTCACGAGGGAGGCGCTTGGGCACCACATAGAGGCATGTTTCGAAGCACGTTTCCCTCAAGAAGGAGTAAGGCAAGGAGGGCCAGACCCTCAGGAGTTCGTCAGCAAGGCCATTCAGGAGCTACAGGAGTCAAGAGTCATGAAAGGCGGCCGCCGCCTACCAGCTGTGGCTCCCCATCCAGGCGAGGATGGTGGGCTGCGCGTCTGCATCGACATACCAGGGCTCAATCGAGTTGCCTCTCTGGAGCGCCTCTGGCCCTCGCGAGTGGGGCGCTGTGAAGGTCCACCCCACAACTACGTTTGCATGCCTTACGGCTTGCCGAACGCGGCTGCCGCGTACCAGCACCTCATGAGGGGCATCATGGAGGCTCAAGAGGCCAGGCGTTCCGCAGCCCTGGCGGATATGGAGATGGTCCGCGAGGAGCCACCAGCGCCTCCGGAGCCTCCCGAGGCCCCTGGGCCTGGGGGCTTGTGAGGATCGGCTTCCGCAGCCCACCGAGTCTGCTACACCAACACCCCTTCGTCCTCAACATCATCAGGTGACATCTTTCAAGTTTCATTTCCAGCTGGGAGCGCCCCCCAGGGCTGCATTATTCCCAGGACGCGTGGGTCCGTCCCTGCGGCATGTATCCCTTTTATTTCATGTTGTTAGCTTACTTTGTTGGGGCCACCCCTCGGGCTGCATCATCCCCAAGTCGCTCGGGCCAGACCCAGCGGCATGTATCCCTTTTGCGTTTATTTCCGGCTATGCGTTCGACCCGCCATGCTTAATTATTTGATGCCTGTCCACGGCACCTCTTCTTCTCCATGCCAACCACTTGCACGTTAAAGGGGGGGGTACCTGAGCATCGCGACTCAGGGCTCTTACTGGCTCTCCAGCCCTCACCCTCTGGCCTTGTCCACGGCATCTCGACCTGGCATACCAGCGACGGCTGAGACCAGCTCGAGGGCCGGGACCCGAGGACGTAGAGTGCCGGCATCTAACCAAATTTGCAGGTACACATCACAAGATACGGCCCAGTGCCAGGCGCAACCCGCCTAGAGGTAGGGCCCCGTGAGTCCCGCGCTGGCTCACGGGTGCCCAGATAATCCTCGCCAGGCCCTACCGTGATAGCCACGTGTCAGGGTGGGGCTGTACACGCCCCGGGGGCTCCTCCCAAAGGGGAGCCCCCTCCCACGTACCAGTGGAAGCACCATGCTCCGTGCTGGCTAACGACACTGCCGAGGAGCGGTTATGCCCGTACACATACGGAAGCGCTATGCTCCGCGCTGGTGATAAACAACTGAGGGTGGCCCCCGGGCCGCATCAACCTCAGGGAGCCCAGAGCTCAGTGTCTATCCTCATCGTAACGCCTCCCCTCGGGAGTGCCGCGCGAGGGGGCTGGGCACGGGGGCTGCGCCTGGGTCATGCCCAGACGCACGCCACCCAGCCAGGCCCCTCGGGCCTGGTTCGTCGCGCGTCTCTCCCCGAGCGGAGCCAAGGTACGAAGGCCGTTTGAGCATCAAGGGGGACTCCTGAGCATCGCGACTCAGGAGCCTAACTGGTCACGTAGCCCCTCACTCCTTAGTTCCGAAAGTCTAACGGCGGTTGAGGTATGCGCGCGGCCGGGCTCTGCAGATGTAGAACGGTAGATCCACCCACATCACACCTCCCTACTTGCTGTTCATGCGCCAAGGGGGACTCCTGAGCATCACGACCCAGGAGCCTAACTGGTCACATAGCCCCTCACTCCTTAGTTCCGAAAGGCTAACGGCGGTTGAGGTATGCGCGCGGCCGGGCTCTGCAGACGTAGAACGGTAGATCCACCCACATCACACCTCCCTACTTGTTGTTCGTGCGCCAAGGGGGACTCCTGAGCATCGCAACTCAGGAGCCTAACTTGTCACGTAGCCCCTCACTCCTTGGTCTCGTCCTGGTTTCCGATCGGGGCTAACGGCGGCTGAGGTATGCGCGGGGCCGGGCTCTGCCGGCGTAGAACATAAGCAAGTAGGAAGGAAAAGCGTAAATTTCAAGGAATTCAAAAGCAAATATTACAGTCCACACTGCTATCTCAATGCCAAACGCAAGTTTAAACGCCTCCCCGAGGCATGATACATGTGCAGGAATTAAAGGCAAGACAGGAGCCACAACGGAGTCACTTGTCGGCGGTGGAGCAGCGCGGAGTGGGTTCGCCTCATGGAGCAGCGGGGTCGGCAGCGCATTGCTTCGTCTTGGTGCTGAAGGCCCGGAACTTCCCTAGCAGAGCCTCCACGCGACCCTTCACGGCCTCGGCAGTGGCAGCGGCACGCTCGCTGCTTACTGGCTCCAGCAGGCTGTCGGGGTCGACGCCGGGATCACGAAGGTAGATGTGGGTGAGGACCCGCGTCAGCGCTGCAGAAGACAGGACACGCGCCTCGGCCTCGGCCATGGGGCCAAGGCCAAGGGCGACATCTTCAAGAGCGTGAACCAGGAAGGGAAGTAGCTTGGCGGGGCCATCCTCAGCGCCAGCCAGCGGGCTCTCCAGGCCACTGTCGTAAAGCGTCCTCAGCGAGGAGCGAGCCTTCGCCTCCAGCTCCACGAAGGCCACGCGGTCCTCGGTAAGAACCTGGGCCTTGTCGTCCAGCTCGACCTTCCTCGCCCCCAACTCCTGCTCCAGCGCGCCTAGGAGGGCACGGCGCCTCCTGAGCTTGACCTCCCTCTCCTTGACGGCCGCGTCGCGAGCCTTCATGCCTTCTTCCTGCTCTTGGCGAAGGCGGGCCTCTTTCGCGAGCTGGTCTCGCAGGCCTTGCAGCTCGTCCTCCAGCGCCTTGCAGCGACCACGGACGTCGACCACCTCCCCCAGGGCTGCGTCACGAGCAGCCTTCGCCTCAAGGACGGCCTGCCTCTCCTCATCGCAAGCCGTCGAGGCCTGGACCAGCGCCGCCCAAATCGAAGCGTCGGAGCGGATCCATCCTGAAGCCAGCTCCAAGTGCCCGGCCACCAAGCGATGGTCGGCGCCAAGAAGATCCTGCCGCAGCCGGTCCAGCTCAGCAGCAGCACGATCCAGAACGGCAGGAGGAGTCGGAGAGACAGCAGTCGGTGGAGTAGGAGGAGAAGGCGGCAGCGCGACCACAGCATCCCGAGGCGGAGCCTGCTGCGCCCGAACGGCTGTAGTGGCGGCAGCAGGCAAAGGCACCTCGGGAGTCACTTGGGGCATGGGGGCTGAGATCGCCCTAGCCAGCTCAGCCAGACCTTGCGAGGATGACCGGGCAGGAGAAGCCCGTGCGTCGCGGTCACCTTCCTTCACGGGCAGAGGCGCTGCCACGGATGGAACCTTAGGAGCTCCCTTCGGTTCTTTGCTACGGGCGCCAGCCTATCCAAGAGATGTGGACGTCAAGCCTCAGCAGCAGAACAAGAAATAAAGACAAGAATCAAGCGCTTACGAGTCGTCGCCAGTGAGCTCAGGCAGCCTCCGGCCAAATTTGAAGCCTGAAAGCCGGCTGGAAGGGTCAACCTTGGGAAGCTCGGGAGCGGAAGGCGCGTCTGCGGTCTGCCTCGGGGCCGGGGCAGACCCGTGGGAGATCAGCCCGGTCCTGTCCTTCTTCGGGATCGGGGGCAAGCTCCTACCGCCCTGCTCGTCATCATCCTCGTCGTCATCGCTCGGAGAGAGGCGGAGAGCACGGGACCTGCGCCGGGGGAGGGGAGCCCTCGACTCTCTGTCAGTCGCCTCGGAGTCAGGCCCTTTTTCTTGCTCCCCTCCTTCCTCCTCTTCGCTGGAGTCGTCGGAGGACACGTCCACCGATTCCCCGGGAGTTTCCATGGGCACGGGCCCGTCCCCGTTGAAGACGGGCATGGACTCCACTACCTGCTCCCAGTCGTCGCGGAGGAACAAGGGTGTAGGAGCGCCCTTCAACCTCGCCACATCGCCCCCCGACCAGAGATTGGAGGACCGCAGCCAGATCTTCGTCGTCCAAGGCCGCGGGGCTCGGATGGGGCCTCCACATCGGAAGTGAGTACTGCCGAAGCGGAGCCAGCTGGTGCTCCAGGAATTCCCTCAGCAGCGACGTGCTGGTCAGCTTCGCCGCCGCCATGTTGGCCGGCCTCAGATCCGCGTCCATCTTCTCCAACACCAGATTCGCGCGGGGGTCCGCGAGCTCCGCTCGACCCCAATCGCTGGAGCTCGTGGGTTGCTCCGTGGGCAAGATCAGCCGAGGGTGGATGCGCCCAGCGTCTGCCAAGACCCACTTGCTCCTGAAGCCCTCAATCCTTTTCCCGGGGTTCGAAATGGCAATGGCGCCACCGTACGCGATGAAGCTCGCGCACGTGGAAGCAGGGCCGCGAGAGGTCTGGAGGTAGAAGTAGTGGCGCAGCAAGGCCACTGAGGGCTGCACCCCTACATGAGCCTTGCAGTAATAGGCGAAGATTGCCAGGAGAAGGACGGAGTTGGGGTGGAGATGCAGAGCCTATAGCTTATAATGGCGGAGGACAGAGAAGAAGAACTCGGAGAAGGGAGGCACCAGGCCAGCAGCAATGGCGCTTACAAAGAACGGATAGAAGGTGCTCCCTTGGCCCTCAGGGGTGGCGGAGCCGGCCTTGAACACCTTCGCCCCGTCGATGCCCTGCGCCGCCGCCATCCGGCGCAACCGGGCGAGGCTCGCCTCCGACACGTTCGGCGAGTCCAGGGCAGACGAGTACCAAGCTCCGGCCGGGGACTGACGAGGCGCCATGGCTTCCTAGGTCACGCGGTCGAAGTAGATCTGGAAATTTTGGAGGAAGGAAGGAGAGGCGCAAGAAAGGGGATCTGAGCAGCAACCGGAGAAAGCAAAAAGCAAAGCCTAGGCAGATGCCGCTCCTTTATCAACTCGCGCAGTTGCTGAGGCACTCACGTCCAATCAACCGCCACGCGGCGCCCAAGGCCGCAGGCTGTTAGGGCCCGCGGCGCTTCGGCCTTGCCCTTTCGCCTCCTTGCACGGCAAAGTCCGGGCGCGCCTTGGGCCCAGGGGCTACTGTCGGTGTTCTGGGAATAGGGGTCCCAGACTTGCCTGCCTGTGGCCTGCAGCGTGGCTCAAAGGGGGGCCCAGCACGGCCCATCTTCATCAACACAGACCCAAGACCCTCGCGAGGGGCCAAGCCTCGCGGGGTGGATGACACGGAGCTTCCTCAGGCACGACCTCATCAGGCTGGCTCGCGAGGAGGCGGAGAGATCAAGGCGGGGTACCTCACGAGGTGCCCGTGACGCAAGCCATGACGACCAAGGGTGCCAGGCGGGCGCCAGCCCGCGCAGTGTCCTCCTTTCCTCTTTGGTGCAAAGGGAGCAAGCGCAGGCGAGAGCATCAAGCAAAGGCACCTGTTTCGGTGCAACGAGACCAAGACCAGTCCAACGGCAGGGAGGAAGTCATTGTGGAGCCCAAGCCAGCGTCACCACCAGAGCCTTTGGCAGGCGAGGACCAACTTTAGTCAGGATAAGTGTACTAGATGTTCCCCTTCAAAATGGCCAATTGTTGGCGCCCTTCCCGCTCAATATTTGGGAAGAGGCCCAGGGCCTTTGCCTATAAATAGGACTAGCCACCCACAGGGTAGAGGGAATCGAAATCGGAGGGGGGATGGAAATCGGAGAGAGAATCGAGAAGAGAGAGAGAGAGAAGGGTGACTGAACTTCTCCTAGCAGTTCATCCCCTCAGCCAAGAACAGACCCTCGCGAGACTGTTCTTCCTTGTATTGCTCATCATCATCAGCCCAAGAGGCAATCCACCACACCACACACTGGAGTAGGGTATTACACCACAACGGTGGCCCGAACCAGTATAAACCCTGTGTCTCTTGTGTTGTTCTTTCCATAGCTTAGATCTTAGCAAGGCGGAGGGGTGCAGGTAGGTAGAAGGCGAAATCTCCGCACGCACCCCAGTGTTCAAACCTCAAGGGTCTGCCGGAACACGAAATCCGACAATGATATAAGGAAATTGTCGGCGTTCTAGGAACGGGGGTCCCCAGACTTGCCTGCCTGCGGCCTACGGCGTGGCTCAAAGGGGGCCCAGCACGGCCCATCTTCATCAACACAAGACTCAAGACCCTCGCGAGGGGCCAAGCCTCGCGGGGCGGACGACGTGGAGCTTCCTCAGGCGTGGCCTCATCAGGCTGGCTCACGAGGAGGCGGAGAAATCAAGGCGGGGTACCTCGCGAGGTGCCCATGACGCAAGCCATGACGACTCGGGGCGCCAGACGGGTGCCAGCCCGCGCAGCGTCCTCCTTTCCTCTTTGGTGCCAAGGGAGCAAGCGCAGCCGCGGAGTACCGAGGCATCAAGCAAAGGTTGCCATTTTGGTGCAACGAGGCCAGGACCAGGAGGACTACGAGATGGAGGTCACCGTGGAGCCCAAGACGGCGTCATCACCAGAGCTTTGCGCAGGCGAAGACTGCTTTTGTCAGGATAGTTGATACTTGTTGTCCCCCTTCAAATTAGCCCGCCATTGTTGGCTCCCTTCCCGCTCGATATTTGGGAAGAGGACCAGGGCCTCTATAAATAGGACCAGCTGCCCACATAGCAAGGGGGCCGGCGGGTAGGAGTAAGGCAGTGAGTGAGAGAGAGAGAGAAAGAGAAAGGTGGCTGAACTCCTCCCAGCAGTTCATCGCCCCATCCAAGAACAGACCCTCGCGAGGTTGTTCTTCCTTGTACTGCTCATCATCATCAGCCCCAAGAGGCAATCCACCCACCACACACTGGAGTAGGGTGTTACACCACAACGGTGGCCCGAACCAATATAAACCTTGTGTGTCTTGTGCAGTTCTTTCAGTAGTCTAGATCCTTGCGAGACGGAGAGGTAGAAGGCGTAATCTCCGCGCGCACCCCAGTGTTCGAACCTTAAGGGTCTGCCGGAACCTGAAATCCGACATTTGGCGCGCCAGGTAGAGGGTGCACCGGAATTCGTCTTCCACCTCCCCGTTCTCCTCCTACCGTCGCGTCCATGTCCGACGCTCGTCGGGCCCGCGCCGAGCGCCGGGCCGCCATCGCTTCCCGCGTCGCCCAGACGGTGCCCGTCGGCGGATGTCCTCGTCGTTCCCCGTTGCATGCCATCAACGCCGCCACCGGCCGGGCGGGGGGCGAGTAGCAAGCGTCGTCCCAGCATCCATCCGTGCGGCAAGACGGCTGCACCGCTACTCCATCACTCGCACCAGCTGGATCTTCGCCCCGCGCACTTAGCGCGCCCATGGAGGCTCGGGCTGCACTCATCGCGGCAAACGAGCTCCTGCGCTGCCGCCTCGCCGACGACGTCTACGGGGAATGGCTCGACCGCGTCGCCGAGCTTGCCCGCGCCGCAGGGGGCTCTCCTGCGCCGTCCCATCGCGCTACACCAACACCCCCGGTCGTCGCAGCCCTCCCGGGTGGCTCACAGGCACTGCCCGCAAGTCACCACGTCAAGCCGTTCGTCCGCCGGGTCAGCACCGCTTCCACGCGGCAGGGGGCTCCCCCGGATCGAACGGCGCCCGAGACCGGCCTGACCTTCAGTTCGGAGGACCACCCCTCCAACTCGTCCTGCTCGGCCGCTCTCCCCATGTTGTGCACCCCCACCATCTGCCAGTTGACCGTCACCAGAACCCTCGTTGATGGGGGCGCGGGCCTCAGCGTGCTCTCGGTCAAGGCCTTCAACCTCCTCCGCATACCCCTGGAATGGCTGCAACCCAGCCGGCCCTTCTCAGGCATCGGGGGCAAGTCGTCCAGTTCCTTGGGGCAGATCCGGCTCCCCGTGACCTTCGGCACCTACGACAACTTCCGCACGAAGCTGGTTGACTTCGATATCGCCCCCATCGGCCTCCCCTACAATGCCATCCTCGGCTACCCAGCGCTGGCCCAATTCATGGCCGCGACGCATCCGGCGTACAACCTCATGAAGATGCCCGGGAGCAGCGGTGTCCTCACTGTGCACGGGGACACCGGGGACGCGCTGCGGGCGCTCAAGCTTGCCTTCAAGACGGCGGTGTCGGCACAGCCGGCCGACTTGGAAACCCCCGGGCCCAAGGGGGCTGCACCCACCAAGAAGAAGCAGTTGTTCGCCCAAGACAAGGCAGAAACCAAGCAGATACCCGTCGATGAGGATGGGTCCACCAACGCCACTTTCACCATAGGCTCCCACCTCGAACCCGAGCAGGAGGAGGCCCTGGTCGGGTTCCTGCGCGCAAACAAGAAGGTATTCGCTTGGGAGCCGGACCAGTTGGCAGGGATCCCCAGGAGTGTAATCGAGCATCACCGCAACGTGTGCCCCAACGTGCGCCCTGTGAAGCAGAAGGCCAGGCGGCAGTCCACAGAAAAGGAGGCCTTCATCATCCAAGAGACCCGCAAACTAGAGGCCGCTGGGGTCATCCGCGAGGTCCGATACCCAGATTGGTTGGCCAACCCTGTCGTTGTGCCAAAGAAGGGAGGGAAGGAGCGTATGTGTCTCGACTTCACCAACCTCAACAAAGCATGCCCACAAGATCCGTTCCCGCTCCCCCGCATTGACCAGATCGTCGATTCCACTGTGGAATGCGACCTGCTATGCTTCCTGGATGCCTTCTCTGGGTATCACCAGATCAAGATGGCGGTAGAAGACGTCGAGAAGATGGCCTTCCTGACCCCATGTGGGGTATACTGCTACACGTGCATGCCATTCGGGCTGCGTAATGCAGGGGCGATCTTTCAGCGGCTGATGCACATCACCTTGGGCCCGCAGCTCGGGAAGAATGTTGAAGCTTACGTCGATGACATTGTGGTAAAGTCTCGGGAGGCCGGGACCTTGATACAGGACTTGGAGGAAACCTTCACGAGCCTCAACGCAGTGAACCTACGGCTCTACCCAGAGAAGTGTGTTCGGAGTCCCCTCGGGCAAGCTCTTGGGTTTCCTCGTGTCCCATCGAGGCATCGAGGCTAACCCAGAGAAGGTCAAGGCGGTGGAAGACATGAGCCCGCCAAAGACCATCAGAGAAATGCAGAAGCTCACGGGGCGCGTGACCGCACTAGGGCGCTTCATCTCCAAGCTGGGAGAACGAGCCTTGCCCTTCTTCCTGCTAATGAAGAAGAAGGGGCCCTTCGAGTGGACTGAAGAGGCCGACAAGGCGTTCCAGGATCTCAAGAGATACCTGACCAGCCCACCGGTCATGGTGGCTCCGCGCCGTCAGGAGCCCCTGGTGCTTTACCTCGCCGCCACTCCCTACTCCGCCAGCGCAGCCTTGGTGCCAGTCAGAGAGGAGCGCCGAATCAAAACCACAGCAGCAGCCCGGGACAAGGCAGAACAGGGACAAGGAAGGCCTACAGAAACCGCCACCGCGGCTGAGGACGATCAGCCACCGTAGAGGGGCGCGCCAGAGGCGGAAGAGGCCCCCCTTCCAGATGGCCAGTCTCAGGAGGTCTCGTTGCCTCAAGAGGCTCCACGGTCTCCGGAAGGAGCCACCAGCACTAACGCACTCCACCTCGTTGAGCACCCAGTGTACTTCGTTAGCACAGTGCTGCGGGATGCAAGAGCACGGTACCCCATGCCTCAGAAACTCCTCCTCGCGCTACTGGTGGCTTCGCGCAAGCTGTGGCACTATTTTCAGGGTCACCCCATCAAGGTTGTCTCGTCATACCCCCTGGAGAGAGTGCTCAGGAGCCCTAATTCAGCTGGAAGGGTCGCTGAGTGGAACATAGAACTGCAAGCGTTTCAGCTCGAATTCAGCACGACCAGGGTCATCAAGGGAGTAGCATTGGCGGATTTTGTGGCAGAGTGGACGGAGGCGCCAAGCCTCAAGGCCGATGAGGATCGGTCCCTATCCCCGGGAAGCGAGGCGCCAGGGAGCTGGGTCATGTACTTTGATGGGGCGTTCTCCAGGCATGGCGCTGGAGCTGGGGCGGTGCTTATATCGCCCACACATGACAAGCTCTATTACGCCGTGCAGCTCTGTTTCCAGCAAGGCGAAAAGGTCTCCAACAACATAGCGAAGTATGAAGGTTTAATAGCGGGCTTGAAGGCCACAGCCGCCCTGGGAGTGAAATGCCTCACCATCAAGGGTGATTCGCAGCTCCTTGTCAATTTCTCCAACAAGGTGTACGAGCTGAAGGATGAGCACATGGAAGCCTATCTTGCGGAAGTCCGCAGGATGGAAAAGCAATTCTGGGGGTTGGAGTTGCAGCATGTGCCCCGTGGCACCAATCAGGAGGCCGACGACATCGCCAAACGTGCGTCCAGACGGTTACCCCAGGAGCCTGGCATTTTCGAGGAGCGGCTCTTCAAGCCCTCAGCTCTGCCGTCATTATCAAACACAGCTCAGCCCTGGGAGGAGCTCCCCCAACCACCTGCCTCGGGGGCTCCGACCTGTGGCCCGGCCTCAGGAGCACGCCTGCTCCTGACGATGGAGCCTCAGGAGGGATGTTGGATCACGGAGCTCTGGAGCTACTTAGCGCAAGGGACCTTGCCGGAGAAGGAGGAGGAAGCGGAGCGAGTGGCACGCCAGGCCACGGCATACTGCATCAAAGACGGAGAGCTCTACCGGAAGCGACCAAATGGTGTATCCCTGCGCTGCATCTCCAGGGAGCAAGGGAAGGAACTACTCGAAGATATACACGGCGGGGACTGCGGACATCATTCATCATCACGGACCCTCGTCGACAAGGCGTTCCGCAGTGGGTTTTATTGGCCCACCGCGCTCAACGACGCCGTGGAACTAGTGAAAGCTTGTGAAGCCTGCCAGTTCCACGCCAAGCAGATCCACCAGCCAGCAGGAGGCTTGTAGACTATCCCCCTTTTGTGGCCATTCGCAGTCTGGGGGCTGGACATCTTGGGCCCGTTTCCTCAGGCGCAAGGGGCTACCGCTACCTCTACGTTGCCGTGGACAAATTCACCAAGTGGGCTGAAGTAGAGGCTGTCCGCACCATTCCCACGGGATCCGCGATCAAGTTCATCAAGGGCATCGTGAGCCGGTTCGGGGTGCCGAATCGCATCATCACGGACAACGGTTCGTAGTTCACCAGTAACCTCTTCAAAACATACTTTGCTAACCTTGGAACGCAGATATGCTACGCCTCAGTGGCGCACCCCCGAAGCAACGGCCAGGCCGAGCGAGCCAACGCGGAGGTCCTGAGGGGCCTCAAGACCAGGACGTTCAAGAAGAAGCTGGAGGCCTGTGGCAGAGGTTGGTACGATGAGCTTCAGTCCGTGCTGTGGTCCATCCGCACCACCGCGACCAAACCGACCGGAGAGACCCCGTTCTTCCTGGTCTACGGAGCGGAAGAGGTCCTCCCTCACGAGGTTAGACGTTGCTCCGCGCGGGTCCTGGCGTTCGACGAGGCGCAGCAGGACGCCATGCAGGGGATGGACCTCATGCTGGGGGAGGAACATCGCCGAGAAGCCGCGCTGCGAGCGGCGAGGTACCAGCAAGTGCTGCGGCGATATCACTGCCGCAACATCCGTCACAGGACTCTCGAGGTAGGAGACCTCGTGCTCAGGCGGGTTCTCTCTAGGGAGGGACTGCACAAGCTCTCTCCCATGTGGGAGGGCCCGTTCAAGGTTGTTCATGTTTCCAGGCCCTGCTCCGCGCGCTTGGAGACTCAGGAGGGAGTGCCAGTCCAGAATGCATGGAACATCCAGCACCTCCGGAGGTTCTACCCTTGAAAAGGCCCAGAGCCTGTGAAGCAAGGCGAGTGCCTGTGAAGCCATCGCGTTTTGGAAAAGGCCCAGAGCCTGTGAAGCAAGGCGAGTGCCTGTGAAGCTATCGCGTTTTGAAAAAGGCCCAGAGCCTGTGAAGCAAGGCGAGTGCCTATGAAGCTATCGCGTTTTGGAAAAGGCCCAGAGCCTGTGAAGCAAGGCGAGTGCCTGTGAAGCTATCGCGTTTTGAAAAAGGCCCAGAGCCTGTGAAGCAAGGCGAGTGCCTGTGAAGCTATCGCGTTTTGGAAAAAGGCCCAGAGCCTCTGAAGCAAGGCAAGTGCCTGTGAAGCTATCGCGTTTTGGAAAAGGCCCAGAGCCTGTGAAGAAGGCGAACGCCTATGAAGATCATCCTTTTTGGAAACGGCCCGGAGCCTGTGAAGAAGGCGAATGCCTGTGAAGCCCGTTTCCCCTAAGAAGAAAGGCACGGAGCCTGTGAAGAAGGCCAGCGCCTGTGAAGCTCGCCGCCCGTGACACTCTCACGTAATAATGAGTGGGGCTGTACACGCCCCGGAGTCTCAGGAGTGCCGGCCTTAGGCCCTGGGGCTCCCTCCCACGCCCAGTGGCAGCACTTAGCTCCGCGCTGGTGAGAAGACGTCGAAGACTAGATTAGGTGTCGGACGCGGCTTTTTCATTTGCTTTCCGCAGTTGGCTTGTTTGTTCGCATTTTGAAGTTTTATTGAAGTTGTTGCCATCTTTGGCTTGCGATTCTTCGGCTTTTCACTCTCCTACCTCGATTTCTTTTGCACAAGGCCTCGCGAGGGGGGGCAGTTGAGCGCCCTCTCGAGCGTTCCTATCCTAGTCATTCAAAGAGTTCGCGACCTGGCCCCCCTACAGGAGCACCCCTCCAGTCCGTGCCCCACGGGCACCGCGACACAAACAAAGGGCCTGGGTCGGTCGCCCCCCTCGCGGCCAGGGTCGGGAACTATCCCCGCTCGGGCACATAGCCGGAAGGAACGGTAACGAAAGCAAAACAATGATTAACAACGATAACCCAAACACGCCCCCGCGGGGCTCCACACTATTGTCTTTGTTACGCAGGAAAAAGGGAAAAGGAAGGACAAATCCAGCGCGGCTCGCCTCACACCGGCCCGCTGGGAAGGCCCGAGCTGCCTCCGGAGCTCAGGCGGACTCCCTCTCACGCTTCACCAGGGTGCGGCGGCGTGCGGACATGTTGCCGCCCCCCAAGCAGACACGACGGCGTGGAGGCCGATCGCGGCCACCTCTAGAGGAGTCGCCACCTGAAGAAGGACCGGAGAAGCTTGAGGAACCCCGAACGCCGCCAGTCGCGCGAGCGCTGCTCCCTCCATCATCACCGGAGCTGGGTTCCCAGCCGCGGTCGTCACCCTCGGGGCAACACCCTGCACGGCGACCATCTTCCCCAAACGCCCTGACGAAGAGGGTGGCATCGCCGTCGAACTTGAAGTGTAGGGTGCACCGACGGCTCAGGCCGCGCGCACGGGCGAACGTCTGCCAACCTCGGGCCAGGGACAGGCTCCTGGCCGCGGAGACCTTCAGGGAGACCCATGTGGCCCGGCTGCAGCAGCCGTTGGCCTAGAGCCAGAGGCCGCCCGGGGCGCCGGCCAGGAGCTCGCCGAGGAGAAAGCGAGGAAGCGGGAGCCGGGTGTTAGTCGGCTCCGCCGACCACACGACGAACTCTGGCAGTGCTTCAGCAGCACGAATGTGCGGCCTGGGGGGACGCGCAGCCGGAGCGCACCCCCGGCTGCAGCAATCCACCCGTCGCCGTGCTGAAGATCGCCTCCACGGCCGCGGGGAGCCACCGTGGTGGCCACAGGATGCTTGCGAGGGCGCCCTCGGCCACGCTTAGGTGGGGGAGAGGCGGGCTCAACCCGGCAAGCCTTCCCCTTCTCGTCGGCCGAGAACCTCCTCGACGGGGCCATGAAGAAAAAGAAGAAGCAAGGGAGGATGAACTGGAAGGGCGCGCGCCGGCCCATACTTATGGCTGGCAATGGCCAACCAACAGCCCCCACGATCGCAGGTAATTGGGACCCGCTTTGCATGCAGGGACTTGTCCAATCCGTGCAGTTGCCGAGGCGCCATGGGGAAGTGGAGACGCCCACGTCCAATCAACCGCCACGCGGCGCCCAAGGCCGCAGGCTGTTGGGGCCCGCGGCGCTTCGCACTTGCCCTTCCGCCTCCCTGCACGACCAAGCCCGGGCGCGCCTTGGGCCCGGGGGCTACTGTCGGTGTTCTGGGAACGGGGGTCCCCAGACTTGCCTGCCCGCGGCCTGCGGCGTGGCTCAAAGGGGGCCCAGCACGGCCCATCTCCATCAACACAAGACTCAAGACCCTCGCGAGGGGCCAAGCCTCGCGGGGCGGACGGCGTGGAGCTTCCTCAGGCGCGGCCTCATCAGGCTGGTTCACAAGGAGGCGAAGAAATCAAGGCGGGGTACCTCGCGAGGTGCCCATGACGCAAGCCATGATGACTCGAGGCGCCAGACGGGTGCCAGCCCGCACAGCGTCCTCCTTTCCTCTTTGGTGCAAAGGGAGCAAGCGCAGCCGCGGAGTACCGAGGCATCAGGCAAAGGTTGCCATTTCGGTGCAATGAGGCCAGGACCAGGAGGACTACGAGACGGAGGTCACCGTGGAGCACAAGACGGCGTCATCACCAGAGCTTTGCGCAGGCGAAGACTGCTTTTGTCAGGATAGTTGATACTTGCTATCCCCCTTCAAATTAGCCCGCCATTGTTGGCTCCCTTCCCGCTCAATATTTGGGAAGAGGACCAGGGCCTCTATAAATAGGACCAGCTGCCCACATAGCAAGGGGGCCGACGGGTAGGAGTGAGGCAGTGAGGGAGAGAGAGAGAGAAAGAGAAAGGTGGCTGAACTCCTCCCAGCAGTTCATCGCCCCATCCAAGAACAGACCCTCACGAGGCTATTCTTCCTTGTACTGCTCATCATCATCAGCCCCAAGAGGCAATCCACCCACCACACACTAGAGTAGGGTGTTACACCACAACAGTGGCCCGAACCAGTATAAACCTTGTGTCTCTTGTGCAGTTCTTTTAGTAGTCTAGATCCTTGCGAGACGGAGAGGTAGAAGGCGTAATCTCCGTGCGCACCCCAGTGTTCGAACCTTAAGGGTCTGCCGGAACCCGAAATCCGACAGAAATATAAATAACAACTTTATTATTGCCTCTAGGGCATATTTCCTTCAGTCTCCCACTTGCACTAGAGTCAATAATCTAGATTACATAGTAATGATTCTAACACCCACGGAGTCTTGGTGTTGATCATGTTTTTCTCGTGAGAGAGGCTTAGTCAATGGGTCTGCAACATTTAGATCCGTATGTATCTTGCAATTCTCTATGTCTCCATCTTTCACTTGATCGCGGATGGAATTGAAGAGTCTCTTGATGTGTTTGGTTCTCTTGTGAAATCTGGATTCCTTCGCAGGCAATTGCTCCAGTATTGTCACAAAAGATTTTCATTGGACTCGATACACTAGGTATTACACCTAGATCGGATATGAACTCCTTCATCCAGACTCCTTCATTTGCTGCTTCCGAAGCAGCTATGTACTTCGCTTCACACGTAGATCCTGCCACGATGCTCTGCTTGGAATTGCACCAACTGATAGCTCTACCATTCAATATAAATATGTATTCGGTTTGTGACTTAGAGTCATCCAGATCAGTGCCAAAGCTTGCATCAACGTAACCATTTACGACGAGCTCTTTTTCACCTCCATAAACGAGAACCATATCCTCAGTCCTTTTTAGGTATTTCAGGATGTTCTTGACTGATGTCCAGTGATCCACTCCTGGATTACTTTGGTACCTCCCTACTAAACTTATAGCAAGGCACACATCAGGTCTGGTACACAACATTGCATACATGATAGAACCTATGGCTGAGGCATAGGGAATGACTTTCATTTTCTCTCTATCTTCTGCAGTGGTCGGACATTGAGTCTGACTCAACTTCACACCTTGAAACACAGGCAAGAACCCTTTCTTTGACTGGTCCATTTTGAACTTCTTCAAAACTTTTTTAAGGTATGTGCTTTGTGAAAGTCCAATTAAGTGTCTTGATCTATCTCTATAGATCTTGATGCCCAATATATAAGCAGCTTCATCGAGGTCTTTCATTTAAAAATTATTATTCAAGTATCCTTTTATGCTATCCAGAAATTTTGTATTATTTCCAATCAACAATATGTCATCCACATACAATATTAGAAATGCTATAGAGCTCCCACTCACTTTCTTGTAAATACAGGCTTCTCCAAAAGTCCGTATAAAATCACATGCTTTGATCACACTATCAAATCATATATTCCAACTCCGTGAGGCTTGCACCAGTCCATAAATGGATCGCTGGAGCTTGCACACTTTGTTAGCACCTTTAGGATCGACAAAACCTTCTGGTTGCATCATATACAACTCTTCTTTAAGATATCCATTAAGATATGCAGTTTTGATATCCATTTGCCAAATTTTATAATCATAAAATAGGGCAATTGCTAACATGATTCGGACATACTTAAGCATCGCTACGGGTGAGAAGGTCTCATCATAGTCAACTCCATGAACTTGTCGAAAACCTTTCGCAACAAGTCGAGCTTTGTAGACAGTAACATTACCGTCAACGTCATTCTTCTTCTTCTTCAAGATCCATTTATTTTCTATGGCTTGCCGATCATCTGACAAGTCAACCAAAGTCCATACTTTGTTCTCAAATATGGATCCCATCTCAGATTTCATGGCCTCAAGCCATTTCGCGGAATCTGGGCTCATCATCGCATCCTCATAGTTCGTAGGTTCGTCGTGGTCAAGTAACATGACCTCTAGAACAGGATTACCGTACCACTCTGGTGAGGATCATACTCTGGTTGACCTACGAGGTTCGTAGTAACTTGATCCGAAGTTTCATGATCATCATCATTAGCTTCCTCACTAATTGGTGTAGGAATCACTGGAACTGATTTCTGTGATGAACTACTTTCCAATTCGGGTGAAGGTACAATTACCTCATCAAGTTATACTTTCCTCCCACTCACTTCTTTCGAGAGAAACTCCTTCTCTAGAAAGGGTCCATTCTTAGCAATGAATATTTTGCCTTCGGATCTATGATAGAAGATGTACCCAACAGTCTCCTTCGGTTATCCTATGAAGACACAGTTTCTGATTTGGGTTCGAGCTGATCAGGTTGAAGCTTTTTCACATAAGCATCACAACACCAAACTTTAAGAAACGACAGCTTCGGTTTCTTGCCAAACCACAGATCATATCGTGTCGTCTCAACGGATTTAGATGGTGCCCTATTTAACGTGAATGCGGACGTCTCTAAAGCATAACCCCAAAATGATAGCGGTAAATCAGTAAGAGACATCATTGATTGCACCATATCTAATAAAGTACGATTACGACGTTCGGACACACCATTACGCTGTGGTGTTCCAGGTGGTGTGAGTTGCGAAACTATTCCACATTGTTTCAAATGAAGACCAAACTCCTAACTCAAATATTCACCTCCATGATCAGATCGTAGAAACTTCATTTTCTTGTTACGATGATTTTCCACTTCATTCTGAAATTCTTTGAACTTTTCAAATGTTTCAGACTTATGTGTCATCAAGTAGACATACCCATATCTGCTCAAATCATCTGTGAAGGTTAGAAAATAATGATACTTGCCGCGAGACTCAACACTCATTGGACCGCATACATCAGTATGTATTATTTCCAATAAGTCGGTTGATCGCTCCATTGTTCCGGAGAATGGAGTCTTAGTCATCTTGCCCATGAGGCATGGTTCGCAAGAATCAAGTGATTCATAATCAAGTGATTCCAAAAGCCCATCAGCATGGAGTTTCTTCATGCGCTTTACACCAATATGACCTAAACGGTAGTGCCACAAATAAGTTGCACTATCATTATTAACCTTGCATCTTTTGGCTTCAATATTATGAATATGTGTATCACTACAATTGAGATTCAACAAAAATAGACCACTCATCAAGGGTGGATGACCATAAAATATATTACTCATATAAATAGAACAACCATTATTCTCTGATTTAAATGAATAACCATCTCACATCAAACAAGATCCATATATAATGTTCATGCTCAACACTGGCACCAAATAACAATTATTTAGGTCTAAAACTAATCCTGACGGTAGATGTAGAGGTAGCATGCCGACAGCGATCACATCAACTTTGGAACAATTTCCCACGTGCATCGTCACCTCGTCCTTAGCCAATCTTCACTTAATCCGTAGCCCCTGTTTCTAGTTGCAAATATGAGCAACAGAACCAGTGTCAAATACCCAGGCGCTACTACGAGCATTAGTAAGGTACACATCAATAACATGTATGTCAAATATACCTTTCACTTTGCCATCTTTCTTATCCGCCAAATACTTGGGGCAGTTCCGCTTCCAGTGACCAGTCCCTTTGCAGTAGAAGCACTTAGTGTCAGGCTTAGGTCCAGACTTGGGCTTCTTCACTTGAGCAGTAACTTGCTTGCCGTTCTTCTTGAAGTTCCCCTTCTTCCCTTTGCCCTTTTTCTTGAAACTACTGGTCTTTTTAACCATCAACACCTGATGCTCCTTCTTGATTTCTACCTTCGCAGCCTTTAGCATTGCGAAGAGCTCGTGAATTGTCTTATCCATCCCTTGCATATTATAGTTCATCACGAAGCTTTTGTAGCTTGGTGGCAGTGATTTAAGAACTCTGTCAGTGACACTATGATTAGGAAGATTAACTCCCAGTTGAGTCAAGTGGTTGTGGTACCCAGACATTCTGAGTATATGTTCACTGACAGAACTATTCTCCTCCATTTTGCAGCTATAGAACTTATTGGAGACTTCATATCTCTCAATTCGGGCATTTTCTTGAAATATTAACTTCAACTCCTGGAACATCTCATATGCTCCATGACGTTCAAAACATCTTTGAAGTCCCTATTCTAAGCCGTAAATCATGGCACACTAAGCTATCGAGTAGTCATCAGCTTTGCTCTGCCAGACATTCACAACGTTTGGAGTTGCTCCTGCAGCGGGTCTTGCAGCTAGCGGTGCTTCCAGGACGTAATTCTTCTCTGCAACAATGAGGATAATCCTCAAGTTATAGAGCCAGTCCGTGTAGTTGCTACCATCATCTTTCAACTTAGCTTTCTCTAGGAACGCATTAAAATTCAAGGGAACGATAGCACAGGCCATTGATCTACAACAAGATTGACATGCAAATACTATTAGGTACTAAGTTCATGATAAATTAAAGTTCAATTAATCATACTACTTAAGAACTCCCACTTAGATAGAATCTAAATGATCACCTGATCCATATCAACTAAACCATGTCCGATCATCACGTGAGATGGAGTAGTTTTCAATGGTCAACATCACTATGTTGATCATATGTACTATATGATTCATGTTCGATCTTTCGGTCCCAGTGTTCCAAGGCCATATCTGCATATACTAGTGTCGGTGGGAAACAACACCTATGGGGTCACTGGGATCCTTTCTACGGTTGGCGGGCGCGGGGTTGTGCAAAGAGCGGATCTGGCGGTCAGCGTGCAAATCGTTTACCCAGGTTCGGGTAGCGGAGACGCGTAAAAACCTAGTCCTGCTTTGATGTATATTTGAGTGTTCTTGTGTTCTTGGACTAGCTGCGATGTCTCTCTAGTCCAAAAGATCTGAATCCTTCTCCAGTACGCCTCAGGCCTCCTTTTATATACAAAAGGGGTCACCACCGTGGCACACAGGAGGTGGAAAGGGGTACAGTGGTTGAGTCTATCCTCTGGCATCGTCGGACAAACGCATTTAATGTGTTGCCGACGTGCCCCTCTTGCTTTATTGGGGACGGCAAAGACGCTCGCCCCAGCTGTCGTCGCCTTGCCTGACTCCGACACGCGTCCAAGCTGACAAGGCATTGTAGCACCATGTTGGCTGGCTGCTGGGCTGGCGCGGTGGTGGAGCCTTCACGAAGATCTGCATGCCACCACGCAGGTGCTTGCTGAGTTGGTGTGGAGGCCGCATGCTGCCACGCAGATGCCTGCCCAGCTGGTCGAGCTGGCAGCTGCATGGGAGCGGTGGCGGAGTCTTGGCAGGCGTGGGCTTGGCTGTGGCCCTGCAGGCATCTTCGGAAAGGGCCTTGCCGGGTGCCCGACAAGGGTCTTGCCACGGCACCGCGGTCGTCCTCGGCAAGGATCTTGACGGGGGTCTCGTGGACTTCCTTGGCAAGGATCTTGCTAAGGATCGTCATCTTCTGGTTCTCGTCTGATCTTGTGTATTTATGATCTCTACAAAGATCTACATGCCACCACGAAGGTGCTTCCCGAGCCTTGGTTCCAATGTCGTTGATGGCGTCAGAAACCCTTGGGCTCAAGGGTGGCGCGCTCTACTGGCATCAGGCAAGTTGCCCCAGCAAGGATCTTGCCGGGGCTGTGGAAGCCACCCTGGCAAGGGTCTTGCCGGGGGAGTCCACCTCGCCCTCTTGCTATCTTTGTGCCCCTGGTCTTGGCATTGCTTTGGTCGTCTTGTGTTCCGGCATCCCTCCTCAGCCCTGCTTAGTGCATCCATGGGCACGGCTCTGACTGCCTGCGCATAAGTAAAGGGGTGCAAAAGGAGAGCCCCTACTTTTGTACACCGACAGGAGCCCCCGGGCCTGGGCTACACATAAGCATGACGCGTTGTTGGGCTAGGCCCATAACGGTGCGCGGGCAGGCGGGGCGGATTTTTACTGCAGTAACTTTTCCGTCCGATGCGCTTCCCCACGACCCGCGTTGAATGCGTGATGTGGGGGTCATGCGTGGGGCGGTTTCCGCACGCATGCGTGACATTGAGGCATATGGTAAAGAGGCGGCCCGTGCCTTCCCCGTAAAAAGGAATAACCGCAGGCGCGCTGGTCATTTACCCTCCGTGCCTTCTCCAATCTTGTAACTGCCGTCCCCTCCTTCTTCCTCCTCAAGCTCTTGCTTTCGCTCCCCGCCGCTGCGTTTTTGCTTCCCTTCCTTCTTCGCCTCTCGAAGCCGCCATGGCACCCAAAACCAGCAAAGGCAAACGAGTGGCCAAGGATGCCGGGGGGGGAGTCACTGGAGAGTGAGTCGGCGGCGTGGCGGACGCAGCTCGCCTACTTTCCCTCGACGGTCGACACGGTCCACCTCCAGGACAACTTCATGCCCCTGTGGGGGTGCAAGACAGGGGAAGAGACGACAGGGCACCCGGCCACGCACGTCATCCCCGCTGATTGCGCCAAGGCCGCCCCGAATCGATACCCATTCTTTGTCGACTACTTTTCCTGCGGCCTCTGCCCCCCTTTCTCCAATTTCTTCAACGATGTCATGCACACCAATGGCTTCCACCTTCTAGTTTTCACTCCAAATGCCGTGGCGTGCATGGCCCTTTTAGCACATCTCTGCGAGGGCTTCGCCGGAGTGCATCCCAACACGGCGCTTTTCCGCCACTACTTCTATCCTCAGATCCAGAGGGGAGGCACCATTTCCGGTTGTGTTGCCTGGATCCCAAGGACCCCGGATAAGGGGACATATACAGAGAGGTGGGAGGAGTGGCAGAGCCGGTGGTGCTGGATTGAGGTGGAGCACCCACAGAAATTTTCCCAGGTTCGCCAGGCGCCGCCGGTGCACAGAGACGACTGGGGCAATGTCGACGCCTAGGATGGAAAGTTCACGGTCGCCATCATCAGAATCCATCGCCTCGCCGTTGCCGGGCTCACCCTGGAGATGATCGAGTCAGATTTCATCCCCCACCGCATCGCTCCACTGCACAACAAGGGAGGCCGGCCTGGCTCTTCAGTAATGCGACTGACATCATTCGGCTCCGCCCCGGCCTGAACCACAACTTCACGGTGATGGGGCATGCCCACTTCTGCCAACGGCTTTTTTAGCTCGACGTGAACCATGATGGCAAGGCTGAGAGGACCGGCAAGTTCGTGAAGGCCGGCAAGGTCGCCAAGGGGCCCCTGTTCGGGTTGCCGGCGGGGGTGGTCCCGCTGAGAAACAACTCCCGCCAGACCGGCATCATCGCCATGATGCCAGATTGTAATGCGCACGGCCTTGACCCGAAATGGGTCAAGCCGGAGGCAGACCAGGTGCAGGAGTTCTTCGACACCCTGTCGGAGAAGTACGTACACAAAGAGCCGCTGCTCATCCAGGACACCACCCAGGCAAAGCTGGACTATATCGCCGCCAGGGCGGCGGAGGCGGCGGTTGCCAAGGAGGCCGGCAGCGCTGGCGGCATGGAGGACGAGGTCGCGGCGGCCACGGAGGAGAAGGAGCTGGCCCAATGGGCGGAATCTGCTGGGGAGGCCAGCAGCACCGGCACTGGGGCCCCTCTCATTGAGGATGAGGTTGATGAGTCATCCGGGGAGGAGGTTGAGGCTGTCGACCCCCCAGCCACAAGGAGAGGGCATGTCCTACTGCGGGCCATCTCTGGCGAGCCGGTCTGGCCCGGCAGGGCCGCACAACTGCAACAACCTCAGGAGGCGTCCATGCGCCAGACGAGGGCCGCGGCAGCGGGGAAGGCGGTGAAGGTTACAGTGGCGAAGAAGAAAGCAAGTGCCTCTTCTTCGTCCAAGCGTCCTCGGACTCGACCCGCTTCCCCTCCTCCCGAAGACAACGACACGGAGGTTATCCTCGACCTCAGGTCCCTTTGCCCGAGGAGGAAGAGGAAGGCAGCAGAAGAGGAGGCGGAGAATGAGTAAGTATCTGGTCTTTCGTCATCTCCGTCCCCTCAGACCATGCCGCTTTTCTTGACTTGTCTTCATCTTCGCAGGGATATGGAGACGCTGGCTCAGAGGGTGGGAAAGAGGGCCAGGGACTCGACGGGCGGCCAGCCCCCGATGGGCACCTTGAGTATGCTGCTGGTGGTGGAGAGCAGCCCGGATAGCAGCCCCCGGCGCAGCCCCCAGCATGCGTTCATCACTCGCTTGCCATCGACGTGTGCTAGGACACGATTTCTTGGTGTTGACCTTGTCATGGTTGTAGGAGGAGGACGACAGCAGGAGGAGCCACTAAGGGCCACCCCCAACATGCCGCCCCCATCAACCACGCCGCCCCGAGGGGCGTCCCGGGCAAGGGCGCCAAGCACCGAGCCCATGCGCACACAGGAGGAGGAGGCGAACCCGGGCGCCGGCGGCTCCGTCCCGGCACCAGATGTTGGTAGGGAGGGGGGCACTTTGTCCCAACTTGGCACCGGTTAGTTGTTCGCCTCTTGTTCCCGCCCATTTTTCTTCTTTCGAATTTTGATCTTGACTTCGCCTCATTCCCCTTCTCGGTGTCCAGATCCTTCCTTGGCGAATCGGGAGGACGTGGACACTGTCATCGAGGAGGTCACCAGGGATGCCGTGGCCGAGGCCGACGAGATCGCCGCTGAGGAGGTGTAGGATCGAAAGTATGTCTGGAGGGGGGTGATTAGACTACTTGACCAAATAAAACTTATCATTTTCCCAATTTTAGTTCTTGGCAGATTTTAGCAACTTTGGACAAGTCAAGCAATCTTAACAAAATTCAAGCAAGCATGCAAAGAGTATATGAGCAGCGGAAAGTAAAGCACACAACTTGTAAGAATGTAAAGGGAAGGGTTTGGCGGATTCAAATGCAATAGGAGACACAGATGTTTTTGTCGTGGTTCTGATAGGTGGTGCTATCGTACATCCACGTTGATGGAGACTTCAACCCACGAAGGGTAACGGCTGCGCGAGTCCACGGAGGGCTCCACCCACGAAGGGTCCATGAAGAAGCAACCTTGTCTATCCCACCATGGCCGTCGCCCACGAAGGACTTGCCTTACTAGCGGTAGATCTTCATGAAGTAGGCGATCTCCTTGCCCTTACAAACTCCTTGGTTCAACTCCACAATCTTGTCGGAGGCTCCCAAGTGACACCTGGCCAATCTAGGAGACACAACTCTCCAAGAAGTAACAAATGGTGTGTTGATGATGAACTCCTTGCTCTTGTGCTTCAAATGATAGTCTCCCCAACACTCAACTCTCTCTCACAGGATATGGATTTGGTGGAAAGAAGATTTGAGTGGAAAGCAACTTGGGGAAGGCTAGAGATCAAGATTCATATGGTAGGAATGGAATATCTTGGTCTCAACACAAGTGTAGGTGGTTCTCTCTCAGAAAAAGTAAGTTGGAAGTGTAGGTTCGTTTTGATGGCTCTCTCCACGAATGAAGAGGAGGTGGAAAGGTATATATAGCCTCCACACAAAAACTAACCGTTACACACAACTTGCCAATCTCGGTGGGACCGAATTGATAAACTCGGTCGGACCGATTCAGCAAATCTAGTGACCGTTAGGATTTTCGGTGGGACCGGCATGCAACTTGGTGGGACCGATATGGTTAGGGTTAGGGCATAACGTAATCTCGATGAGACCGATTACACAATCTCGGTGAGACCGATTTTGGTAATAAGCTAACCATAGAGTTGGTCAACACCTCATGCCTCCTTGATAGTATTGGCTTTTCCTATAGACTCAATGTGATCTTGGATCACTAAAATAGAAAATGTAGAGTCTTAAGCTTTGAGCTTGAGCCAATCCTTTTGTCCTTAGCATTTTGAGGGGTCCACATTTCCCATCCATGCCATGCCAATTATTGAGCTTTCCTGAGATATTAATCTTGAAATAGCATTAGCTCAATGAGCTATATGTTGTTACGAATTACCAAAACCACCTAGGGATAGTTGCGCTTTCAATCTCCCCCTTTTTTGGTAATTGATGACAACATATAGATCAAAGCTTCGACAAATGATAATAAGAGTGAAAAACATTGTCGCTTTGAGAAGTATGTGAAAAGCTAGAGCTCCCCCTAAATTTGTGCATAGTTTAAGATTTTCTTTGGACTGCAAATGCACAATGAGTTAGGATCATGGGTTGCTCTTCCATGTCACATACATCTTGGTGGAGCGCTCAAAATGATAATAATTAAATACATGCACTCATCACCAAGCAAAGTGAATGATCATATGGGGATATAAAAGGACAATGCCATCCAACAAGCATTAAGGTAGCATATGATCAAACACATGATCATCCAAGTATCACACAACAGCATAAAGTATCTCAAACAAGCAAATAACAAAGTTCAACCACCAAGCAATAAGAGAGAACAAAAAGCAACACTCTCTCTTGAAGCCTATGATCTATACATTTTCTCCCCCTTTGGAAACAAGTTACCAAAAAGTTCATAAAAATGCATAGTGCTAGATCGACTCTCAGGCTTGGTCTTCAGGTGGTGGTGTAGATAAAACTCCAAGGACGAAGGCATCAGTTGATGTAGATGGAGCTGGTGGAGTGGGTGCTGGAGCTGGTGGCACTGATGCTGTAGCTGGTGCAGATGAAGTTGCTCTGGTGTCTGTAACTGGCACTGCAGCAGATCTCTGTCCTCTGGGCACTCTAGCAAAAGCATCAGTGGTAGACTTGCCCTTCTTCTCCTGCACTTCATCCTGAAGTTGCTCAACAACTGACTATATCTCAGTGACCTTCATGTCTAAATCATAGAACTTCTGCTCCATGATCCTCTCCAAGCTCTCCTGGTTTTGAGTCAGGGTGGCCAATCCCTTCTCAATCCTCAGAGTGTAGGCAATCAAGTAGACAAGCTGATCATGCTTGCTCTTCAGAAGATATTGAGATGCCTCATCAATGATTGGCATCTTTGCAGCCTTTTCAGTCCCTGCCTTCTCCCTCTTTGCTTGTGCTTGCATAGAAGATGGTTCATTCTCATCCATCACTACAGTGTTGTCCTCAAAGCCTGGGTAGATGGGCATATGTTCCTTGTCCAAGAGATATGTGCCAGTGCCCATCTTGGAGTTGATTAGCTCATGGATCTGTGGAGCATACCCACAGCTTCTCTTCTGATCTGCAACTGTTCTCTTTATGGTTTCCACAATTAGGCTCATGACTTTGAACTTTTGAGGCACATCAAGTATGTCAAGTAGGTTAATTGCATGGCCTTTGATCATCTTGTGATCACCTGACTTTGGCAATAGAGTGTGCCTGAGGATCCATTTGATATTTGGCAAACCTGATAGAAGGTAATGTACTGATCCAAATTTGTGTGCCTCAAGAGCAGCATCTGGGATCTCTTTGTACATATCTGCCATGGTGTTGTGATCCTTCTTCTTCTTGGCATAGACATCCAAGTCATCTTCATTCTTCTCAGGAGCATTGATCAATTTTGCCCATTCTTCAACTGTTGACTGGTACCTAGTACCTTTAGACATCCAGACAATCCTTCCATCTGGGTAGAAATGAGCTGTGGAGTAGAACTGCATAATAAGCTCATCATTCCACTTTGTGAGCTTCTGAGCCACAAACTCATCAACTCCACATGCCTTGAAACTGTCATATACACCATGGAAGCGATCCTCATTTTCCTCAATGAATATCCAATCAACCCATCTCATGTCACACACTATGGGCTACTTGTCAAGTAAAATAGTCTCATAGAAGTCCTGTTGTTCCTTTGTATGGAACCTGTAGTCCACAGCAGTCCTTCTGCTAATGGCATAAGGATCAGACTCTCTCCATAGCCTCAATCTTGAATCCTCCCTGATTTTCACATTCTCTGCAACTGGGTGAGCATCATTGTGATCTGGAATTTTGGGATTCAACTTCCTCAAAACAACAGAATCATCTTCTTCTTCAGCAGCTACAGGCACTGGGGCCTTGTTCTTCTCCTCAGCAGGGATGTTCCTGGTGCTCCTCTTGGGTTTTGGATTTGGAGCTGGAGCAGCAGTCTTAGGAGCAGTTTTGGGCTTAGATGGAACAGCCCCTGCCCTTATAGCATCTCCCATAAGCTTTTGAGCTTTGGGTGCTGGTGCTGCATCCTCTTTGAAAGTGCGTTATATCGACTAGAGGGGGGGTGAATAGGCGATTTTTATGGAAGTCTTCAAAACATGGAAGTTATGAAGACAAACGATAGAAATAAACCTACTACCCTGCAGCGGAAGGTAGACTACACTAGGCAAACCATAGTCAAGTATTCAATGGAGTGAAAGCACAATGACTAATAGCAGCAATGTAGTAAGGATCAGGTAGGAAGATATTATGAAGCCAAACAGAAAACACAATCACTCAGTGAAGACTAAAGATAGTGCAATCATACAATGACTTCACAAGGAGTAACAGTAAGTAAAGGGAAGGGAAGATGAAACCAGTGACTCGTTGAAGACAATGATTTCTTGGACCAGTTCCAGTTGCTGTGACAACTGTACGTCTGGTTGGGGCGGCTAGATATTTAAACCTTAGGACACATAGTCTCGGACACCCAGTCCTGAACACGCAGCTCAGGACACCCAGTCCTCACCGTATTCCCCTTGAGCTAAGGTCACACAGACCTCGCCCAATCACTCTGGTAAGTCTTCAAGGTAGACTCCCAAACCTTCACAGACTTTGTTCACTGGCAATCCACAATGTCTCTTGGATGCTCAGAACGCGACGCTTAACCGGCTGGAGGATGCACAGTCCTCAAGTGTAATAAGTCTTCAGATCACACAGACAAGAAGACTTAAGTGGTGCCTAATTCTCTTTGGCTCTGGGTGGTTAGGGCTTTATCCTCGCAAGGAATTCTCTCTCAAAGGCTTCGAGGTGGGTTGCTCTCAAACGACAAAAGCCGTATTCTCAATCTGAGCAGCCAACCATTTATGGTTGTAGGGGGTGGGCTATTTATAGCCACTTGGCAACCCGACCTGATTTGTCCGAAATGACCCTGGGTCACTAAGGAACTGACACGTGTTCCAACGGTCAGATTTCAAACTCACATGGCAACTTTACTTGGGCTACAAGCAAAGCTGACTTGTCCGACTCTGGACAAGATTCGCTCTCATAGTCTTCACTCGAAGACATAGGTTTTTGGTTAGGCATCACTCCGGTCATTCTGACTGGTTCTCTTGGACCCCACTTAACAGTACGGTGGTTCCTATGACTCAACACAAAAGAAAAGGAACTACGAAAGATCTAAGTCTTCGAGCTCCATAGGCTTCATGTGGTGTCTTCTCTTGTCATAGTCTTCAATGTGAATATCTTCATATACCACCTTTGACTTCAATGTCTTCATACATTTTTAGGGGTCATCTCTGGTAGGAAAACCGAATCAATGAGGGACTTCTACCTGTGTTATCCTGCAATTCTCACAAACACATTGGTCCCTCAACTAGGTTTGTCGTCAATACTCCAAAACCAACTAGGGGTGGCACTAGATGCACTTACAATCTCCCCCTTTTTGGTGATTGATGACAAACTAGTTGAAGTTTTCAATGGGGAATATAATTTGTGAAATTGTAAAGGATAAGGAATTGTCTTCATAAGTTGCAAGGGCTCCCCCTGAAGATGTGCATATAAGTAATTTGCTTTTGGAATGCAAATGCACATGGCAGGATTTACTTATGGAGATCCACTTCAACTTATGATGACAATCCACTATGAATGTGAAAGTATATGAAGATAATGACATGCATAATGGAAAATGGACGTCTGCAGAATGATCTAAGTGCGGAATTTATCGTTGCACATGCGGAATTTATCATCGCAAAACAAGGTGGCAAATAAGTAGCAGACGACCATCGAGTTTAAGTGTTACAACTCAAAGAACCAAATGTAGCAAAACGAGAGTTGTAAGCACGAAGCAAAATACAAAGCACCCGCCCATATGGACCCGCTTGAAGACTATCAAACTCATATGCTTCTCCCCCTTTTGTCAGTAAGGACCAAAAAGGTTTGAAGACACAGAGCATCTACTCGTTTCCATGAAGAGTAGGTGATGCAGTAGGGTCGTTGGTGGTGTTTGGCGGTGCAGACGAGCTTGGAGCAGAGTCGAAGCGTGCTGAAGATTGTGGCGGTGAAGTAGCATCGTCTTCATCCTCGATCACTCTGGCATTTACAGTTGCAGCAGAGGAAGAGAACTCAGAGTCTTCAAGGGATGGAGTTCTTCGCAGCACTGCCCTTCAAGGAGGTGTGGAGTCAAACTTGAATCGCTCAGTGAAGCCATCCTCTTGAAGATCATCTTCAGAACACATCAGCGTTAGCCCTTTCCATGTACGACGAGAGGTCTCATGGGCAACGAAAGCATTCTTGGTGGCAAGATTGCGAATGCGATTAACATCCACCAAGAGGCTTTTCATCTGACGCTTTAGCCAGTCATGATGCCTATCCTGTTTCTGATGAAGAGCCACAAGAAGCTCTCGGTCGTTGAGAACATGAGTGCGCTTCTTGGGTCGTGGAGCAGTTGTGCTATCACTGGCTTCAGTGAGAGCAGGATGTGGTGCACATGTAGTGCCAGCCAACGGATACACACGAGTGACTGCTTCAACACCTTCAACGTTCTGAGTGAAACTCTGATGCTCTGCATTCTGAAGACTTAGAGGTTCCTTGGCAGGCTCAGGATAGATGGCTTCAGTAGACATATCCACATCAGGCAAGAAGACCCGATGGTTGCGGGCTAAGGGCTGATACGAGATAGCGGAGTGAAGTTTGATCAGCCCCATTACCCAAGGGGCGTAGAACTTCAAACCAAACAGATCAGAGCCTGATGCAACAAGTTGGCGTATGAAGAAGTCCTGTGCATTGAAGCATTTTCCATGAAGAATATAGAAGATCAAAGTCTTCATTGCACCCTCAAGCTTGGCATTTGGAGAGTGCCCTTTGATGGGCCAGAGAGTTCGCCTTATGATGTGATAAATGGTTCTTGGCAGATACTCAAGGTCTTCAACGAAGAACTCCGTGGGATAAGAAGCATCTTGGGGCAATGGCTTCATCATGCTGAGCATCTGACTCATATCAGGTTCAGGCTTCTGAAAGATTCTCTCAATAGCTTCACTATGCAGCTGACAGCCATGTTCGTAGAGATCACCAGGAGTGGGCAAGCCAGTGAGCTCAATGATGCCAAAGGCTTTGGCTTCGTGATGAACATTTCCAGTCATCCACTCCAGGACCCAAGTCTTCGGATCTCTGCTATACCCTCGGATGTGAAGTGTGGCATAGAATTGGAGCAGCAACTCTTCATTCCAATGCTCTTGGTCAGTAACGAACGACAGCAGTCCAACTTCCTTGAAGCAATCCAAAGCTTCTTCGAGACAGGGCAGACCAGCTATAGATTCAATGTCAAGGCGCTTGTGGGGGAAGATGCGACCTTGATTGTATAGTATGCAGGAGTAATAGCTTCGCTGCGGATAGCTCCAGAACCTATCAGATGATATCCTTTCCCTTGAGTAGGGGTTCTTGGAGCTATTGAAGAATGTGTTGTCTGCTCTGAAGCCATTGACATTGAAGGAGCCAGGTGCTGATGCAGGACCCGGGAACCTTGGCAATCTTGGGATTGGCTTATGTACCTGAGGCCTGTGCTCAACATGATAGTCGAACTGGGGATCGGCAACAGACTCAGGAACAGAAGTTGCGGGATCAGTGGCTTCGCCGTCTTCTGATGCTTTTGTTGGGGAGGGCTCCACATTAGCTTCATTGGTGGTTGTGGCAGCCTCAAGATTTTCATCCTCCACTTGACGAGCTAGAGGGTCGGTCACAAGCACGTTCTCCTTGAGAACCGCTTCTTGGTGGGACAGGGAGTGGGAACTCGTGGGACTCCTTCTTCGGCGGCTAATGCAGCCGGATTGTCTTCATCAAAGACTTGAGGCCTTGGACCTTTGCGAAGCCTGCGCAACGCGGGCGACGCCTGTGGAGTTGGAGTGGGCTGGGCCTCATAGTCTTCTTCCTCTTGTGGGCGATCTGCCCATGAAGCATACTATGCAATTGGCGTCAGTGGACGACCAATGCTGATGAGTTCGCTGTTCTCAAGCTGAGGAAGGACTGCACCATCTTCTACATTGTCATGTTGAGCAATGTCTTCAGCAGCGATGGGATCAGCTACTGGAAAGTCTTCAGCTTCATGAGCCTCTGTGGAAGCAGGCTCATGGATTGTCAGTTGTTGTTCAGCTTCAGGATAGACCATAGAAATGGGTTCAACTATCAAGGGCTCTGTGGGAGCAGCCCGATCTTTCTTGGTCTTCCTCTTCTTCTTGGAGGGGGCAGTAGGAGAGGCTTCAGGATGTTTCCTCTTCCTGGCTTCAGCCTCAGCAGTCCTTATCTTCTTGAGCTCTGAAGCGGTTGACCGGCTTTTTGGCTTCGAGCCAGTCAGTCTTGCTTCTTGCCTTGGTGCGTCGGGTTCAGCCGTGGCAGGCTTCTTCTTCTTTGCGGCCATCCTGGGGTCGATGCCAGGACGCCCAAGGGCCTTGCGCTTCTCAGCCTCATTGTAGGCTTGCACACATCTATAAGCCAGAGCCTTCATGCGCTCACGCGAGCCCTGAGCTTCTACACGTTTCTTCAGAAAGGCTTCCTTGCACTCGTGCATCATGATCTTGAAGTTCTTCACTTCTTGCACACTGAGCTTGGCCCTATGCTTCTTGAACTGAGCCTTTTCATAGTCAATCTTTTGCTTCAGTTCAACAATGCGCTGGGCGACAGCTAGCTCTGAAGCAATGGCGCCTTGGAAGGCGACACTGAGGCCAATGGGTAGCTGCAGATCTTCAAAGCTGATGTTTGGCGTGTCAAACCACTCGTCAATGAAGTTGTGGATGATGGTTACATCAAAGAGAGGTAGATCATTGAAGATTTCTGCTTCTTCTTTACTCTTGATGAGTTGCTCAAGAGCGTCATCTGCAAGATCTTCATCACTTGACAGATCAATGCCATCATTCCGCAGAATGGCAGCAGCTGTCAGCTCTTGGCCGGTGTGTGGCAGAGGCGTCTTGCTCTTCTGGGGCTTGGAGATGCGTGATAAGTCTTCAGACTGCACACTGTCTTCAGGAGGTGCAGTTGCCAGTGGCTTCGCCCGTGAGACTTTTGGTGAAGGGGCAGGCTTTGAAGCTTTAGACTTCTTTAGCTTCTTTGTCTTCAGCACTGTAGGCACTTCATCTGATTCAGCGTCAGCTGCAGGCTCATTCACTACAGACCCTTGAACTAAGATGCGGGTGATGAGGCCTTCAAGGTTGTAGAAAGGACCGATGACATTTGGTTCTGCATCTCGTGTGCCATCTGCCCTTGGTGCTGAGGGACCAGGGTTGAAGTCTAACCCCAAAGTCTTCTTGTTCTGCTTCGCTGAGTTCTGGGCAAATTGGAAATTGCGCTTGAACAGATTGTCGTCGCGACACCATAGCACTGACGACGGGTGAGCATCAGTAGGCTGTGGCCCACGGACCATGCAGGGATAGAAGCCCTGTTGAATGTCTTCATCTCTGGACCTGGGTAGGAGATTCTTGTATTGGATGTCTCCCCACGGTCTCTTGATGGCGTTTTTCTCAGCATATTCCTGGGTTACAAATCTGTATTTGAACCATTGTTCTGCCCAATATCTTCGAATCCATTGGATTCAGGCCTTGCGCTGATTGTAATCCCCTTCAGGATCTGTCTTGTACAGTTCTGAGAGTTCATCTGGCAGATCTCTGGATGTTTCTCCACGACGCTTTCTGCCACCCTTCCTTGCTGTTTTCTCTGAAGCCATAAACTTTAACTTGAAAGGCTTCAACACATTCAAAGGCTTCAAAGGTTTTCGCTTGCTGGACCAACAGGAACTGGCTTCGGGAGAATTTATGTGATGCTGTAAGAATTCTGCAAATGAATGCAGACTATGAGAACCAAAGGATTCTCCCACGGACATGTACCTATGACAGCATTAAGGTGCGAGGGAAGGGGAAGAGGTCATATGCATTCTCGGAAGATTTTGAAGATAAATCAGTTTAGAAGACATTGACCTCATCGTGCGAAGACATTCACTCATAGATAAGGAGTTGGTTCCAGATTTGTACGAATCCACAGATCAGTACAAGTGAGGAATCTAACTACTTTGTGAAGTACAAGTGAATATACTAGGCATGTTATGAGATGCAGTATGAGAGAGATCTAACTTGTGTGAATAGAAACTGCTTGTGGTAGAAAGTGTCAAATCCATAGGATCAATGGTGTTGTAAAAAGAAAGTTTTATTTACCACACTAAGAACTGCTAGACAGAGTGGAAGATGAGGCCGAGCAGTTCGATCTTCCGTGCCCTAACTTGGCGATAGAGGACACCTACGGCGACGGCGGAGAGGACGATGTCCGCGGTCGGCGTGAAGACGGCGTCGGAGAGGTTGCGGCAGCGAAGCGCTTTGTCGCCGGCGTCGTCGAGGGCTAGCGGTGGCGTTAGGGTTCGTGCGAGAGTGGAAGAAGAGATAATGACCGCTGTGAGTGTGTATTCATAAGTACATGGGCGGCACTGCGCTATTACACAGGTGCCCCTGGCGATTCGCATCTGAGGAACACGTGGCCATTATGCGGAATTTTGGGGTTTGTTCCACGTCCCACGCACGCCTGGATTGTCGGGTGGTCGTTCCTACTTCTCCGGATTTCATGTGGAGGAATGAGCATTGAAAACGGACTTAATGGTTGTCTCTGTATCTTCTGCTGACAAGGACGTAGAGAAGACATTCAACAGTTTCAATAGAATGCATATGATTTGGAGAGATAGAATTTGAGAAAGAAAGCATAGAGAGGTTAGGGTCTGATCACATTCACTTAGTTCAAAAGATTCAACAAGAAGACATAGCTATAAGTGAATGCTGTAGTGGACAGAACACTAGTGTGTATATATATATATATATATATATATATATATATATATATATATATATAATCAACATAGTGAAGATAATCATGAAGATATGTTGAGATTGAAGTCAAACCAAATGTGAAGACATAGCAAATGTAACGTCATGAGTGAAACACTTCAAACAAAAATTTGGTGGTGGCGTTACCCACCGTATAGGAAGTATTAGACCCAGACACGGCGCACAATTATCGTGGCGCTCCGAAGTCAAATTCCACATTAATGTATTCACACTTAGAATGTATGTCTTCATTGATTGAAGATATACTTTACTTCGTGTGTTGCACATCTAAGTCATCAGTATGCATAAGTGTTAGGATGTGTGCCAGATCACAGGACATTTGAGGATTCCAAGATATTTAGCTCACACCGTAACTTGCAAAATCTCTTCTCATCCAAGGGCTTGGTGAAGATATCTGCCAATTGCTCTTCAGTGTTGACGTGTATGATATCAATATCTTCCTTCACAACATGATCTCTGAGAAAGTGATGACAAATTTCAATGTGCTTTGTCTTCGAGTGCTGAACTGGGTTGTTGGCAATCTTGATGGCGCTTTTGTTGTCGCAGTAGAGTGGCACTTACTTCAGATGAATGCCATAGTCCTTGAGTGTTTGCTTCATCCATAGAAGCTGAGCGCAGCAAGATCCAGCAGCAATGTATTCAGATTCAGCAGTGGAGAGAGATACACAGTTCTGCTTCTTTGAAGACCAACATACAAGTGATCGTCCTAGAAAGTGACATGTGCCTGATGTAGACTTGCGATCAACTTTGTCACCAGCATAATCAGCATCCGAGAATCCAACCAGATCAAACTCTGAGCCCTTTGGATACCATAATCCTAGAGTTGGGGTGTGAGCCAAATATCGAAGAATTCGCTTCACAGCTAAGTGATGCGACTCCTTTGGTGTCGCTTGAAATCGAGCACACATGCAAACACTAAGCATAATATTTGGCCTAGATGCACATAGATAAAGTAAAGAACCAATCATGGAGCGGTATACCTTTTGATCGAACTCTTTACCATTGTCGTCGGGACCCAGATGATGTTTGGCTGGCATTGGTGTTGTGAAGCCTTTGCAGTCTTGCATACCAAACTTCTTCAGGCAATCTTTGAGATACTTCTCTTGAGATATGAAGATGCCGTTCCGTTGTTATCGTATTTGAAGACCGAGGAAGAACTTCAGCTCCCCCATCATGGACATCTTATATTGCTCTTGCATCATATATCCAAACTCTTCACTGTACTTCTGATTGGTGCAGCCGAAGATAATGTCATCCACATATATTTGGCATACAAACAGTTCACCATCATATGTCTTCATGAAGAGAGTGGGGTCTAGGGAACCAGGTATGAAGCCTTTGCTCTTCAGGAAGTATTTGAGTGTGTCATACCAGGCCCGAGGGGCTTGTTTGAGGCCATACAGTGCCTTGTTGAGCTTGTATACCATGTTAGGGTGTTTTGGATCTTCAAAGCCAGGCGGTTGTGCAACATACACTTCTTCTTCAATCTTGCCATTGAGAAAAGCACTCTTCACATCCATTTGATATAGAAGTATGCTATGATGATTTGCATAGGCCAGCAATATGTGTATGGCTTCAAGTCTAGCCACAGGAGAAAATGTTTCATCGAAGTCAATGCCTTCCACTTGAGTATATCCTTGAGCAATGAGACGAGCTTTGTTTCTGACAACTTGACCATGCTCATCTTGCTTGTTGCGGTATATCCATTTGGTTCCTATTATATTGTGCTTCCATGGATCAGGACGCTTAACCAGTTCCCATATATTATTTAGCTCAAACTGTTGAAGCTCTTCTTGCATAGCTTGAATCCATTCAGGTTCCATGAAGGCTTCTTCAACTTTCTTGGGTTCTGTTATTGAGACGAATGCGAAGTGCCCACAGAAATTTGCTAGCTGAGTTACCCTTGAACGAGTGAGTGGACCAGGTGCATTGATGCTATCAATTATTCTTTCAATCTGCACTTCATTGGCAACGCGAGGATGTACAGGGCGAAGACTTTGCTCTTGCTGATCATTGTCGTTGTTAGAAGGAATGTCTTTAGGCTGAGCATTGTCTTCATGTTGATCAGGTGCTGAGATGATAAGTTCTTCTTCAAGATGAGCTTCAGAAGGTATAATTTCTCCAGTTCCCATAAGCTTGATTGATTCACTGGATGGAACTTCATCTAGCACATTTGGCAGTTGCTCTCTTTGTGAACCATTGGTCTCATCGAACCGCACATCCACTGTTTCAACCACTTTGTAATGAAAGAGATTGAAGACTCTGTAGGAGTGCGAATCCTTTCCATATCCAAGCATAAAACCCTCATGTGCTTTCGGTGCAAACTTTGAGGTGTGATGTGGGTCCTTGATCCAGCACCTTGCGCCAAATACTCTGAAGTAACTGACATTTGGCTTCTTGCCAGTAAGGAGCTCATAAGATGTCTTGTTCAGAAGCTTGTGAAGATAAACACGATTGATTGTATGGCATGCAGTATCAATGGCTTCAGGCCAGAATTTTCTTGGGGTCTTGTATTCATCTAGCATCGTTCTGGCCATCTCAATGAGTGTTCTGTTCTTGCGTTCGACGACGCCATTCTGCTGTGGCATGTACGGGGCCGAGAATTCATGTGTGATGCCCAAGGTATCAAGATATGTATCAAGGCCAGTGTTCTTGAATTCAGTGCCATTGTCACTTCTGATGTGCTTTATCTTGGCGCCATAGTTGTTCATAGCTCGATTTGCGAAGCGTCTGAAGACATCCTGCACTTCAGTCTTGTAAAGGATTATGTGCACCCAAGAATATCTAGAATAATCATCAACAATAACAAAGCCATAGAAACAAGCAGTAGTAGTAAGAGTTGAGTAATGAGTGGGACCGAAAAGATCCATGTGAAGCAGTTCGAAGGGTTGAGTAGTGGACATGATTGTCTTCGAGGGATGTTTGGCCCTCGTCATCTTCCCTGCTTCACAGGCACCACATAAGTGATCTTTCTTGAACTTGACGCCCTCGATGCCTATGACATGCTTCTTCTTTGCAAGGGTGTGGAGGTTTCTCATGCCAGCATGCCCTAGCCTCCGATGCTAGAGCCAGCATTCTGAAGCTTTTGCTAGAAGACATACGGCAAGCTGTGGTCCTGCTGAGAAATCTACCACGTACAAATCATCCTTTTGATACCCTTCAAATACTAGAGACTTGTCAGATTCCATTAGTACAAGGCAACGATATTTTCCAAATATTACGATCATGTTCAAATCGCAAAGCATTGTGACAGACATTAAGTTGAAGCCAAGGGATTCAACAAGCATGACTTTATCCATGTGTTGATCCCTTGAGATTGCAACTCTCTCTAGACCCAATACCTTACTTTTACCAGTGTCAGCAAACGTTATGTGGCTCTTGTCGGATGGACGTAAGGTTGAGTCCATAAGAAGGCTTCTTTTGCCAGTCATGTGATTTGTACACCCGCTATCAATAATCCATTCTGAAGACGCTGGTGTCGTACCCTACAGTGCAGTTAGGGGGATAGGCTTCACCAAGAGCATTGTGAAGCAAAAACATTTGACGAACCAATGGGTTATGAAAGCTTAGATCTAGATTAGGACTAATAGGGAGAGTAGCAAGCGATTCAAGAACGAAGTACATAGTAAGACCATTCGGGCATTTGATCTTGCGCCCTACAAGATGTTTAAGGTCCCCAGCAATAGCGTCAGACGATTTTGGTTTTCTGCTGGAGACCTTTCCCTGCAAAAGAGAGTTAAGCTTTCTTAGCCACCCACATCTTCAAGGGTGGCTTAGAAGCAATAAGTCTAAGTGCAACATCTGAGAATTTTGGCTTTGGAGCCCTAGCAAACAGTCTTGCAGGCGGACAATAGTACTCATAAGAATAAGCAGAATAGTTCTTGTTCGTATGAACATGGCGGTTTGATGAACCGCTCTCATATTCATACGACTGAGTATGGTTTCCCTGCAAAACATTTGCGTTAGTGCGACTCAGGTGAGTCCTCTGTCTGTATGAAGCCTTTGGACCGTATGAAGCCTTTGGTCTGAGGTTTGTCTTCTTCATGTGAGGTGTCATGATGACATTCACAGGAAGATTCTCTAGACACCTTTTCAGAACCCAGATCTTCTTCATAGGCGGCCCATTCCTGCAGTTAGTACCAATGTACCTGGCAAACACTTCACCATTCTGATTCTTAAACAGTATATAGTTTGCATCAAAGGATTCATCAATGATAATGGGGTTAGCACAAGTGAAGCCAGATAGATTGGATGGATCTGCTGAAGGTTCCTTTGAGCAACCCACATGGTTTTGGGGTACTGCTCAGGTTTCCAGTATGAGCCATCAGCATTCATTTTCCTTACGAACCCAACACCTTCTTTCCTCGAGTTTCGGTTCAGAATCTGCTTTTTGAGGACATCACATAGTGTCTGATGCCCTTTAAGACTTTTGTACATCCCTGTTTCAAGCAATGTCTTCAACCTAGCATTCTCATCAGCAATAGCTGTGGTATCCTTAGCAGAGGGGTTAGTTACCACATCAACAGTTGAAGATATTGCAACAGTAGTAGCAGTAGAACATTCAGCAACAAAAGTAGCATTATCACGCTCAATGCATTTAAGACATGGTGGTTCAAATCCTTCCTGAGCGGAACTGATCTGTTTGGCGCGAAGTGACTCGTTTTCCTTTTGAAGATCTTCATGAGCCGCTCTCAATTTCTCAAGATCTTGCTTCCTTTGAAGATAATCATAGGAAAGCTTTTCATGAGTTGTTGAGAGAGTTTCGTGACGACTTTCAAGTTCCTGATACTTAACGTGAAGATTTTTTATGTCTTCAATTAAGGATTCAGATCGAGTCATTTCAGCACCTAACAGATCATCACTTCTGTCTAACAGTTTTTGAATATGTTCCATAGCTTTCTGTTGTTCAGTTGCAATTTTAGCAAGTGTTTTGTAACTGGGTTTTGAACCACAATCAGAGTCATCGTCACTAGATTTTTGATAGTGAGTAGTGCGTGTGTTTACCTTGGCACCGCGTGCCATGAAGCAGTAGGTAGAAGAGGAGTAGTCCTTGTCATTTGCATCGGTGTCGGTGATGAAGTCATTGTCTTCAGTGTTGAAGATGGACTTGGCAACGTATGCTGTAGCCAGACTTGCGACGCCTGAATCGGGCTCCTCCTTAGACTCCACCTCCGCCTCCTCAGAAGCAGACTCCTCCTCTGAATCCATTTCCTTGCCAACAAACGCACATGCCTTGCCAGATGAGCTCTTCTTGTGTGATGAAGACTTTGAGGAAGACTTGGAAGAAGACTTTGAGTATTTCTTCTTCTTCTTGTCGTCAGAGTCATATTCCTTGCTCTTCTTCTTCTTTTTGTTCTCATTGTCCCACTGTGGACACTCAGAGATGAAGTGGCCAAGTTTCTTGCACTTGTGACATGTTTTCTTCTTGTAGTCATGAGCAGAAGCTTCATCATTCCTTGAGCTTGATCGGGAAGACTTTCTGAAGCCTTTCTTCTTGGTGAATTTTTGGAACTTCTTGACAAGCATAGCAAGTTCCCTTCCAATGTCTTCAGGATCATCAGAACTGCTGTCAGATTCTTCTTTAGATGAGGAGACAGCTTTTGCCTTCAAGGCACGAGTTCACCCATAGTTTGGACCATAGATATCTCTTTTCTCAGAAAGCTGAAACTCCTGTGTGTTGAGCCTCTCAAGTATGTCAGACGGATCGAGTGTCTTGAAATCAGGACGTTCTTGAATCATCAGGGCTAGAATGTCAAATGAACTATCAAGTGATCTCAGTAGTGTCTTGACGACTTCATGTTTGGTGATCTCAGTAGCGCCGAGGGCTTGAAGCTCATTTGTGATGTCAGTGAGTCGGTCAAATGTGTGCTGGACATTCTCATTGTAATTTCGCTTGAAGCGGTTGAAGAGGTTGCGAAGGACACTGATTCTCTGATCTCTCTGGGTTGAGACTCCTTCATTGACCTTGGAGAGCCAGTCCCAGACCAGCTTAGATGTTTTCAAAGCACTCACACGGCCATACTGTCCTTTGGTCAGATGACCACAGATGATATTCTTTGCAGTAGAGTCTAGTTGAACGAATTTCTTGACATCAGCAGAAGTGACACCTTCTCCAGCCTTGGGAACGCCGTTCTCGACGACATACCATAGGTCGACGTCAATGGCTTCAAGATGCATGCGCATCTTATTCTTCCAGTAGGGATATTCAGTTCCATCGAAGACGGGGCACGCAGCGGAGACTTTAATTATCCCTGCAGTCGACATAGCTAAAACTCCAGGTGGTTAAACCGAATCACACAGAACAAGGGAGCACCTTGCTCTAATACCAATTGAAAGTGCGTTATATCGACTAGAGGGGGGTGAATAGGCAATTTTTATGAAAGTCTTCAAAACGTGGAAGTTATGAAGACAAACGATAGAAATAAACCTACTACCCTGCAGTGGAAGGTAGACTACACGAGGTAAACCATAGTCAAGTATTCAATGGAGTGAAAGCACAATGACTAATAGCAGCAATGTAGTAAGGATCAGGTAGGAAGAGATTATGAAGCCAAACAGAAAACACAGTCACTCAGTGAAGACTAAAGATAGTGCAATCATACAATGACTTCACAAGGAGTAACAGTAAGTAAAGGGAAGGGAAGATGAAACCAGTGACTCATTGAAGACAATGATTTGTTGGACCAGTTCCAGTTGCTATGACAACTGTATGTCTGGTTGGGGCGGCTAGGGATTTAAACCTTAGGACACACAGTCCCGGACACCCAGTCCTGAACACGCAGCTTAGGACACCCAGTCCTCACCGTATTCCCCTTGAGCTAAGGTCACACAGACCTCGCCCAATCACTCTGGTAAGTCTTCAAGGTAGACTCCCAAACCTTCACAGACTTCGTTCACTGGCAATCCACAATGTCTCTTGGATGCTCAGAACGCGACGCCTAACCGGCTGGAGGATGCACAGTCCTCAAGTGTAATAAGTCTTCAGATCACACAGAAAAGAAGACTTAAGTGATGCCTAATTCTCTTTGGCTCTGGGTGGTTAGGGCTTTATCCTCGCAAGGAATTCTCTCTCAAAGGCTTCGAGGTGGGTTGCTCTCAAACGACAAAAGCTGTATTCTCAATCTGAGCAGCCAACCGTTTATGGTTGTAGGGGGTGGGCTATTTATAGCCACTTGGCAACCCGACCTGATTTGTTCGAAATGACCCTGGGTCACTAAGGAAATGACACATGTTCCAACGGTCAGATTTCAAACTCACACGGCAACTTTACTTGGACTACAAGCAAAGCTGACTTGTCCGACTCTGGACAAGATTCGCTCTCATAGTCTTCACTCGAAGGCATAGGTTTTTGGTTAGGCATCACTTTGGTCATTCTGACTAGTTCTCTTGGACCCCACTTAACAGTACGGTGGTTCCTATGACTCAACACAAAAGAAAAAGAACTACGAAAGATCTAAGTCTTTGAGCTCCATAGGCTTCATGTGGTGTCTTCTCTTGTCATAGTCTTCAATGTGAATATCTTCATATACCACCTTTGACTTCAATGTCTTCATACATTTTTAGGGGTCATCTCTGGTAGGAAAACCGAATCAATGAGGGACTTCTACCTGTGTTATCCTGCAATTCTCACAAACACATTAGTCCCTTAACTAGGTTTGTCGTCAATACTCCAAAACCAACTAGGGGTGGCACTAGATGCACTTACACTCTTCCTCTTCTTCAGAATCTCTCAAAATTGATGATCTGCCAAGCACTCTGGCAGTGGTCTTCTTGACCCTTTCCTTCCTTTTCTTCTCTGCCACAACCTGTTCTTTGGGTGCAGATCCCAAAGTTTCTTGAGTGGATATTCTGGCCTTTGACATAGGAACTCTCTTTGTAGGAACCTTTTGCTTCATTCCTGGCTTAGTGGCAGCAGCTGTGCCATATTCCTTTTCAGAACTTTCCTCTTTGAGGTGGCCTCTTCCTCAACAGCCACATAGTCCTCATCCTCAGAATCTGAGGTTCTCTTCTTTCTGGTCCTGGTGGCTGCCTTAGGCAAATTGCTGGGTGTACTCCTGCTTCCCTCATCAAATCTGCTAGAGGGACTAGTGCCCTCACTCATGTTAACTTGCTCCTCAGACTTGTTCTGACTGTCACTCTGATCTGACATGATGCAAACACTGACAGCAGACCCTGTGAATAGATTATAGATGAGGTAGATTGGATGAGCATCACAAAGTGCAGAGGTTTTTGCAAAAGAATGAGTTAAAAACTTAGTTTTTTTTCACAGAAAGCATTTCAGATCTACCAATTTGAAAACTCGATGATACCGAAGCAGTTTTTGGAACCTAAACTAGTGAACTCGGTCAGACCGAGTCACAGTTCGGAGGCACCGAGACTGCTAGGGTTTCACAAAGAATTGAACTCGGTCACACCGATTTGCAATTCTCAGTCAGACCGAGAATCACATGTGCAATCGCCTTAGGCAAATCGGTGGAACCGATTTCAACAACTCGGTTGGTCCGAGATGATTTCGGCAGAAACCTAACCCTAAATTTTCAATCCACAACTAAACTACGGAGTGATTTCACTGGATAGAGTGATCTCAATCATGGCAAGATGCATGGCAAAACGGTGTGCTAGGAATCGGAATGAGATTAGCACAGGGATCAAGTCGATACCCTAAGTGCGGCGATGGACCTGCTACGGCGGCAACGGCGGAGAAGATTTCCGTTGACGGCGGCGGAGACCAGCGACGGGAGGCAGCTGGCGATGAGGAGGACGATCCAGAGACCCAGGGAGGCAGAGCAGGCTAAGAGTGGGCGAAGGGGTTCGAAATTTTTTCCAAATTTTGGCCCGGGGATATATATAGCCTGAACCTGTTGGTGTGACCGAGTGGAACAACTCGGTGGCACCGAGATGCATAACTGCAAGCAGTTACTGCAACTCGATGTGACCAAAAAGTTCAAATCGGTTGCATCGAGATTGAAAACCTAGATCGACTTAGTGATCTCGGTATGACCGAAATGGATGAATTGGTCAGACCGAAACACACAAAGAAGTTTTGGAAGTTTAAGTCTATGACGAATCGGGGGCTCCGAGTGCTCCTCACACAGAGTGGTTCGAATCTGACTTGATCAAACTTTGTGATGTAGCATGAATAGAGTTTGAGACGAGAAAAGTAGATAGCTAGAGAAGGTTCTTAGGCATTCTTGTCCATCCACTTGGCAAAAGAAAAAGGAACCAAACAATCAAAAGAACAAGTGGATGTCCTCAAATGAGTAAATTATGCAACCAACATGCTCACACAATAAAATGGCAAATGAAATATGTGGTAAAGCATGCACAACCAATTCTAGCATCTATCAAGCAATTGGCGATGACTAGGTCATCTATATATGAGTATATTGACCTAGGAGTCAAATGAGAACATTTGATCATAGGTCATAGTCATCGTTTAAGCACAAGTGGGGTTACCACTTTTACATAAAGCGTTGTTGTGTTCACACCATTAGAGTTGCTTTAGCTGAATTCTTAGAGTAAAGATCCCCCTAGATGTGAGATCCCCCCTAAGAGGGATGAACTAACCTTGGGTTTTGTCGATGATGACTTCATGTAGGTGTTGAAGATTTGGATGCTCAATGTTGATGTAGATCATTTGGAGCAATCCTTTGGAGTGAGTTGCACTTTAAATACCTACACAGGTTAGTCCCACAAGGAACAAACAAGGATATCTATAGACATAGAGTGATGCACACACAAGATGATGTCTATGAAAGCATTAGGTTACCTTGTCCCTTGTCTTACTAACAAGAGGGTTTGTGACTCCTTGAACTAGTGCAAGATGTGAAAGTTGATTGCACTTGTTCTTGCCAAAAAGATAAGAGTGAAGTATGTTGGCGGAGTCACCCTCAAGAACTCTCTAGTTCTTCTTCTTCGGGATCCACATCATCTTGATGGGAATCCTTGGAGTTGTAGTCATACTTGATGAAGTAGAACTTGATGTAGTCTTGGGAACCCACTTGATCAAGGCCTTGGGTGCTTCTTCAAATGCATCAATTTCCTCTTGAAGCTTATCCTTGCCTTTTTGCTCGTGGTCTTGTGGTGGAAGATCATCGTGAGCATGTGTCCCTTTGAAGGAAGTAGGATCATACTTCTTTTATTGAGGAAGAAACTTCGTCTTGGGGTATTGATCTTCTTCCCACTCAACTCCATTGGCATTGAACTTTCGTTCAAAACCAACACCTTGGTTCTTCCGGTGCCTTCCTTGCTTGCGTACAATTTCCTCGAATTGCTTACTCCCGGCAAGGCTCTTGTAAACACCTTTCTCTATAATTCCCTTCAATAAGCTATTTTCTTGCTCAATGTAACTTGGCTAAGAGAATCATTAGTGGAATCAAGAGAACTACTAGAAGCAACAACATTGGATTTAGCATGATTATTGTCACTACTAGAGGAAGAATCTTTCTTGTTCTTGTTACTAGACTAGACTTGAGGCATGTAAGTGGATAAGATTAAACGCTTGGCAATGTAAGAAGAACTTTTCTTGCGAAGATCATCATTGATTGCTTTTAAGAACTCATGCTCTTGCTCAAGGTTGAGCTTTTCAAAACGTAATTTCTCATGAGTCCTTAAAAGTTCTCGATGATCTCCTAAGATAGTTTCATGAGCTAACTTAAGAGTGTTTAGTTCTTTAGTTAGAGACTCAATCTTCTCCTTATCATTGCCATTCGTTTTATCTTGATTAGCATGATTAATTGACGTTTCATTATAGTATTCATCACTAGAGTTGTCAACAAGTAAATCATCATCACCTAACAAGTCATCTTCATCACTATTGAAATCAACATACTCGGGGTGTGATACCTTTGGGCCTTTAGCCATGAAGCATCTTCCAAGTCCTTCATTTGGTGAATCAAATATGTCGTAGGATTTGGTTGACGCAAGTGCTAGATCAGCAACACCTTCATCTTGAGTATATTCGGAGTCAGAGTGGTAGCTTCTCTCGAAGTGATTGTCGAGTCGTAGCCGGATACCCATTCACCAACATGAGCTTGATGTCTTCGTTTTGTGTAGCCCCTTGATGACTTGTCCTTCCTTTCCGAATCCTTGCTTCTTCGGGATGTTCTTCGTTCATAACGATCATCTCTACTCCTTCTCTCTCTTGATGGTGATTCTTCTCTTCTACTTCTTCTTCTTGGAGAATCTTCTCTTCTCTTGTAGGGTGCCTTACACTCATAGGAATAGTGTCTAGGTCTTCCACAATTGTAGCAATTTCGCTCTCGACTAGAAGATCTTTTGTCATTGTAGGACCTTGACTTGGAACTTCTCTCTTTGCTTCTACTCTTGTAGAACTTGTTGAAGTTCTTCACCATTAGGCTCAATTCATCATTGAAGGTTTGTTTCTCACTTGATGATGTGGGAGCTTCACATGAGGCTTTGTAAGCACCACTTGACTTGTTATGGAGCTCCTCCTTATCCTTGAGTGACATCTCCTGAGCAACAATTCTTCCAATGACTTACGTTGGCTTGAGATCTTTGTAATTGGGCATCATTTGGATCAATGTGCATACGGTATCATATTTTCCATCCAAAGCTCTTAGGATGTTCTTGATGATGAATTTGTCGGTCATCTCTTCACTTCCTAAGCCGGCGATCTCATTTGTGATAAGAGCAAGGCTAGAGTACATTTTAGTGACACCTTCACCATACTTCATTTTGAACTTGTCAAGCTAACTTTGAAGCACATCCAACTTGGATTCCTTGATGGTGTCGGTACCTTCGTGCATATCAATCAAAGTATCCCAAATTTCCTTTGCATTCTCAAGATGGCTGATTTTGTTGAATTCTTCGGGGCACAATCCGTTTAAGAGGATATCACAAGCTTGAGCATTGTATTGCAGCATATTCAACTCTTCCACGGTAGCTTCACGGTTCAGATCTCTCCCATCAAAGAATTCACCTTGCAAGCCAATACACACAATAGCCCATACGGCGGGGTTATGTCCAAGAATATGCATTTTCATCTTATGCTTCCAACTAGCAAAATTAGTACCATCAAAGTAAGGACCTCTACGGTGGTAATTTCCCTCGCTTGACGCCATACTCTCCTAGGTTGTGAAACCAAGGCTATGACTACCAAAAGCTACGGAAATCAAAGAAAATGGAGACCAAAGCTCTGATACCATTTGTAGGATCAAAAGTATGTCTAGAGGGGGGTGATTAGACTACTTGACCAAATAAAACTTATCCTTTTCCCAATTTTAGTTCTTGGCAGATTTTAGCAACTTTGGACAAGTCAAGCAATCTTAACACAATTCAAGCAAGCATGCAAAGAGTATATGAGAAGCGGAAAGTAAAGCATGCAACTTGCAAAAATGTAAAGGGAAGGGTTTGGAGGATTCAAATGCAATAGGAGACACGGATGTTTTTGTCGTGGTTCTGATAGGTGGTGCTATCGTACATCCACGTTGATGGAGACTTCAACCCACAAAGGGTAACGGCTACGCGAGTCCACGGAGGGCTCCACCCATGAAGGGTCCACGAAGAAGCAACCTTGTATATCCCACCATGGCCGTCTCCCATGAAGGACTTGCCTCACTAGCGGTAGATCTTCACGAAGTAGGCGATCTCCTTGCCCTTACAAACTCCTTGGTTCAACTCCACAATCTTGTCGGAGGCTCCCAAGTGACACCTGGCCAATCTAGGAGACACCACTCTCCAAGAAGTAACAAATGGTGTGTTGATGATGAACTCCTTGCTCTTGTGCTTCAAATGATAGTCTCCCCAACACTCAACTCTCTCTCACAAGATATGGATTTGGTGGAAAGAAGATTTGAGTGGAAAGCAACTTCGGGAAGGCTAGAGATCAAGATTCATATGGTAGGAATGTAATATCTTGGTCTCAACAGAAGTGTAGGTGGTTCTCTCTCAGAAAAAGTAAGTTGGAAGTGTAGGTTAGTTATGATGGCTCTCTCCATGAATGAAGAGGAGGTGGAGGGGTATATATAGCCTCCACACAAAAACTAACCATTACACACAACTTGCCAATCTCGGTGGGACTGAATTAATAAACTCGGTCGGACCGATTCAGCAAATCTAATGACCGTTAGGATTTTCGGTGGGACTGACATGCAACTCGGTAGGACCGATATGGTTAGGGTTAGGGCATAACGTAATCTCGATGAAACCGATTACACAAACTCGGTGAGACCGATTTTGGTAATAAGCTAAACAGAGAGTTAGTCAGGTAAACTCGGTGGGACCGATTCGCTCATTTCGTGAGACCGAAATGTTACGAAAGGGAAATAGAGAGTTTACATTGCAATCTTGGTGGGACCAATCACTCATCTCGGTGGGACCGAAATGTTACGAAGGGAAACAGAGAGATTATAATCCATCTCGGTGAGACCGAGATCCCTATCGGTGAGACCGATTTGCCTAGGGTTTGTGGCAGTGGTTATGACATCTGAACTCAGTGGCGCCGGATAGAAAGAATCGGTGGGGCCGAGTTTGACTTTTGGTTTATGTCATATGTGGATGTGTGAAAGTAGTTGAGGGCTTTGGAGCATATCACTTAAGCATTTTGAGCAAGAGCCTCATTAAGCAACACCTCATCCCTCCTTGATAGTATTGGCTTTTCCTATAGATTCAATGTGATCTTGGATCACTAAAATAGAAAATGTAGAGTCTTGAGCTTTGAGCTTGAGCCAATCCTTTTGTCCTTCGCATTTTGTGGGGTCCACTTTTCTCATCCATGCCATGCCAATCATTGAGCTTTCCTGAGATATTAATCTTGAAATAGCATTAGGTCAATGAGCTATATGTTGTTAGGAATTACCAAAACCACCTAGGGATAGTTGCACTTTCAGGAGGCCGCCAAGGATGTTGCTGAGGACGCCGTCGAGGGGCCTACCGGGAATGCTTGTGAGGCCACTGCCAAGGAGGACGGCAAGGGGCCTGCCGGGGATGCCAGCAAGGCTGCTGCCGAGGAGGAGGTGGTCGACGACCATCCTTCCTCCTCCGCCGCCTCTGGATCGGGCAAGTATCTAAAGGTGAGCTACGACCTGTTCGTCCACCTCCCATGGACGGCGAGCACCAGGGCGCCCGCCGAGGGGGAGGTTTTCGACGATGAGGTGCTTGCCGCCGCCGGGCTCGAGGTCGTTGATGAACCGAGCGTCGGTGGTGGCGGTTCCCAGGAAGAACGGCTCCTCCAGAGCATGAGCGCCAACTTCCACAAGCTTCAGGCGCTTCACCGCGCCCGCCTGTACAAGACTAAGTCCAGGATGGCAGCGGTGGACAAGGCGGATGCGGACCTCGAGGGGCGCGTCGCCGAGACGCAGGCTTGGTTCCGCCAGGCCTGTGAGGAACTAAAAACCGCCTAGGATCAGCTGGCCAAGCGCAAGCTGGAGCTTGTCATGAAGCAGACCGGTATCGAGAAGGCCCAGGAGGCGGCGAGTCAACAGGCCCCAAGGAGGGGGCCGCTCGGCGTTAGCACCAGGCCGAGTTGAACTCCCAGGAGGAGGACCTTACAACTCGCGAGGAGAAACTCGCCGTGACACTCCGCGGCAAGGACGAGGAAGTCAAGGAGCTTGTCGTGCAGCGGACCCAGGAACTGGACTAGAGGCACGAGGAGGCTGTGACGCCCCAAGACCGGAGCTTCAGATGCCTTCCATGTTCCCGAGTGTTGTCGTGTTTTGTTTTGGTTCTTTGCATCATGTGCATTGCATCATGTCTTCTTGCCATTATGTCATTTATTTTTTTCTTAACTCAACTAAATAATGGCATGGACCTTTGATCCATTTAAACGGAGGGAATTCACATGGTGATTCTCTTTACAACATATCCTCTCGATATTTAGAGAGCTATTATAAATATTCCATTAACTTTGGAATCACCTATAACACACTTGCATATTAATTCCTTGGCCTTTTCTTCTTGGAGTGTTGACTCTCTAACCTTGCCTTATATCCTTTCGTCATTTTCTGGAGCTTCACCTAAAATTTCAACATTTTTGGTCACTCCAGAAACCTCGTCCCAGTTCAAACCCATTTGAATTAAATTCAAATGAGTTTGAAATCTTTTGTTTGACCGGGCTTTTTCTATTTTTCTCGGAACGAGCATATTTTTTGAGTTCGGGAAAATTATCCCCATGCTCAAAATCCTTTCCTTAACCCTCCTTTTCTTTTTTTTTTCTCTCTATTTCTTTTCTCTTAATAGAATAGAAGGAGAGAGAGGAGAGAGCCCAGCAGGCCGGCCTCTAGGGACCATCCCTAGGCCTAGCCGCGCCCTTGCCTATCCCTGCGGCCCCTTTAGGCCAGCCTTTTCCCTTCTAACCCTAGGCCCATCTAGCCCATCTAATCTAAGCCCAATCTCCCGATCCCCTCATCCAGCACACCCTCTCGCTTGCCCCTCGCGCCGCCAGGAGAGGAGGCACCGTGCTCTATCCCTCCTCTGCCCGATCCCATCTCCCTCGATCTCTCTTTCTCGCTCGCAATAGCAGCTCTCCTCGATCCTCCCCGCCGCCATGCGCCCTCGCCGCCGCAGGCCACCATCGCCGCCGCTTCCTACATTGATGAGCCGCCGTGCCAAGTCCCTGTGTCCGCGGCTCCTACCCCGAGCGCTGTTGGAATAAGCCACGGCGTGTGTGGTCGGGTTCGTCGGGCGCGTCGGGTGCGCGCGGGACGGGCGGGACATACTGGTGCCGTCGGGCTCGTCGGGTTTGTCGGGCGTGTCGGTGACGCGCGGGACGGACGGGACGTGCGGGACGCAGCAGCGTGGCGTGTGTGTGTATGGGCAGTGTATGGCAAAGTGTGCGTGCGTGTGTGACGTGGTGGTGTGAGTTAGCTAGCTAGACGGGCGTGCATGCATGAATTAGTTGCTGTGTAGTAGTCTGGCTGTTAGCAGCGGCGGCCGCGTCGTGCGCGAAGACCGAGTGGATCGCCTGCATGTAGTTGGGCACGTTCGTGCATGCGTAGGAAGCGTAGGCGTTGCGTTGCTGCTGGGCTACAAAGCCAGCCGGTTTGTATGTGTTTGAAATGAGCTAGTGTAGTGAGAAGAAAAGAAAAGACGCCGGGGCATTGAACGCCGGGGCGTTGGTCACTAGAAAGTGTTTCTTTCTTCTACCTCCATCTATCCGTGTGAGAGAGCTGCAACAACAATTGGTATACAGAGCTTCGGTTCGGGCGATCACCGGCGACCATGGCGCTCGTCCCACACGGCGGTGGCGCGGGCGGATCGGCGACGATGGCGATGCCGATGCTGACCGCGGACAACTACACGGTCTGGGCCATCAAGGCGCAGGCGATCCTCGACGTCCACACCGTATGGGAGGAGGTGGTGCCGGGCGACGCGGCGGTGAACGCGCGGAAGGACAAGATGGCGCGTGCGTTGCTTCTCGGGGCGTTGCCGGAGGATGTGCTGCTGCAGGTGTCGACGAAGCTCACCGCCAGGGAGGTATGGGACTCCCTGAAGGTGAGGTTCGTCGGTGCCGATCGGGTCCGTGCGGCGAGGCTGGGGACGCTGCGCGGCGAATTCGACCGGATGAAGATGGTGGACGGCGAGGAGCTCGATGTGTACGGCGGGAGGCTCGCGGCGATGGCGGCGAGGTATGCCAACCTCGGGGAGACGCTGGGCGACGCAGCACTTGTCAAGAAGTTGCTGGATACGGTGCCGGATCGCCTCTTCCCCGTCGTCGCCGGCATCGAGCAGTTCCACGACGTGACGACGATGGCGTTCGACGAAGCGCTCGGGCGGCTGCGTGCGTTCGACGAGCGGGTTCGGCGCCGTGGACAAGACGGTGGCGAGCGCGGGGGTGAGCAGCTGCTCATGACGGCGGCGCAGTGGGCAGCGCGGGAGCGTCGACACGGCGGTGCTCGGGACGACGACGACGGGCGCAGCGTGGCGTCGGGGAGCGGCGGCAACAGGCGCAGGCGCTGCTACAAGTGCGGGGAGCACGGGCACTTCCGGCGCGAGTGCCCGCAGCTGCGGAAAGGACCGGCGGCGGAGCAGGCTCTCTTGGCCGGTGCCAACGTCGACGACGACGGACTCCTCTAGGCCGTGGCTTAGGGGGTGTGTGTTGGAATAAGCCACGGCGTGTGTGGTCGGGTTCGTCGGGCGCGTCGGGTGCGCGCGGGACGGGCGGGACATACTGGTGCCGTCGGGCTCGTCGGGTTTGTCGGGCGTGTCGGTGACGCGCGGGACGGACGGGACGTGCGGGACGCAGCAGCGTGGCGTGTGTGTGTATGGGCAGTGTATGGCAAAGTGTGCGTGCGTGTGTGACGTGGTGGTGTGAGTTAGCTAGCTAGACGGGCGTGCATGCATGAATTAGTTGCTGTGTAGTAGTCTGGCTGTTAGCAGCGGCGGCCGCGTCGTGCGCGAAGACCGAGTGGATCGCCTGCATGTAGTTGGGCACGTTCGTGCATGCGTAGGAAGCGTAGGCGTTGCGTTGCTGCTGGGCTACAAAGCCAGCCGGTTTGTATGTGTTTGAAATGAGCTAGTGTAGTGAGAAGAAAAGAAAAGACGCCGGGGCATTGAACGCCGGGGCGTTGGTCACTAGAAAGTGTTTCTTTCTTCTACCTCCATCTATCCGTGTGAGAGAGCTGCAACAACAAGCGCCGCCCCATGGAGCTATGGCCCCCCTGCTCCAGTGAGCCCTAGCTCCGCCGCCACCGGAGGTCGACCCGACGCCCAATCCCCTCGTCGGCCTCCTCTTCTTTGCCGTCCTCGACCATCGGTGCTTCCGCGAGCTGCCCCGCGCCCCTGCCGAACCTCCCGGTGACCTGCATCTCGTCCGGTGGCTTCGGCGTGCCTGCGCCACCTCGAGCGCCCAGCAGGAGCCTCGCGCCGCTCGCTCCCTTCGTCGTCTGTGTTGCCGGAGTTCGCCTGAGCCCCAGCACCGATCCCCAGCATCTTCACCTTCCTGCCTCCATGGCCGGCCCCTCCGAGAGCTTGGCAGGAACCGCACCCTTCCACCCCGATGGCGCCCAAGGCTCCATGTCGCCATGGCCTTTGCTGGTGTTATGTTGTTGCTCCACACACGCCCCTGCTAGCTATTTAGACTCTCTGCCCGAGCTCCGTTTTTCGTCATGGACGTGGGGTAGCTGTTGAACCTCGCCATGGTTCTGTCCCAACGCCGCAAGTCCGACGCCAAGACCACCGCAAGTTCGGCTACATGTAACACCGTGTACGACTACATATCCGGGATGCGTCAAGTACCCCTCCATCAAGACCGAGACCGCCCGGAGATCAAGAATCCGTGAGGTTCCACTACCCTCACCGTGGATCCGACAAGTTCGCGAGTACCACTACCTCCCACTACTACCTTGTACAACTACCGTCGCAAGAATCGAGACCGGCAAGTCCGAAGACCCAAGTACCATGATGTTAAGTACCCCTTCAGATCACCAAGGTGGATCATGAACGTTGACGAGGTTCAGATAAGACCGTCGATGTGTACGACCTACTCCGTAAATGTGTACCACTACCGCCGCTCGAACGTTTACAGAACATGTACCGTCGACCCTCGAAGACCCATGGACGGCAAGTTCCTTGTTGACCCCGAACACCTACGGAGTGTGAACATCTACGAAGCGAGAACGACTACTTCCACTACCGCCGTTGCGAGAACGCCTACTTCCCTCTACGAACGAGAACCGTCCCCTTTGCATGCTCCGAAGGTATAACCCCGAGACGACGTCCGTGAACGAATGCTTGTGATGTTTGAGATGTTCGTGTTTGCACCGTGTCCAAGTTGTCACTCGTTTCCTTGTCGCCAACTCGTGGGACACCCGGAATCCGGGAGTGCCCCACCATCTTTTGCACGGATCCGCACACTTCTCCTTTGCATCGGTATCTCAATCAAGCTACCAGAACCGGAACGCTACCGTGGCACCGTTTTTGTATCGTTGCCGTGGCACCCCTTTTCATTTCCGCCACGATGACAAATGCTTCATAATATGCTCTTATCAACTTATTCATAAATATTGCATAAAACTTGCATGTCATCTGCATCATGATAACAACTTCAAGAATGTTTAAAATTGTTGTTGCATTAAATTGCTAAATGCATATGGGGATTTACCGGATTAGTTGTTTGTTATATCCGGCCCCATTTAAATTGTTTAGATGGTATATTTTGTTATGTTTCACCTCTTGACATGTTTAGCTACATTTAATATTGTTGGGTTCATAATCGAGAGAGAACTAAATATTTGATGTGGTGTTCCGTCAATATGCAACGGAGTTGCATATTGAGCTCCACTTAATTTGTAGGATTGTTTGTGCACTTTGCCATGCCATGCCTCATTAAACCGGACATGCATCATACTTGTTTGCACATCGTGCCATGCTTATGTGATGGTTGTTCACCATGTGGTTTGCTTTCTTTCCGGTGTTGCTTCTTCGAGTTAGTTCCGATAACGTCTCGTTGTTAGGATCCGTTTGACTACGTCTGTTTGTCTTCTTCATGGACTCGTTCTTTCTTTCTTGCGGGATCTCAGGCAAGATGACCATACCCTCGAAATCACTTCTATCTTTTCTTGCTAGTTGCTCGCTCTTTTGCTATGCCTATGCTGCAATACCTACCACTTGCTTATCATGCCTCCCATATTGTTAAGCCAAGCCTCTAACCACCTTGTCCTAGCAAACCGTTGTTCGGCTATGTTACCGCTTTGCTCAGCCCCTCTTATAGTGTTGTTAGTTGCAGGTGAAGATTGGAGCTTGTTCCTTGTTGGAACATGGTTATTTTGTTGGGATATCACAATATCTCTTATTTAATTAATGCATCTATATACTTGGTAAAGGGTGGAAGGCTCGGCCTTATGCCTGGTGTTTTGTTCCACTCTTGCCGCCCTAGTTTCCGTCATATCAGTGTTATGTTCCCGGATTTTGCGTTCCTTACGCGGTTGAGTTATAATGGGAACCCCTTCACAGTTCGCCTTGAATAAAACTCCTCCAGCAAGGCCCAACCTTGGTTTTACCATTCGCCTCCTAGCCTTTTTTTCCTTGGGTTAGGCCAGCCCAAGGGTCATCTTTATTTTAACCCCCCGGGCCAGTGCTTGTCTAAGTGTTGGTCCGAAACAGAGCCACTTGCGGTGCCACCTCGGGGAAATTTGAGGGCTGGTTTTAGCTGTACGTAGTGTTCATCCGGTGCTGCCCTGAGAACGAGATATGTGCAGCTCCTATCAGGATGTTGGCGTATCGGGCGGTCTTGCTGGACTTGTTTTACCATTATCGAGGATGTCTTGTAACCGGGATGCCGAGTCTGATCGGATTGTCTTGGGAGAAGGAATATCCTTCGTTGACCGTGAGAGCTTGTGATGGGCTAAGTTGGGACACCCCTGCAGGGATTTGAACTTTCGAAAGCCGTGCCCGCGGTTATGGGCAGATGGGAATTTGTTAATGTCCGGTTGTAGAAAACCTGAATTTGAACTTAATTAAAATGCACCAACCGCGTGTGTAACCGTGATGGTCTCTTCTCGGCGGAGTCCGGGAAGTGAACACGGTGTTGGAGTTATGCTTGACATAGGTTGTTCTAGGATCACTTCTTGATCATAGTTTCTCGACCGTGCTTTTGCCTTCTCTTCTCGCTCTCATTTGCGTATGTTAGCCACCAAATATGCTAGTCGCTTGCTGCAGTTCCACCTCATACCTTTTACCCTACCTATGAGCTTAAATAGTCTTGATCGCGAGGGTGTGAGATTGCTGAGTCCCCGTGACTCACAGATACTTCCAAAACCAGTTTGCAGGTGCCGATGTTACCGAGCAGGTGACGCAACCAAGCTCAAGGAGGAGCTCAATGAAGACCTTGTCCTTTGTGTTGTTTCGTTCTAGTTGATGAGTAGTGGAGCCCAGTTGGGACGATCGGGGATCTGTGTAGCATTCGGGGTAGTCTTCTTTTATTTTGGTTCCATAGTCGGACCCTGATTGTATCTGGTTGATGTAATGCTTTATTCATGTAATTGTGTGAAGTGGCGATTGTAAGCCAACTATGTATCTTTTTCCCTTATGTATTACATGGGTTGTGTGAAGATTACCTCACATGCGACATTGCTTTCAATGCAGTTATGCCTCTAAGTCGTGCTTCGACACGTGGGACATATAGCCGCATCGAGGGCGTTACAAGTTGGTATCAGAGCCTCCCCGACTCAGGAGCCCCCCTGCTTGATCGAATCGTTGTAGTTGTTGAGTCTAGAAAAATGTTTTGAGTCATTTAGGAATTATATATCGGAGAGTTAGGAATTCTTTTTACTCCCTAGTCCCTTCATCGCTCTGGTAAGGCATCCTGACATAGAGTTTTGACTCTTCTCTTCTCAAATTTCACTAAAAAAATTTAGGATCACGCGGGTATCTTGGAATCGTTCCGATCGATTTGTGACGAGAACATTGTTCTTGGTGCCTCCTGTCATTTAGGGGTTGTGGCAGTGTCCCGGGGAGTTGAGCTCCGAGGTGTTGTCGTCACAATTTTATCATTGCAGTTCTGGAATACCTGAGTTTAGTTTCGCCGACATCAAAAATCTCTTTTATGCAGTTGTTGGTGAGATATCCTCGACGCCACCCAGTACTGGGGCGGGAGTTCGGGAGTATTGCCATAACTCGTATAACAGATGCTTTTCGAAGGTTGAGGTAAACGATTTCCGAAGGTTTCTTGGTTATGTGTTGAAGGATGGATACAGCTGGATGTAGGATTTGCTAGCTTTGGGTGAGATATTATGCTTCCCCTGTATCCCCAACACCTGATTGCATAACCGGAAAGTTTCGGGAGTTCATAAGTGGGAATTCAAGTAGATCTTAGGATATCTTTCTGACAGATGTATGATATGAAATTGGGGTTCGACGTCTAGTGGTTCGCCTATCCACGGTTGGTTTTACAGTGGTCTCGTTGTGTCTTAAAGAGTCCTTGGCTTTGCCGACTCGGGGACGCTTCGTATGTCATGTGCACTGCCTTGTACATGATGGTGTTGTACGATCAAGGCCGTGTAGGCCCCACCACGAAAACTTTGAACAAAATCTCTATCATATGTTTGTTCCGGCTTATTTCGCAAGTCGATCCTTTGTTTTGTTTTGAGTTGTGGTATTCGAGTTGCTTCGATGTCAAGTGTGATTCCATACTTTGCCTAAGCGGTGTTCTCATATCCCTATGTGAATACCAACCCTTCATGATAATCGATATTGTCATGTCAATCCTTTTAAACCGGTGTGTTTTCTCCTCAAGCGAATCCGTTCATTTTCAACGTCCGCAAGATCAACTATCAGTTCTTCTCAACGGTGTTCTTTTCATCCGTCTCCAAATTGTCTTTGTTTTTCCCGCCCGCCTGCCCTTTTTCCTCAAGGACTCAGATGTCTTAATCAAGCATCCATCTTATGGATGTGAAGTCTCTCCATTCTTTTCCGTCAATGTTCTTATCCGGTGATTCTCAGGAAGATTCTAACGGAGCTTCAAGTTCGTCACTCTTCACTCGTTCTATTCTCCGGTGGATTCAAATCGAGCTTTCGGTGTTTGATCATATTCTTTTCCTTATTTCAAGTGTCTTCTCTTCCTGGTGCACCTCTCAATCATTAAATTTTCGTTATTCATTTGTTCTGGAGTGCTGAAGATATCTCGAAGATTCGTGTTTCCACTCTGCTTTCATTCAAGCTATTTCGAGGTCCTATCGTATTCAAGCCATTTAATTCAACCGGTGCAATCTCTCCTTCAAATCGTTCAACGGTGTATCTTTTGAGTGGGCCCTAACCCACAGGTCTTTTCCCAGGATCTTACATGACTCTTCTCCTTTCCCGGTGTTACTCTCAAATTCTTTTTCAAGTTTGACGTAAGAATGAATTTTTCATCAGTCAAATGCTTTTCTCCAAGATCTTTCAAATTCTTTTAATTGTTGGTTCAACTTGTCCATTCATCTTTATTCCAGAGTATCTCAACAATTTGGTGGTGTTTCTCATCATAATTCTCAGATTTCGATGACCGAAGAAGAGTTTTCCTCAAAATCTTAACCATTCTCTCAGAGATGCGTAGTTCAAACTTGTTGCCATCCTCTCATAATTGTTTTCGATTGTGGGAATTCTTTTCACCTATCCGGTGCAAATTCAGGAGTCTTTTCAGTTTGATTCTCCGGAGGCCATCATCTCATTATTATTCATTTCAGCTGGCAGCTCTCATTCTCCAAATCTTACCGGTGCATCATTCAAATATTCTTTAATCAATTCATGATCTCTCCGTTCCCTTGTATCTAAATCTCTCAAGTATCTTCGTGCTTTTTATAATTCTTCCCGATGATTCATCCCTTTACTTCGTTCATTTTCAATTCTTACGGTGGTTCATTCAAGAGTTCCTCTTCCTTCGTTTATCATATCAATTTATTCGATGTTCCAATCCTACCGGCGGTTCGTTGAAGACATTCTCAAGTTTATGTTATATCTCTCTTAATCTTTTCTATGAGAATAAGTTGTATGCAATCCGTTTGCTCGTCATCAATTTAATTGGTGAAGGAGGAGCATAACATAATTCTTATTCTTGATTCACCCAGATGATTAATTCCTTATTCCGGAGGTTCATCAAATTCCTGATTTCAATTGTTCATCTTCTCTTTTCCCGGAGTTCCAATCTTTTTCAACTATTTCACCACGGAGATTCATCTAAATCGGTACAAGGATTCACCTTGTGTTTTCAACCTCTTTTTTCCTTCCGTTTGATCATCCTTTTGTTATGGAGTTCTTCATGGATGTTCGACACGATGGTTCATCAAGAAAATAATCCCTTCTCCAAGTGTTCATTGAGATTCTTTTCCAAGGAGCTCAATCATTCTTCTACTTGCATTCCAGAGTGCAATTCTTTTTAACTTTTCTTTTGAGATGGTGTTATGTCTTTCTTGACAATTTCCCTTCATGTTTCATGATTCAAAAGTTGTCAGGAATGAGATATTTAAACCCATCAATTTCTTCTTTGGATTTATCTTGGGTTATATTTCACCTAAAGCTTTCCCTAAGGACTGTTGCTATTTATGGTGCTTATAAATGACCCAAGTTCTTCATTTATCCTTCCGGTGGAATAAGTTTCCCGTCTCCTTGTTGATATCAATCCAATCCATTGTTTTCCTTTTGTGGCAGAATATCACCTCATAATTTTGAGATATTCTCCATAAGCCCACTACAAGCTTACTCTTTTCGTTGTTGGTTTTCCAACAATTACATTCGACCCTTCCCCTAAGATGCTTTCAAGCTCATTCGAGATAAAAGATATTGTTTTTCTCCTCCGTTCATTCCATTTCATTGTCTCTTTTCTTCCGGAGTCATTGTGATGTGGCTCTCTTCAATCAATCTTCTTGTTTTGTGAAGATCATGTTCTTTCTTTTGCTTATCATTTTAACCGGAGTGTCATGTCCTCCATTCAAGTTCTCTCATCTTATCAAGTTTTACCCCTTCTCAACCGGAGTGCCACCTGAAATCGTTCTTACCCATTGTGCCATTCTTTCAATAGTTCCGGAGGTAGTGTGTTGTTGATTTCATCAAGTATCCTCTCATCTTGTCAAGTTCATGATTTTAATTCCTTCCGTCTTCAGTCGGAGTGCTGTCCAAATTATATCATTCTTAATCCTTCTCTATCTTGACTTAACTGGAGTGGTTTCAATATATATATCTTGCCCTTCAACCTCAAGGTTCTCGTAATGTTCCTTGTTCCTCTTTTCTAATGGAGTGTTCTCAACTTCGTTAATCTCCGTTGTATTCTTTTCTCGAAATGGTTCAACATCTCAAGGTTCTTTGGTTTCACTCGTTTGTCAATGAAGCAACTTAGTTTTACCTTTTCTCTTTCTCTTCCGTTGTCCCTCCGGTGCCATCCTAGATCTCGGGACGAGATCCTCTCATAGTGGTGGAGTGTTGTGATGCCCCAAGACCGGATCTTCAGATGCCTTCCATGTTCCCGAGTGTTGTCGTGTTTTGTTTTGGTTCTTTGCATCATGTGCATTGCATCATGTCTTCTTGCCATTATGTCATTTATTTTTTTCTTAACTCAACTAAATAATGGCATGGACCTTTGATCCATTTAAACGGAGGGAATTCACATGGTGATTCTCTTTACAACATATCCTCTCGATATTTAGAGAGCTATTATAAATATTCCATTAACTTTGGAATCACCTATAACACACTTGCATATTAATTCCTTGGCCTTTTCTTCTTGGAGTGTTGACTCTCTAACCTTGCCTTATATCCTTTCGTCATTTTCTGGAGCTTCACCTAAAATTTCAACATTTTTGGTCACTCCAGAAACCTCGTCCCAGTTCAAACCCATTTGAATTAAATTCAAATGAGTTTGAAATCTTTTGTTCGACCGGGCTTTTTCTATTTTTCTCGGAATGAGCATATCTTTGTGAGTTCGGGAGAATTATCCCCATGCTCAAAATCCTTTCCTTAACCCTCCTTTTCTTTTTTCTCTCTATTTCTTTTATCTTAATAGAATAGAAGGAGAGAGAGGAGAGAGCCCAGCAGGACGGCCTCTAGGGACCATCCCTAGGCCCAACCACGCCCCTGCCTATCCCCGCGGCCCATCTGCACTGGCCTTTAGGCCAGCCTTTTCCCTTCTAACCCTAGGCCCATCTAGCCCATCTAATCTAAGCCCAATCTCCCGATCCCTTCATCCAGCACTCCCTCTCGCTTGCCCCTTGCGCCGCCAGGGGAGGACGCACCGTGCTCTACCCCTCCTCTGCCCGATCCCATCTTCCTCGATCTCTCTTTCTCGCTCCCAATAGCAGCTCTCCTCGATCCTCCCCGCCGCCATGCACCCTCGCCGCCGCAGGCCACCATCGCCGCTGCTTCCTGCGTTGAGGAGCCGCCGCGCCAAGTCCCTGTGTTCGCGGCTCCTACCCCGAGCACCGCCCCATGGAGCTACGGCCCCACTGCTCCGGTGAGCCCTAGCTCCGCTGCCACCGGAGGTCGACCCGACGCCCAATCCCCTCATCGGCCACCTCTGCTTTGCCGTCCTCGACCATCGGTGCTTCCACGAGCTGCCCCGCGCCCCTGCCGAACCTTCCGGTGACCTGCATCTCGTCCGGTGGCTCCGGCGTGCCTGCGCCACCTCGAGCGCCCAACAAGAGCCTCGTGCCGCTCGCTCCCTTCGTCGTCTGCGTTGCCGGAGTTCGCCTGAGCCCCAGCACCGATCCCCAGTGTCGTCACCTTCCTGCCTCCATGGCCGGCCCCTCCGAGAGCTTGGCAAGAACCGCACTCTTCCACCCCGATGGCGCCCAAGGCTCCATGTCGCCATGGCCTTTGCTAATGTTATGTTGTTGCTCCACACACGCCCCTGCTAGCTGTTTAGACTCTCTGCCCGAGCTCCGTTTTTCGTCATGGACGTGGGGTAGCTGTTGAACCTCGCCATGGTTCTGTCCTAACACCGCAAGTCCGACGCCAAGACCACCTCAAGTTCGGCTACATGTAACACCGTGTACGACTACATATCCGGGATGCGTCAAGTACCCCTCCATCATGACCGAGACCACCCGGAGACCACGAATCCATGAGGTTCCACTACCGTCGCCATGGATCCGACAAGTTCGCGAGTACTGCTACCTCCCACTACGACCTTGTACAACTACCGTCGCAAGAATCAAGACCGGCAAGTCCGAAGACCCAAGTACCATGATGCCAAGTACCCCTTTAGATCACCAAGGTGGATCGCGAACGTTGATGAGGTTCCGATAAGACCGTCGACGTGTACAACCTACTCCGTGAATGTGTACCACTACCGCCGCTCGAACGTTTACAGAACATGTACCGTCGACCCTCGAAGACCCGTGGACGGCAAGTTCCTTGTTGACCCCGAACACCTACGGAGTGCGAACATCTACGAAGCGAGAACGACTACTTCCACTACCGCCGTCGCGAGAACGCCTACTTCCCTCTACGAACGAGAACCGTCCCCTTTGCACGCTCCGAAGGTATAACCCCGAGACGACGTCCGTGAACGAATGCTTGCGATGTTTGAGATGCTCATGTTTGCACCGTGTCCAAATTGTCACTCGTTTCCTTGTCGCCAACTCGTGGGACACCCGGAATCCAGGAGCGCCCCACCACCTTTTGCACGGATCCGCACACTTCTCCTTTGCATCGGTATCTCAATCGAGTTACCGGAACCGGAACGCTGTCGTGGCACCGTTTTCGTATCGTTGTCGTGGCACCCATTTTCATTTCCACCACGATGACAAATGCTTCATAATATGCTCTTATCAACTTATTCATAAATATTGCATAAAACTTGCATGTCATCCGCATCATGATAACAACTTCAAGAATGTTTAAAATTGTTGTTGCATTAACTTGCTAAATGCATATGGGGATTTACCGGATTTGTTTTTTGTTATATCCGGCCCCATTTAAATTGTTTAGATGGTATATTTTGTTATGTTTCACCTCTTGACATGTTTAGATACATTTAATATTGTTGGGTTCATAATCGAGAGAGAACTAAATATTTGATGTGGTGTTCCGTCAATATGCAACGGAGTTGCATATTGAGCTCCACTTAATTTGTAGGATTGTTTGTGCACTTTGCCATGCCATGCCTCATTAAACCGGACATGCATCATACTTGTTTGCGCATCGTGCCATGCTTATGTGATGGTTGTTTACCATGTGGTTTGCTTTCTTTCCGGTGTTGCTTCTTCGAGTTAGTTCCGATAACGTCTCGTTGTGAGGATCCGTTCGACTACGTCCGTTTGTCTTGTTCATGGACTCGTTCTTTCTTTCTTGCGGGATCTCAGGCAAGATGACCATACCCTCGAAATCACTTCTATCTTTGCTTGCTAGTTGCTCGCTCTTTTGCTATGCCTATGCTGCGATACCTACCACTTGCTTATCATGCCTCCCATATTGTTAAGCCAAGCCTCTAACCACCTTGTCCTAGCAAACCATTGTTTGGCTATGTTACCGCTTTGCTCAGCCCCTCTTATAGTGTTGTTAGTTGCAGGTGAAGATTGGAGCTTGTTCCTTGTTGGAACATGGTTATTTTGTTAGGATATCACAATATCTCTTATTTAATTAATGCATCTATATACTTGGTAAAGTGTGGAAGGCTCGGCCTTATGCTGGTGTTTTGTTCCACTCTTGTCGCCCTAGTTTCCGTCATATCGGTGTTATGTTCCCGGATTTTGCGTTCCTTACGCGGTTGAGTTATAATGGGAACCCCTTGACAGTTCGCCTTGAATAAAACTCCTCGAGCAAGGCCCAACCTTGGTTTTACCATTCGCCTCCTAGCCTTTTTTTCCTTGGGTTACGCCAGCCCAAGGTTCATCATTATTTTAACCCCCCCGGGCCAGTGCTTGTCTAAGTGTTGGTCCAAAACAGAGCCACTTGCGGTGCCACCTCGGGGAAACTTGAGGGCTGGTTTTAGTTCTACATAGTGTTCATCCGGTGTTGCCCTGAGAACGAGATATGTGCAGCTCCTATCAGGATGTCGGTGCATCGGGCAGTCTTGCTGGACTTGTTTTACCATTGTCGAGGATGTCTTGGAACCGGGATGCCGAGTCTGATCGGATTGTCTTGGGAGAAGGAATATCCTTCGTTGATCATGAGAGCTTGTGATGGGCTAAGTTGGGACACCCATGCAGGGATTTGAACTTTCGAAAGCCGTGCCCGCGGTTATGGGCAGATGGGAATTTGTTAATGTCCGGTTGTAGAAAACCTGAATTTGAACTTAATTAAAATGCACCAACCGCGTGTGTAACCGTGATGGTCTCTTCTCGGCGGAGTCCGGGAAGTGAACACGGTGTTGGAGTTATGCTTGACATAGGTTGTTCTAGGATCACTTCTTGATCATAGTTTCTCGACCGTGCTTTTGCCTTCTCTTCTCGCTCTCATTTGCATATGTTAGCCACCAAATATGCTAGTCGTTTGCTGCAGTTCCACCTCATACCTTTTACCCTACCTATGAGCTTAAATAGTCTTGATCGCGAGGGTGTGAGATTGCTAAGTCCCCGTGACTCACAGATACTTCCAAAACCAGTTTGCAGGTGCCGATGTTACCGAGCAGGTGACGCAACCAAGCTCAAGGAGGAGCTCAATGAAGACCTTGTCCTTTGTGTTGTTTCGTTCTAGTTGATGAGTAGTGGAGCCCAGTTGGGACGATCGGGGATCTGTGTAGCATTCGGGGTAGTCTTCTTTTATTTTGGTTCCGTAGTCGGACCCTGATTGTATCTGGTTGATGTAATGCTTTATTCATGTAATTGTGTGAAGTGGCGATTGTAAGCCAACTATGTATCTTTTTCCCTTATGTACTACATGGGTTGTGTGAAGATTACCTCACTTGCGACATTGCTTTCAATGCGGTTATGCCTCTAAGTCGTGCTTCGACACGTGGGAGATATAGCCGCATCGAGGGCGTTACAGAGGCCCTCAATGCTCAGGCCCAGGTCCATGCCGACAAGGTGAACGAGCTGGATGTAGAGCGGATAGGTTGAACAAGCAGTTCTAGGATCTGATGCGGGAGAGGGACGCGGCCAAGGGCGCCTTGGCTGACGCGCAGGTCGCAGTCCACGACAAGGTCGAGCTACTCTCCACGGCCAACGAGTCCATCAAGGACCTGAAGCTGAAGCTGGAGGGTCTAGAGGGGACTCTCTCGGAGGTCAGGGCCCGAGAGGAGACCCTGACCAAGAATCCGGAGGAGGAGAGGCAGCTGCGGAAGAATGACGCCGTCAGCCACGCAAATTTCATGGCGGGCAAGAAGCTATGGATCAGCCGCCTCGCCGATGTTGCCGGTAGGATCACCACGCAGCTGGCTACCATGGGGATGCCAAACGTGACGTATGTCCCGGAGCCAAACGTGAGTCCTAATGCCAGGTTGACTCTGTTCTTTGAGGGTGTTCTAGGGGACCTGGAACGGTTCCGCTCCAACAGGGTGACCTCTCTGGCCAATGAGGCCCGGAGGCGTTGCCGGGGTGCCATGACCAAGGTCCTCACCAAGATGGCGTACTGGAACCCTGACCTCGACTTCGAAGCTTCGCCGGATAGCTTGCTAGAGGGCGTGGACCTTGCTCCGCTCGAGGAGCGTATCGAGCCCGTCATCAGCCGCATCGACAGAGTTTGGAGGATAGAAGGCTAGCGCCGGGACTAGGTGAGGGAGTCCTGGACTAAGGGGTCCTCGAGTGTCCGACCTGTAATCCATGGGCCAGACTGATGGGCTGTGAAGACATGAAGGCCGAAGACTTCATTGTGTCTGGATTGGACTCTACTTGGCGTGGAAGGCAAGCTTGGCGACCGAAGATTCCTTCTTATGTAACCGACTCCATGTAAACCCTAGATCCCCTCGGTGTTTATATAAACCGAAGGGGGTAGTCCGGAAAGGATATACATATACTCGTTACCATACCCACATAGGCTAGACTTCTTGGGTTTTAGCCATTACGATCTCATGGTAGATCAACTCTTGTAACACTCATATTCATCAATATCAATCAAGCAGGACGTAGGGTTTTACCTCCACAGAGAGGGCCCGAACTTGGGTAAACATCATGTCCCTCGTCTCCTGTTACCATCGATCCTAGAGGCACAATTCGGGACCCCCTACCCGAGATCCGCTGGTTTTGACACTGACATTGGTGCTTTCATTGAGAGTTCCGCTGTGTCATCAACAAAAGGTTCGATGGCCCCTTCAATCGTCAATAATGACGCTCTCCAAGGAGGAACTTTTCCCCTGGACATATCTTCGTAATTCGGCGGCTTCGTACCGCGGGCCAACTCGCTTGGCCATCTGGAGCAGATTGACAGCTACACCCCTGGCCATCAGGTCGGATTCGGAAGCTTGAACTACATCATGGATATCCGTGGAGACTTGATCTTCAAGGTATTTGAACCCGCGGCGATCGCTCCCCCTCATCCCGATGAAAGCGACTTAAATCTGTCATCGGATCACACCCAGGAGATGGTTCCTGCAACAGCAACGACCTTAGAGCCGAAGTAGATCGAGCCATCTAAGGCCTCAGAGTCCGCAGCATTGGATCCACACATGGACTCGACGCCCTGCAACATTCGCTTTAATGGAACTTCAGACTCTTCTCCGGCTATAAGTTCCGGACTGTGTACGCCCGCGGACACCGAGCTAGATCGGTTATAGATCTTCGAGTTCAGCACCGCTGACGTTTTCCAGCACTCACCTTTGGGTGACGTGCTAAAATCTTTAAAGAATTTTTCCTTGGAGAAGGACTCACAGCCAAACTACGTCCGGTTCGAGCTAGAGACGGATGATGAGGAATCTTGCTTCCCACCCGCCACCCACTTCATAGCCACCGTCGATGACTTAACCGACGAGCTTGACTATTGCTCCGAAGACATCGACAGTATGGATGACGATGCCGACAAGGAGCAAGGCCAAGACCCACCATTCACTGGACGTTGGATGGCTACCTCTTCGTACGACGTGTAAATGGTTGATACACCTAAAGGATCTGGCAACGACAAAGAAAAGCCAGATGCGAATAAAACCTCCGAGACACAGTCCAAGCACCGGCGGCCCAAACGCCGCTCAAAGGACGACAACACTGGCATCGGAGAAAATAGTACTCCGGGCAACGCCGAAAACAATGAAAACCCTGTCGGGGCTACATCCGAACAGGAACACGACAGCAGGCAAGACAACCCTGATGAACATGCCATAGAAGATGACTCAGAGGATGACAGTTACCGTCCACCCTCCGAGGAGGAGACAAGCCTTCGCAACGAAGACTTCATCGTGCCTGAGGATCCTCTCGAGCAGGAGCGCTTTAAGCTTCAGCTCATGCCACTGCAAGGAGCCTGAAAAAGAAACAACAGGAGCTTCAAGCTGAACAAGTCCTGCTCATCGACAGATGGACTGATGTCCTGACAGCCGAGGAATACGGCCTCAACCGCCCAGCCAAGAGCTACCCGAAACATAGACTGCTACCACAATTAGATGAGGAGGCACTGGAGCACATATCTCCCTCGCATAATGCGGATCGACCACCACGTACAGGGCGGCGGAACGGCCACCCCGCGGTCGGGATAAAGAGGCAACTCAGGACGAACAGCACACCGCCCAACCAACCCGTCAAAATAAGGACGGAAGAGTCCGGAGTCATATGTACGACCCCCGACAGACCCTGGATAGTAGAGCAGGACACACAAGATCAATCTATGGATCACGAGGACATGCCTCGAGGCACGACAACGGCTACCTATTCGGACATGACAAACCTAACCACGCTCGGGCCGAATGTCGTAGACGGACTCCTTTAGAGCTGCGCCACAAAGTGAGGACGAGGATGAAGAGCCCCGGCAGCCGAACACTGGGGGACAGAAGAACCCCCCCCCCAGTCAAAACGGTGAACATGATATACGCCCCGCACATCCCTAGAAAGGAGCGCAAACAAGCACTCAGGGACATCTACGCGGTAGAGCCAGTCACCCCAAAGTTCAATCCATGGTCGTCATTTCCGATCACCTTCGATCAATAACATCATCCGACTAGTATCCGCCACGGCGGTTCGGCCGCACTGGTCCTTGACCCAATCATCGACGGATTCCACCTGACACAAGTCCTGATGGATGGTGGAAGCAGCCTCAACCTGCTGTACCAGGATACAATACGGAAGATGGGCATTAATCCCTCATGATTTGAACCAAAAAAGACTACCTTTAAAGGAGTCATACCAAGTGTAGAGGCCCGCTGTACGGGCTCAATCACGCTGGAGGTGGTTTTTGGTTCTCCGGACAATTTCCGAAGCGAAGAGTTAATCTTCGATATCGTCCCCTTTCGCAGCGGTTACCACGCACTGCTCGGACAAACCGCGTTTGCTAGATTCGACGCAGTGCCACACTATGCGTATCTTAAGCTCAAGATGCCCGGTCCACGCGGCGTTATAACAGTCAATGGCAATACAGAATGCTCCCTCTGAACAGAGGAGCAAACCGTCGCCCTAGCAGCAGAAGTACAGAGCGGCCTTCTCAAGCAGCATTGTAATCTAGCTGTTGAGCCCCTGGACACCATCAAGAGGGTCCGGACTACACTGCAACAGGACAGCACATCTCATCAAGAGCTCGACTAGCAATTTGGCCTCTGTCCCAGCCCCAATGAGGTAGTGGCATTCGTACCACGCGTACACAATTACACACTCAAAATTCCATGGACATCGACGGAGGCATGAGATAACTTGGGGTCTACAATTCGGCAAAACTGATCCCGGACACACATACTTTCACTTCTTTTTTTTGTTTCAGGCACCCCTTTTACGCGGGCCTAATATCAAGTCCTTTAGAAGGACTGGAACACAATGGAGGCAAGCAACACAGGTGTGTAGGGTAACCTTTATACGTTCTTCTTGATGGTATTCATACTTATTCATTAGGACCCACACGCTGCGCCCTATTAATTCCGGCATGTTAAATGGCCAGATACTTCTCGCACCATCTGTACAAGATACGCCTTGACGTATCCATCCAGTTATAATAAAAATGGTTCGTGGCCCAGTTTCTGTGGTTTTCGCTTCTTACTTCGTTTTGTTTCGATATGCTTATTTGCTGCATCGACACTCTTTTACGTTTCATATTCGCCAGGGGCTACCTGTCGCCCCACAATACGGCGGCATAGTCCGAACACTTCTTATATATAAGTTCGGCACCCCGAATTTAGCATTATATGCATTGGCTCCGAATCATGTCTTTGGTCAATAGTTGGGTTTCCCGGATCCTGTGCTTGCTACCCTACGTTCCGCTCCATCGGCTAGGGTAGTAAAGGGAGAACTACTGCGATTGTGCCCTAGCTTTGACCGGACGAGCACCTCAGTAGAGAAAGCCGAAAACTGACTGTCATGATGTGGCGAGAGCCGATCAGCTACTCGAGGGTTACAAATCGTTGGAGATTTTTTCCGCGTTACGCGAGAGATCGGCACTTCCCGATCAGATGCCGACAGTACTCTGGCTTAAACCAGGGGTTGCGCCTGTGCTTTATTATAAAACTCCTATGGCTAAGTGAGGGCATTAAAGCCGTAAAGTCTGTTTGCCTTGTTCGTTGCGCTAAACAACTCCTTCAAGGACCATGTAATTGGATCAAGATTGTTTAGATTCCATCCCGAACACCTCCATACTATCTACGTGAGGGCAGAAGCCGACGACTGGCCAACCCTCAGATTACACACAACACGGCCGTACAGGAGGAAATAATTCAAAGCATAATAATATTACTTTACAAAAATTGGCTTTGTTCCCATAATACAAGACAAAGGCAACATGAATACATTTATTCAAATACAATGTCCTGCGAACATTGCGCCGCTACAAGTCAAGACCCTTCTACGACATCCTCAAAATATCACTCAGGTGTGCTGTGCTCCTTGCCCTCCGGTGGCCCGCTGGCGACTTCAACAACGTTCATCTTCGCCCACCACATCTTGCAGCGAGTGAAGGCCATACGGGCACCTTCAATACAGACAGAGCGCTTGATAACGTCCAGCCGAGGATAGGCGTTCACCATCCGCCTCATGAGTCCGAAGTAGCTTCTAGGCATAGCTTCAGCTGGCCACAGCTGGATTATCAAATCCTTAATGGCTAGTTCGGCCACCCTATGAAACTCCACCAGCTGTTTCAGCTGATCGGTGAAGGACACGGGATGCTTTGGTGCCGCATACTGCGACCAGAAGAGCCTCTCCGAAGAACCCCCTCCTTCGGTTCGATAAAACTCCATGGTGTCTGATACACTGCATGGCAAATCCGCAAAAGCCCCTGGGGAACTCCGAACCTGGTTAGTAAAAGGTACTGCTTCTCCGCATACTTGCTTTGCATCTTAAATGCCTTACCCGCTGTGATCTTCTTGGCCTCCTGGATCTCCTGGAGGGCGGCCTGGGCCTCATTCTGTGCAATCTCCATGCTCTGACGAGCCTTGGCAAGTTCGGTCCCTTGAACCGACGCATCATGCTCCAAGGCCCCGCATTTTTTCACCGCATCCTGGAGATCCTCGTGGACTTCTTTGACTCGGGCCTTTAGCTTCTTACGGGCGGCTTGCTGCTGGACAACATGCTCCTCGGCCTCACCCAGGACCTTCCTCAGGGCCTCGACCTCGGTCGCGGCTTATTCACATATCACAATACCGCTGTCAATATACAACACTTATCCTTTCCTGGACATATAGCAAGTTGTTCATCACCTTGCTTCTCCTGGAGCCGAACCTTAACCTCGCCGAGCTCGTTCTCGGTCTGCTCCAGCCTCCGCTTCAGCTCGGAGACATCAGCAGCATGCGAGGTCGCGGCCAATAGGGATGCCTGCTTATCGGTACATATTCAGTCAGCCTCTTATAGTTAAGGATTGATCCCCTGTCTGGTTCTCCTCGCCGAACAAGGGACAACGTCTCAGGGGCTACGGACTATACGGGGTTTTTCTCTTTCTTACCTTGAAACCTGTTAACAGCCTGCTCCAGGCTTCATTCAGTCCGCTCTTGGCAAACTGAACCTTCTCAATCACCGCACCCATAAGGATACGGTGCTCGTCCATGATGGAGGCGCTTCGTAGCGCCCCCATCAGGTCATCTGGCGCTCCTGGATGGACAGGAGCCACCGGTGGAGGCGACGCACCCCCTCCTTCAAAGGGGGCTGCTCGCCCATCTCTGGAGCCATATTGTTCTCCGGAATCATATTTGGCTGAGGGACGAACTGGATACGGCCCTCTTTGCCAGTCTCCATGGGGATTGACTCCCCCGTGTGTCCGGCAGTGGAGGTCCCGCCTTGTGGCGCCTCCCGGACAACATCGTGGGCTCCTCCCCTCGGAGCGGTCCTCCGGGATAACACTTCAGTGTTGTCCCTGGCCCCAAGGGAGTAAGAAGGCGGTGGCGACATGCTCTTCATTTCTGACAGAGCCAACGAACCTCCAGATGAGGATCACTGGATAAGGTCACGGGCCGGACCGCAATAGTGTGGATTAACCATCTTATAATAATAAAAAGAAAGGGCTGGATGTGCGCATGAATAAGCCATGTCACTTACGATGCGGCCTGGGGCCTAGTACGGGGGTGACGTTCCGGGGTACTATCAACGTCCCACGCGGAGTCGACCGCTGGGGCGCCCTTCTCCTTTTTGGGCGCTTTTGCCTCTAGATGTGCCGAGGCCACCCTCATCTTCTTCTTCTCCTCGGGAGGAGGGTTGTTTTCCTCCTCCTCCTCCTCTTCCTTGTCATTGTCCTCAGGGACAGAGGAATGGGCCTCGTCGTCTTCGAACGTCACGTCTGAAGTGCCCTTGCGATGGGGGCCACTCTTGGCCCCCTTGGCTTTCTTCTTGGCCTTCTTCTCCGGCGCCGTATATGGCGCTGGTACCAGCATCTTCGCCAAGCGCGGGATGACTGGTTCTTCAGGCAACAGAGCCGGACACTGGATCCGCTTCGCCCTCTCAACCCAGTCCTAAGAGTGCAATACTAAGATATCAGACATCATCCTCGAAACATTTAAGTTGGGAGTACGTCAGAAGTAACATACCTCGCTAGCGGGGTAGTTACAATTGTGACCACGGTCTGAGTCCGTGGCCGGTGGCTTATTGTTGCCCTTAAAGAGCAACTTCTAGGCCCCTTCATGAGAAGTATTGAAGAGCCTTTTCAGGGTCTGGTGCTTCTTCGAATTGAACTCCCATAAAGGGCGGCTTCGGCGCTGGCACGGAAGAATCCGGCGGATTAGCATCACCTGGCTAACGCCAACGAGCTTGATGTCCTTGGTCACCATGCTTTGAACGCGCGTCTGCAGCGCTATCAACTCGTCAGGTGAACACCAGTCTGGACTCTTCTCGACCCAGGAGGTGAGTCGCATAGGGGCACTAGAGCGGAATTCGGTAGCTGCAGCCCAGGTGGTGCCTCGAGGTTCTGTAATGTAGAACCACTACTTCTGCCATTCCTTTACTATCTCCGCAAAGGTGCCTTTGGGCCAGGAGACATTGGATAGCTTGCTCACCATGGCCCCTCCGCACTCCGTGTGCCGGCCATCCACCACCTTCGGCTTCACGTTGAAGACTTTGAGCCACAACCCGAAGTGGGGATGGATGCGGAGGAAGGCCTCGCACACAACGATAAATGCCAAGATGTTGAGGAAGGAATTCGGGGACAGATCATGGAAATCCATCCCGTAGTAGTACATCAGCCCGCGGACAAAAGGGTGGAGTGGAAACCCTAGCCCGTGGAAGAATTGCGGGATGAATACTACCCTCTCTGTAGGCTCCAACGTGGGGACGACTTGTCCCTCGGCTGGCAGACGATGGGTGATCTCCTTCACCAAATATCCGGCCGCCCGGAGCTTAGTAATGTCCTCCTCCTTGACGGAAAGGAGATGAGAACTTGGGCGCTGTAGCTTGAGATCGGAAAGGCGAAGACAGAGAGAGAGCGTGAGGAGAGGAAGAGGGAATCCTTGTCCCCTTATAAAGGCAACAAATATTAAACGCCTCCTCACTCACCTTAGGATTCGCCTGTTCCCTAGGGCTGTATAAATGACATGGTTGAGTTACCCATGCCTGCATTGATGAGAAGCCCGCAATAAGGGGGGCACGATCTCTGTTTTGACAAGACGTGCCAATAGCAACCACGTCTTGAAGCGTGGAATGGTAGAAGAAAATGGTTCGAAATAATAACCGGACAGACGTGATGTCGCGTTGGAAAAAAAGCTGTCAACGGATTAGATTCGTGCGAATATTATTTTCTCTCTATGGTTGTGTATGGTGTGCATAACAGGTCAGGATAATATCATCGCATCCGAAGACTATCTTGGAGTTCGGAGAAAGGGGAACCCGCCTTGCAATGCCGAAGACAACCAGCGCGCCGAACTCCTCGTCATTGAAAGCCAGGTTCAGGGGCTACTAAGGGAGTCCTGGACTAAGGGGTCCTCAGGTGTCCGACCTATAATCCATCGGCCGGACTGATGGGCTGTGAAGACATGAAGGCCAAAGACTGCACCGTGTCCGGATTGGACTCTACTTGGCGTGGAAGGCAAGCTTGGCGACCGAAGATTCCTTCTTATGTAACTGACTTCATGTAAACCCTAGATCCCCTTGGTGTCTATATAAACCGAACGGGATAGTCCAGAAAGGATATACATATACTCATTACCATACCCACGTAGGCTAGACTTCTAGGGTTTTAGCCATTATGATCTCGTGGTAGATCAACTCTTGTAACACTCATATTCATCAATATCAATCAAGAAGGACGTAGGGTTTTACCTCCATAGAGAGGGCCCGAACCTAGGTAAACATCGTGTCCCTCATGTCATGTTACCATCGATCCTAGACGCACAGTTCGGGACCCCCTACCCGAGATCCTCCGGTTTTGACACTGATACTAGGCACCCCGTTTCTTATCGCCGTTGCAGGTTCATGACCAAGACAATTTTTATCTTTAGTTAGAACCGCAACAACAAATGATGTAATATAACTCTGCAGTACTTTTGAAATGATGCATGTTATTTTCCCGTCCGATCTTCCTTTGTATGTCCACCCTACGTTAATCGGGTAGGCTTGCCGGCGCGGAAACCCAGGCCTCGGCGCCTTGAGTATGGATCCTCAATGGCCTGCCGGGTATGTTTGTTGCCGGTCAAACCACCTCACTGCTCTTAAATCGTCCGCTCGAGCTGTTGAGTGGACTCAAGACAGAACGAGAGCGTTGCCAATCACAGAAGGTCACCCTGCCGTTCTCGACGCAGCTGCTCGAACTGTTGATCGGACTCGAAACAGAACGAGGGCATTGCCAATAGTGGTAGGGCCCCATTGCGTGCAGGTTTTCCATACATAGGGCAAGATCGTCGAGGACGATAACCTTATATATATATATGTATATATATAAGGAATTACTCAAAGTTTTGCATGACTTAGCTTTCCTGCCGTTGGGTGAGCGTCCACTGCGTCCACCGAGGACGTCACTTGTTCGATCTTCTTCTTCCTTGGAGTGACGACTATGATGAAGTTGTTGTTTCAACCAGACCAGATTTCCACAACTACACACCCCTACCTGACGCGCCAGAGATGTCGGTGGGAAACGACACCTATGGGGTCATTGGGATCCCTTCTACGGTTGGCGGGCACGGGGTTGTGCAAAGAGCGGGTCTGGCGGTCAACACATGAATCGTTTACCTAGGTTCGGGCCGTAGAGACGCGTAAAACCCTAGTCTTGCTTTGATGTATATTTGAGTGTTCTTGTGTTCTTGGACTAGCTGCGATGTCTCTCTAGTCCAAAAGATCAGAATCCTTCTCCAGTACGCCTCGGGCCTCTTTTATAGACAAAAGGGGCCGCCACAGTGGCACACAGGAGGTCGAAAGGTGTACAGTGGCTGAGTCTATCCTCTGGCATCGTCGGACAAACACATTTAATGCGCTGCCGACGTGCCCCTCTTGTTTATTGGGGACGGCAAAGAAGCTCGTCCCAGCTGTCGTCGCCTCGCCTGGCTTCGACGCGCGTCCAAGCTAACGAGGTGTTGTAGCGCCACGTTGGCTGGCTGTTGGACTAGCACGTTGGTGGAGCCTTCACGAAGATTTGCATGCCACCACGCAGGTGCTTGCTGAGTTGGTGTGGAGGCCGCGCACTGCCATGTAGATGCCTGCCTAGCTGGTTGAGCTGGCAGCTGCATGTGAGCGGTGGTGGAGTCTTAGCAGGCGTGGGCCTGGCTGCGGCCCCGCAAGCGTCTTTGCCGGGGGCCCAACAAGGGTCTTGCCGCGGCACCACGGTCGTCCTCGGCAAGGATCTTGCCGGAGATCTCGTCGACTTCCTTGGCAAGGATCTTCTAAGGATCATCATCTTCTGGTTCTCGTCTGATCTTGTGTATTTATGATCTCTACCAAGATCTGCATGCCACCATGAAGGTGCCTCCCGAGCCTTGGTTCCAATGTGGTTGATGGCGTCGGAAACATTTGGGCTCAAGGGTGGCACGCTCTGCTGGCGTAAGGCAAGTTGCCCCGGCAAGAATCTTGCCGGGGCTGCGGAAGCCACCCCAGCAAGGGTCTTGCCGGGGAAGTCCACCTTGCCCGCTTTCTCTCTTTGCGCCCCTGGTCTTGGTGTTTATTTGGTCGTCTTGTGTTCCAGCTTCCCTCCTCCACCCTGCTTAGTGCAGCCGTGGGCGCAGCTCTGACTGCCCGCGCACAAGTAAAGGGGTGCAAAAGGAGAGCCCCTACTTTTGTACACCGACACTAGGCTCGTCAAGTTGAACCCGAGTAATCTGCATGTGCAAAACTGGGTTGCACCCATTGTATGTGAACGTAGAGCTTATCACACCCGATCATCATGTGCTATCATAGCACGACGAACTATAGCAACGGTGCATACTCAGGAAGAACACTTGTACCTTCAAATTTAGTGAGGGGTCATGTTATAATTCTACTGTCGTACTAAGCAAAATAACATGCATAAAAGATAAACATCACATGCAATCAAAATATGTGACATGATATGGCCATCATCATCTTGTGCCTTTGATCTCCATCTCCAAAGCACCGTCATGATCTCCATCATCACCGGCTTGACACCTTGATCTCCATTGTAGCATTGTTGTCGTCTCGCCAACTATTGCTTCTACGACTATCGCTACCTCTTAGTGATAAAGTAAAGCAATTACATGGCAATTGCATTTCATACAATAAAGCGACAACCATAAGGCTCCTCCAGTTGCCGATAACTTTTACAAAACATGATCATCTCATACAACAATTTATATCTCATCATGTCTTGACCATATCACATCACAACATGCCCTGTAAAAACAAGTTAGACGTCCTCTACTTTGTTGTTGCAAGTTTTACGCGGCTGCTACGGGCTTCTAGCAAGAACCGTTCTTACCTACACATCAAAACCACAATGATTTTTCGTCAAGTGTGCCTTTTTAACCTTCAACAAGGACCGGCCGTAGTCAAACTCGATTGAACTAAAGTTGGAGAAATAGACACCCACCAGCCACCTATGTGTGAAGCATGTCGGTAGAACTAGTCTCATGAACGCGGTCATGTAATATCGGTCTGGGCCGCTTCATCCAACAATACCGCTAAATCAAAGTAAGACGTTGGTGGTAAGCAGTATGACTATTATCGCCCACAACTCTTTGTGTTCTACTCGTGCATATAACATCTACGCATAGACCTGGCTCGGGTGCCACTGTTGGGGAACGCAGTATTTCAAAAAAATTCCTATGATCACGCAAGATCTATCTAGGAGATGCATAGCAACAAGACCTGAGATTGTGTCCACGTACCCTCGTCGACCGAAAGCGAAAGCATTTAGTAACGCTATTGATGTAGTCGAACGTCTTCACGATCCAACCGATCCAAGTACCGAACGTACGGCACCTCCGTGTTCTGTACCCGTTCAGCACGATAACGTCCCTCGAGCTCTTGATCCAGTAGAGGACAAGGGAGAGTTCCGTCAGCACGACGGCATGGCGACAATGATGATGAAGCTACTGGCGCAGGGCTTCGGCTAAGCACTACAACGATATGACCGAGGTGGTAAACTATGGAGGGGGGCACCGCATGGCTAAGAGATTGTCTATTGTGCTTGGGGTGCCCCTGCCCCCGTATATAAAGGAGCGAGGAGGAGGAGGCCTGCCCCCTAGGGGCGTGCCAAGTGTGGGGAGTCGTACTAGGACTCCCAAGTCCTAGTAGGATTCACCTCCCCTTTATAATCACCCAGTTACGTTGTGACGTTTGATAGCACACAAGGTGTTCCTCCGGTATTCGGGAGTTGCATAATCTCATAGTCAGAGGAACATGTACAAGTCATGAAGAAAGCAATAGCAATAAAACTAAACGATCATTATGCTAAGCTAACAGATAGGTCTTGTCCATCACATCGTTCTCTAATGATGTGACCCCGTTCATCAAATGACAACACATGTCTATGGTTAGGAAACTTAACCATCTTTGATTAACGAGCTAGTCAAGTAGAGGCATACTAGGGACACTCTTTTTGTCTATGTATTCATACATGTACCAAGTTTCCGGTTAATACAATTCTAGCATGAATAATAAACACTTATCATGGTATAAGGAAATATAAATAACAACTTTATTATTGCCTCTAGGGCATATTTCCTTTAGTCTCCCACTTGCACTAGAGTCAATAATCTAGATTACATAGGAATGATTCTAACACACACGGAGTCTTGGTGCTGATCATGTTTTGCTCGTGAGAGAGGCTTAGTCAATGGGTCTGCAACATTCAGATCCGTATGTATCTTGCAAATCTCTATGTCTCCCTCTTTGACTTGATCGCAGATGGAATTGAAGCATCTCTTGATGTGTTTGGTTCTCTTGTGAAATCTGGATTCCTTCACAGGTAATTGCTCCAGTATTGTCACAAAAGATTTCCATTGGACTCGATACACTAGGTATTACACCTAGATCGGATATGAACTCCTTCATCCAGACTCCTTCATTTGCTGCTTCCGGAGCAGCTATGTACTCCGCTTCACATGTAGATCCCGCCATGACGCTCTGCTCGGAACTACACCAACTGACAGCTCCACCATTCAATATAAATATGCATTCGGTTTGTGACTTAGAGTCATCCAGATCAGTGCCAAAGCTTGCATCGACGTAACCATTTACAACGAGCTCTTTGTCACCTCCATAAACAAGAAACATATCCTTAGTCCTTTTCAAGTATTTCAGGATGTTCTTGACTGCTGTCCAGTGATCCACTCCTGGATTACTTTGGTACCTCCCTGCTAAACTTATAGCAAGGCACACATCAGGTCTGGTACACAACATTGCATACATGATAGAACCTATGGCTGAGGCATAGGGAATGCCTTTCATTTTCTCTCTATCTTATGCAGTGGTCGGACATTGAGCCTGACTCAACTTCACACCTTGAAACACAGGAAAGAACCCTTTCTTTGACTGGTCCATTTTGAACTTCTTCAAAACTTTATTAAGGCATGTGCTTTGTGAAAGTCCAATTAAGCGTCTTGATCTATCTCTATAGATCTTGATGCCCAATATATAAGCAACTTCATCGAGGTCTTTCATTGAAAAATTCTTATTCAAGTATGCTTTTATGCTATCCAGAAATTTTGTATTACTTCCAATCAACAATATGTCATGCACATACAATATTAGAAATTCTATAGACCTCCCACACACTTTCTTGTAAATACAGGCTTCTCCAAAAGTCTGTATAAAACCACATGCTTTGATCACACTATCAAAGCATATATTCCAACTCCGAGAGGCTTGCACCAGTCCAAAAATGGATCGCTGGAGCTTGCACACTTTGTTAGCACCTTTTGGATCGACAAAACCATCTGGTTGCATCATATATAACTCTTCTTTAAGATATCCATTAAGGAATGCAGTTTTGATATCCATTTGCCAAATTTCATAATCATAAAATGCGGCAATTGCTAACATGATGCGGACAGACTTAAGCATCGCTACAGGTGAGAAGGTCTCATCATAGTCAACTCCTTGAACTCGTTGAAAACCTTTCGCAACAAGTCGAGCTTTGTAGACAGTAACATTACCGTCAGCGTCAGTCTTCTTCTTGAAGATCCATTTATTTTCTATGCCTTGCCGATCATCTGACAAGTCAACCAAAGTCCATACTTTGTTCTCATAATTGGATCCCATCTCGGATTTCATGGCCTCAAGCCATTTCATGGAATCTGGGCTCATCATCGCGTCCTCATGGTTCGTAGGTTCGTCATGGTCAAGTAACATGACCTCCAGAACAGGATTACCGTACCACTCTGGTGAGGATCGTACTCTGGTTGACCTACGAGGTTCGGTAGTAAGTTGATCCGACGTTTCATGATCATCATCATTAGCTTCCTCACTAATTGGTGTAGGAATAACTGGAACTGATTTCTGTGATGAACTACTTTGCAATTCGGGCGAAGGTACATGTCAGTGTCAAAACCGCCGGATCTTGGGTAGGGGGTCCTGAACTGTGTGTCTAAGGCGGATGGTAACAGGAGGCAGGGGACACGATGTTTTACCCAGGTTCGGGCCCTCTTGATGGAGGTAAAACCCTATGTCCTGCTTGATTTATTCTTGATGATATGTGTAGTACAAAAGTTGATCTACCACGAGATCGGAGAGGCTAAACCCTAGAAGCTAGCCTATGGTCTGATTGTATGTTGTCCTACGGACTAAAACCCTCCGGTTTATATAGACACCGGAGGGGGTTAGGGGTTACACAAGGTTGGTTACAAAGGAGGAGATATCCATATCCGTATTGCCTAGCTTGCCTTCCACGCCAAGTAGAGTCCCATCCGGACACGAGACGAAGTCTTCAATCTTATATCTTCATAGTCCAACAGTCCGGCCAAAGGATATAATCCGGCTGTCCGGAGACCCCCTAATCCAGGACTCCCTTAGTAGCCCCTGAACAAGGCTTCAATGACGATGAGTCCGGCGTGCAGTGTTGTCTTCGGCATTGCAAGGCGGGTTCCTCCTCCGAATACACCACAGAAGAGTTTGAATACAAGGACAGTGTCCGACCCTGCAAAATAAGTTCCACATACCACCGTAGAGAGAATAATATTTCCACAAATCTAATCTGCTGACACGTTTTGGCAACATGACATCATGCCATGGCCCGGTGATTATTCGAACCGTTTTTCTTTAACCAGCCCCACACGTAACGCGAGGCGGTTTCTTGACATGTCTTGTCAAAGCAGAGATCGTGTCCCCCTTATTACGGGATTCTCATCAATAGGGGTGTGGGTAACCCAACCGCGCCATCAATTACGGTGCTTGGGGGACAAGCGAGTTTTACCAGGCTAGTGGGGGCGCATAGTTTCGTCCGCCCTTATAAAGGGATAAGGTTTAACCTTCTTCTACCCACGCCTTCTTCCTCCTTACTCATCCATTCTCGCATACTCGAGCTCCAACGCCCAAGCCCACATCCTTCTCCTCAACCTTCTCCAAACATGTCCGGAGCGGGAGGCAAGTGGATGGCTTCCTCCGTTACGGAGGGACACATCAAAAAGCTGCGCAGAGCCAGATACTTAGCCGCGGATATCGCACATCGGCTACCCGCTGCGGGGCAGATCGTCCCAACCCCGGAACCTCACGAGAGGGTACTTTTCTTCCACCACTTCCTTCGCGGACTAGGGATTCCCCTCCATCCATTCGTTCGCGGTCTTATGTTCTACTACGGGCTAGACTTTCATGATCTGGCCCCGAATTTCATCCTCAACATTTCGGCGTTCATCGTCGTGTGTGAGGCTTTCCTCCGCATCCGGCCCCACTTCGGCCTGTGGCTGAAGACCTTCAATATCAAGCCGAAGGTGGTGGGTGGCCAACAAGCGGAATGCAGCGGAGCCATGGTGGGCAAGATGTCCAATGTTATATGGCTCGAAGGCTCCTTCGTGGAGACCATAAAGGGGTGGCAATCAACGTGGTTCTACATCACCGAGTCGCGCGACACCAACTGGGCGGCGGCCCCCGAGTTTCGATCTGGAATCCCCATGAAGGAGAAGGGCCTGTCCTGGGGTTCATTGGTGGAGCTGGACAGACTCCAGAAGTGTATCCGGAACATGACAAGCAAGAAGCTTAAGCTTGTCAACATAGTCCAAGTCATGCTCTTCCGTTGGATCCTCCCGTGTCAACAACGGGATTTCAACTTATGGGAGTTCAACCCGACCCAGCACCAGACTCTAAGCGAGCTCTTCGACACGACACCCAAAGACGTCTGAAGGGTGCTGTTCAAGGGTGCCGAGGTCCCTCTCTCTCTCTCCGAGGACCGTGGGCTAAGCGCGAAGCGCCCTGCGAATACGGTAAGTTCTCTACATCTGGTAGGATATTTACTTCCCATAGCTTAACCACGTGCGGGGTCTGAGCTCCCATGCCTTTGACATGACTGGGTGGAGGCATCGGAGCAGATCGACTGTGCGGCCCCTCTGCCCGAAGACACCACGGACGCTCTCCTGACGGAGATGCTGACTCCGGCTCCTTACAAGGTGCCGGAGAAGACCAAGAAGAAGGCCAAGGGAACACGAAAGAGTTCCCGGCGCCAAGTGGTATCAGACTCATCGTCCGATGACTCAGGGACGCACTCCTCCCACGAAGACGAGGAGGAAGATGAAGATGCTCCCCCTCCAGTCGGGGGAGACAAGAAAAGGAAGGCCGCCCCAACCGGGGGGGCCAAAGGGTCCAAGAAGGGAAGGACTCTCCTTCCGGGTGGCTCCACCACCACCGGCGAAGGCGAAGACGAGTGGCTGCTCAGGGGCAAGCCCCTGGCAAAGTCGTAAGTACGGATACCAGAGTAACTCATAGCACACCTTTGTCGCACTGCTTCTCCTAACGCCGAATATGATTATGCAGACCGCCCCAAGCCTGTATCGACGTATCCTCGTCGGACGGCTCCTTGGACTCGTGGGATATGGATAGCGATCCACTTCCGACTGCCTCCTCCCCTTGCCCTACGAACAATGCCGAGGTATTGTCTCAAGGGGCACCGGGTCGAGGGGAGACAATCTCGGAGGTGCGTCAAGGCGACCTTCCGGATTCCAGGAGCAAAGGGAGTGAGGCTCCCGAGGGCTCCGAGTTCGGTCCTCAGCCGGACATCGTGCCGGAACCTCCAGTGGTTCCGGACTCGGGCAGGCGGCCTCCTTCCAAAAGGGGCAATACGCCCGTGCCGGTGACCTCTGTCCATCCAGAGGCACCGGACAACCTGCTGGGAGCGCTTCGCGGCGCTTCCATCGACGAAGAGCACCGCACTATTGTGAGTGCGGTGATCAAGAAGGTTCAGTCCGCCAAGAGCGGACTGACTGAAGCCTGTGCCAGCCTTCTAGCAGGCTTTGAGGTAAGTATTTAAAATATAGGAAAAATATTACCGCATAGACAGTAGCCCCTGATGCTCTGTTTGCTGTTCACAAAGAAAAGCCAAATAGAGGATCGAATAATATCTGCAGGAGTCTAATACTAGTATGTCTGTATGCTATGCAGGCTTTGCTGCTGACCTCTGCCGCACTAACTGCGGAGGTCGCCGTACTGAAGCAGGACCTAAAGAGCTCGGCCTTGCTAAGAGGCAGCTCGAGAAGAACAATGGTAAATAATATCTAGTCTATATATATATATATATATATACATATAATCCCAGGATTAGAATAGTTATTTGGATCACAGCAGCCCTATATAGGGGTGATTGGATGTTCCTGAGATCCGAGAAATCCACCGCATCGATACAGAAAAAGCCCACCCAGCCCATCGGTTGACCCGATCCCCACCCCTGACCTCCCCCGATTCCCTCCCCCGAACGCCGCCACCACCCTCTGGATCACATCGCCGCCGACACCCTCCCTGGATCTCCTCGCCGCTGCGACCGCCACCCTCCCTGGATCTCGCTGCCACCACCGCCACGCGCCTTCTTCCTCAACGCCGGCGTGCCTCTTCCACCATGACCGGCGGGCCTCCTCCCCCACGACCGGCGTTCGTCCTCCCCAATGGGCACCGCCCTACGCCCCAACCACCTCCCCACCACCAGGTGCGTCCGCCGCTAGGTTCCCGCTTCCCCGACGCCGGAGGCCCGAGATCCGGCTACCACCATGTGGCGCTGCGACCACCTGCCACCACCCCGGTCTCCTAGGCTCCCTGCGCCACCATGTACGCCCCACGTCCTGTAGCCACTGCTAGGCATCGCCCCCTTCCGCACCGTGCGCGACCACTTCTCCAAAATCCGCCCCAAGGTCGTGGCATGCACTGCTCCCTTTCCTCGGCCACCCTTGCCATCAGCGGAGGCCGCTGCCTCGATTTCTCTGATGAAACAACCCGAGTCTTGCAGCTCTCCTCTGCAGCCGTCGCTGGTTGCCCCCAATCGCCGGGGTGATTGAACTGTAGTGCACGGGATAATCAAACCGCCAACGAGGCTCGTGTCAATCCTGCCAGCGACCTTTGCCCACACCTGCTGCTGCTACACCGACTTGCTCCCTCTCCAACCCTGAACTGTCCGATTTTTTTGTGATGCTAGTTCTTTTATGAAAAAGTTCAGTGAGCTAGTCACATGAATTCTTTTGATTTGGAGCTAATTACTGGATGTTGCAAAAAACAAAAGTACAGAACATGTGTTGTTAGTTCAGAAGACAGTCATGTTTTCTCATTTCATGGTGAAGTGGATGAGATCCTGCTTGAGTATATATCGTATGTTCATTCCTGTCTTCATGCGGCTGGCATGGTTCGACGAGGAGACAAGTTGCTTCTCCCGTTCACCACCGTCAGTGGCTTATTCTGCCATTGAAGCCAACACTCGTGACTCTCTTTCAAAGGATAAAACTCTCTGCTGAATTTTCTTGTATACTAGTTGCCTCTTATCTACATCAGATGGCATGAGTGGATCATCTTTTGTGTTCAGAGACCCCATCTTGTGCTCTATATCTTTGGCAAAAATATGTGACGAATTGTTGTTGCTCCCTGTGTATTTTTGATTCCGAACATCCGGGCCTACTTAGCAAAAATATGTATATGCCCAAGCTCTAATGTTTTACAACTTAAAAATGCGAGGGAAAAACAGAACCGTGGAAGTATAATGTGTAAGGGTTTTATAAATTCAATAAGAAAATAAAACCAAGAAGGTCAAATTGAAATAATAGAGCAGTTCAATTTTTTTATATAAAAATAGTTTTTCTCCATTTCTAGCAAGACCCCAAGAAGTTAAAAAATATAACTAGAAGTTCAAATTTAAATAACAGAGCAGTTCAATGTTTATTACTACATTATGATTTTTCCCATTACTAAACAATAACCCAAGAAGACCAAATTAAAAAAAATAGAGCAACACTCCGACTATAATCTTAGCTTCTCGATCTGCTATTGTGGCTTTTCATGTTTATGAGAAAGTACAAGATAACCCCATCAAGAAAAAAGGAAAACAATATAATGAAAATACTACAAACTTTGATCAGGAACACCAACACAAGTTCAAAAGGAATTCATAAGTTCGAATAGAACAAGAACAAAAGTTCATATAGAGTGCAAGTTCTTTTTAAAGTGCACACTCCGATTCCTTTCTTTCCATCCCCAAAATTTTCTCATAAATTTGTGTTCTACGTATAATCCAATAAATTTTATGTATGAGCGGAAAACAAGAAAAAACAATAAAACAAGGAAGTCCAAATTAAAAAGATGGAGAAGTTTGATGATTATAGAAAACTCATATTTTCCTCATTAGTAAAGAATGGAAACAAGAAGTTCAAAAATAAAAAACAAGAAGTTCAACTTTTAATAATAGAGCGCTTCAAACTTTCATAAAAAGATTTAAGAAATAAAACCAGGAAGTCCGTATTAAAAAGGTGGAGAAGTTTGATGATTATAAAAACCTCAGATTTCCCTCGTTGTTAAATAATGGAAACATGAACTTCAAAAATAAAATAACAAGAAGTTCAACTTTTAAAAAATAGAGCGCTTGTGAATTCATAAAAAAGATTAAGAAATTCAGATTAATATTCATAAAAAACTCATATATTTTCACGTAACCGAGAGAAGTTCAGATTGATAACTGCCAGAAGTTCACGTACTACACGGTGTGCATTTGTATGCAAAAAAAGAATCAAAAAGCCAGGGCCGAAAGTTTTGTTACTAGAAGTTCAAGTGCTCGGCCCGAGAAAGTTAAAAAATCTTGTGAGAGAGGTTGAACAAAAAACATGACAGAAGTTCAAGGTGAAACAACAAGAAGTTCAATACTGCAAGGAATGCATTTCAGATAGTAATATAAGAGTAGAAAACAAAAAGGTTAAAAGGTTTGTTGCAAGAAGTTCACGTGCTCCCCTGGTGAAGTTCAAGATCTCTAGTGCGAGACGTCCGACCTTCAATTATATATAAAAAACAGGCAAAAAACAACATTTTTTCCATTTATAAAACTGCTCTTAAACGATAAAAATTTGTAACGTGTGTCTACATGAAAAAGATGCTCCTATTCATAAGCTTTCCAATGGTATATTATATGCTATATTCCGATGAATGGTTTAAAAGTTTTATGTATACCGTTAAAAACAAATTTTTACGCATTCAAAAAAATATTTTGAACCGCCGCGAGTATGAAAAACTGAACAACACGAAAAAGTTGTGTGTTTGCAACAGCTTTCCATCGGCATATCATTTGCTCAATTCCGGTAAGTGGTTTGGGAGTTACAGGCAAAAACATCACGTCATAAACAGAGTGAAGTTCAAACAGACGTGCGCGGGAAGTTCAACTACTTCACACAGTGCATTTCCATTCGCGATGAAGGCAGAAATTATGATCTCGTCATTTTCAAATTTACTTCAAAACAACAGGAATATCATTTGTGTAAATTCAAGTCCTCGTCGGAGAAATTTAAAAAAAATTATCGTGAGAGAGGTTTGTACAAAAATAATATCATTTATGTAACACTAACGAAATGGATGGGAACATTAAAAACGAAAATACGTCACAGAAGTTCAACGTGAAAACAACACGAAGTTCGACTACTATAGTGAATGAATTGGAGATGAAAAACTTTCAAAATTGTCGCGAGTACGAAAAAACGATCAACACGAGAAAGTTGCGTGTTTACAGCAGCTTTCCATCGGTATATCACTTGCTCAATTCCGGTGAGTGGATTGAGAGCTACGAGCAGTGGATGGAGAGCTACGGGTAAAAAAATCACGTGAAAACAGAGTGAAGTTCAGGTACACGCGCCGAGAAGTTCAGGTTCTTCACGCGGTGCATTTTCGAAGAATCTGTTTCGTGATAAAGGCAGAACGAACGATCTCGCCATTTTTGAAATTACTTGAAAACGGCAAGGAATCACAGAAAACCATCATCATGAAATAGTTTCGCATTTTCCGTAGCTTTTCAGCGGTATATTATTTGCCCCATTCCGATAAAGTTTGTAGAAATAACGGGGAAATACGTTTTTTTCGCCATTTTCGAAACTGACTTAAAACCGTAAAGAATTGAGAGAAACAATAAATACCAAAAAGTTTCGCTTTTGTTCAAGCTTTCCAACACCATATCATTTGCTGCATTCGGACGAACGGTTAAAACATTAGCTTGAAAATACGAACTCGGTAGGACTTGGACCATTTCCTAAATTACTCTTAAACCATTCAAAATTAGAAAAAAACTTTCAAGATGAAAAAGTAGCGCATTTTCATAAGCTTTCCAACGTCGTATCATATGCCTCCATTGGATTAGTCGTTTAGAAATGACATCGAAAAAACGAACTCAGCTGTTCGGTTTACGAAATTTTACGTTTTTTCAATTACTCTTTAACCATAGGGAATTAGAGAAACTTTCAACATGTGGAAGGAGCGGTTTTGCAGCAGCTTTCCAATGCCATATTATATGTCTTATTCCGATAAATGGTTTAGAAATGCGATCGAAAATACGATTCACGTTTTTTGTGCGAAGAAAAAACGGTTTTCAAAACTGCTCTTAAACCGCTTATCTTTTGCCAAAAACTTAAGTTGGGTCATGATATTGGTGTCCATAGCTTTCCAACGGTATATCGCAAGCCCCATTTGGGCAATGTTGGTGGAAGTTCAACCTAGTTTACAGGGAAGTTCAACATACTACTAGCGGGGCAGGTCAGGTTGTGATCAGAATATTATTCTGATCCCGTGATCAGAATAGTGTTTATGTGTGTGTGTGTGTGTGTGTGTGTGTGTGTGTGTGTGTGTGTGTGTGTGTGTGTGTGTGTAAGATGCGATTGCAAAATGATAGGATCATCATGAATTTGCTAGGGGCCATGACCAAAGTGGCGACCCTGAAGCAAGCGCTGTCCGAGGCCGAAAACAAAGCGGCCCGGGAGCGCACCGAGCGGGAAAAGCAAGAGGCTCGGATGGGTGAGGTGCAGCAAGAGCTCCAAGCTCTCGTGACGAAGCACGAGGCTTGGAGCTTGACTCAAAGACGCGAGAGTCTGAGCTTGCCGCGGCCCTTGAGAGCGCAAAGAATGCCAAGGCTGAAACCCAAAAGGCCCTCCGGGAGATTGATGCGATGAGGAAGATAGCGGTGGGTAAGGCATTCAATATTCAAAGCAAGCATGTGAAAGTAAATTACTTGTTACTTACCCGAATCCGGAGCTCTCTAGGAGCATTCGCAGATTTGCCCCGCAGCGTGTCAGATGCTGCAAGGTTTTACCAGGCCGAGGAGGGAAGCTCAACGGAGAAGCTGTTCCGGTCTCAGTATACTCGGACCGAACACCCGATGCCTCTGAGCGACCAACGGAAGCAACTGGTCGAGCTGCACAAGGCGGCCGAACAGGCCATGAAGGGCTTTATAGTCCGGATGTGGCCCGGTGACGCCCTTCCCAACAACTACTTCGGTCTGGTGAGGCGGCTTGTGGATGCCTGCCCACGGCTGGAAGTCATCAAGCAATTCGTCTGCATCGAGGGTGCACGCTGGGCTTTCGTCCGTGCGAAGGTGCACCGGGCCAAGATGGACGCCGTGAAGCTGGTGAAGGAGGGGCCTCCGCAGGGCAAGGAGCATCGCCACCCCGAGATGTATTATGAGGGTGTCCTGAAGGGTGCCCGTCTTGTAGCGGACGAGTGCGCAAAAGATGTAATATTTGAATAAACTTGCTCGTGTGATCCTATATTATGAAAACTTGTTTCATATGCGCTATGCAACGCTTGTTTGAATTTAAAATATTACCTTATATTCGGTTGTTTATCAAATCTGAGAGATGGCTAGTCGTCGGCTTCTGCCCCCATGCCACGAGTGCTGGGGTGTTCGGGATAAACCTAAGCGCTCTTGTTCCCATTTTTGGGTCCTTCGAGAGAGGTACTCAGCACAACGAACAAGGCAGTCGGACTATAATGCGTTGTCACTCTCACTTAGCCATAGAATTCTATAATTTTAAATTTCGGTGAAGCCCCTAGTATTCGGAAGACCGAATTTGGGGCGCTATACACGCCTTAAGCCGGACAAAGCCGACTCCTCGCTCTAAGCGGCATAAGTCTTTAGGGACTCGAAACCTCTCGAACAGCGACCAGTCTCTCGCCTTATCATGACAGCCAGTTTTAGCTTTCTCTAGTGAGGTGCTTAGCCCAGCAGAACCGGGGCACAATCGCAGTAGTTCTCCCAGTGCTACCTTAGCCGATATAGCGGAACGTAAGGTACCAAAACATGGGAGCCGGGCAAACCCAACTATTGACCCAAGACATGATTCAGAGCTGATGCATATAATGCTATAAGTTCGGGGTGCCGCACTGTCGAAAGTGTTCGGACTTCTCATGCTGTATTATGGGGTGTGCTTAAGCCCCTAGCGTATTGACCGTACCAGGGTGTACGGGTGCTAGA
>NC_041384.1:375447052-375505710 GCF_002162155.2 Triticum dicoccoides
ATATAAAGAAGAATGCAATAATAGTCTTAGTGCTATGCATTGTTTATTCAAAAAGGTGCGTTAAAGCAGAATGATACAAGTAGTGCGATAAGCAAAAAGTAGGACTATTTGACATGTCCCCTCCAAGGGTAAGCTGAGAATGGTATTAAAGCAAGTATTTCACTTGTTATCGTAATCCACCTGGGAATTCCATGATGCGACGTAGCTTTCTGCCTCCTTGGTTGTTGTATCGTGTGTCCGGTGAACATACTGCCGGACGGTGTTTCCATAGAGTAAATTCCTGAAAGAGAGAAAAAATAATAAGGCGGGAAGCCCCTAGTGCGGTTGAGCCGCGTCTTGGGGCGTGCCGCAGTCGTGCCCCCCTCCCCACCTGTGCCCATGTTATTTTCAATGTGTAATTATGTACGCGGGGCACAGATTTAACCGTTTGGCTAGGACTGGGGTGGGGGCCGCATTGCTATGCGAGCTCGAAACGTGCCAGGCGGTCTTGTTGCCGATTACTCTAGGCGCGCTTGAAGGTGTCCGGGTCTTGAATCGCCGAACTGGTGGATTGCCTTAAGAGGCTGCTTTGCGCTTCTGCTGCAAGGGCCGCAGTGTGCTCCTCCGTGCGGAGAGAGCGCTCTGTGTTTCCATTGACTGTGATGACCCCCCGAGGTCCTGGCATCTTGAGCTTCAGATATGCATAATGCGGTACCGCATTCAATCTCGCAAATGCGGTTCGCCCGAGCAGTGCATGATAGCCACTGTGGAACCGGACTATATCGAAGATTAACTCTTCGCTTCGGAAGTTATCCGGGGATACGAAGACCACTTCTAGTGTGACTGAGCCTGTGCAATGGGCCTCTACACCTGGTATGATGCCTTTAAAGGTCGTTTTTGTGGGTTTGATCCTTGAGGGGTCTATACCCATTTTGCGCACTGTGTCCTGATAAAGTAGGTTCAGGCTGCTGCCGCCATCCATAAGGACTCGAGTGAGGTGAAATCCGTCAATGATTGGGTCTAGGACCAGTGCGACGAATCCACCATGACGGATACTAGTGGGGTGGTCCCTGCGATCGAAGGTGATCGGACAGGAGGACCATGGGTTGAACTTTGGGGCGACTGGCTCCAACGCATATACATCCCTGAGCGCACGCTTCCGCTCCCTCTTGGGGATGTGGGTTGCGTATATCATGTTCACCGTCCGCACTTGTGGGGGGAACCTCTTATGTCCTCCGGTGTTCGGCTGCTGGGGCTCCTCCTCGTCATTGCTATTTGACCCCTTATCTTTGTTTTCGGCATTTAACTTGCCAGCCTGCTTGAACACCGAACAATCCCTGTTGGTGTGGTTGGCTGGCTTGTCGGGGGTGCCGTGTATTTGACACGAGCGATCGAGTATACGGTCCAAACTGGACGGGCCCGGAGTGCTTCTTTTGAATGGCTTTTTTTGCTGACCGGGTTTAGAGCCTTTGAATCCGGCATTGACTGCCGTATCCTCGGCATTGTCGCTGTTAATGCGGTGCTTATGTTTCTTGCGACGTGACCTGCCATTGCCGTCCTTGGTATCCGAAGTACCATGGTTCTTTGATATGTTATTGCTGCGAGCCAGCCAGCTGTCCTCTCCCGCACAAAAGCGGGTCATTAGTGTCGTGAGGGCTACCATAGATTTCGGCCTTTCCTGGCCAAGGTGCCGGGCGAGCCATTCGTCATGGATGTTGTGCTTAAAAGCTGCAAGGGCCTCTGCATCCGGATAGTCGACGATTTGGTTTTTATTTGTTAGGAACCGTGTCCAGAATTGCTTGGCCGATTCCTCTGGTTGCTGAATTAGGTGGCTCAAGTCATCGACATCTGGTGGTCGCACATAAGTGCCCTGGAAGTTGTCGAGGAATGCGTCTTCCAGATCTTCCCAACAACCAATGGACTCTGCTGGCAAGCTGTTGAGCCAATGCCGAGCTGGTCCTTTGAGTTTGAGTGGGAGGTATTTGATGGCGTGTAGGTCATCACCGCGGGCCATGTGGATGTGCAGGAGGAAATCCTCGATCCATACCGCAGGATCTGTTGTGTCGTCGTATGATTCTATATTTACGGGTTTGAAACCCTCTGGGATTTGATGATCCATTACTTTTTCTGTGAAGCATAGGGGGTGTGTGGTGCCTCTGTACTGGGCTATATCGCGACGTAGCTCAAATGAGTCTTGCCAGCTGTGTTCGGCCCGGCCGGACTTACTTTTACTGTATCCGGCGTGACGATTATCGTCTCGCATAGTAGCACGCCCTCTTGATCTGTAGATCGATCTTGCGTGTTTTGCTTTGTCCTCCAATACGTCTCGCAGGTCTGGCATATTTCCCCATGCCTTGACATTTTTATTTGAAGGGTGTCGGGGTGCGGGCTGAGCTTTTGGCTGAAATGCCTCTCTGTCGCGACCACGAGGTGGCCAATCAGCCGCGTCATACGCTGGAGATGTAGGTTTTGGTGCTTCCTCCTCCAGTCGGGGTAGCAACCTGCACTTTGGGTAACTCTTGGAGGGGCATTCGAGTTTATATTCCTCGGCCGCAAGGACTTCGGTCCATCAGTCAGCTAGCAAATCGTGATCATCTTGAAGCTGATGTTGCTTTTTCTTAAGGCTATTTGCCGTGGCTATAAGCCGGCGCTTGAAGCGCTCTTGTTCGACGGGATCCTCTGGCACGACGAATTCATCATCGTCGAGGCTTGCCTCGTCTTCGGAGGGAGGCATGTAATTATCATCCTCCGCCTCTCCATCTGCCGCTCTCTCAGGAGGGCTGACTTCTCCATCCTCCTGCTCTAAATCTTGTTGGAGGGGATTGTTGTTGTCTTTGGCACTGTCCGGCGTGCTATTATCTCCGGTGCCGGTATCACCGCTTTTGCCTTGGCGGGACTTAGAGCGGCGCCGCTGATGTCAGCGCTTGGGTTGCTTCTGGGAGGGGTCATCCTCCGTTGTCTCGTCGCCATTGCCTTCTTTGGGTGTGTCCACCATGTATATATCATATGATGAGGTGGCTGTCTAGTGCCCTGTGGGTAGTGGTTCCTCTTCGCCTCCTGCATCGTCGTCCATACCATTGATGTCTTCGGAGTCGAAGTCGAGTATGTCGGTTAAGTCAACGACAGTGGCTACTAAATGGGTGGTGGGTGGGCGGCAAATTTCTTCGTCATCCGCATCCCAATCCTGCCGGACATAGTTCGGCCAGGACTCTCCTGACAAGGAGAGAGACCTTAATGAATTCAGTATGTCACCAAAAGGCGAGTGCTGAAAAATATCCGCGGAGGTAAACTCCATGATCGGCGCCCAGTCGAATTCGATAGGCATGGGCGCAGGCGGTACAGAGTCCATGGCCGGAGAAGGATCTGGTAGTTCGGCGTCACGGCTCCCGTGAAGGGTAACGTCGATCCTCGGCTCGATTGCCACTGAGAGTTTGGCCTCCGTGGCAGGGTCTATCCACCCGTCCATGGATGGCGCGATTGGCTCCGAATTGAGGGTCGGAGTAGTTACTGGTGCGATCTCCTGAACACTGTCCGATGGTAGAGCTAAATCATACTCATCATGGCCGTGTGGCGCACAAGGCAGGGGCTCGAATTCGTCGAAGATCAAGTCTCCGCGGATATCGGACGTGTAGTTTAAGCTTCCAAACTTGACTTGGTGGCCAGGGGCGTAACTCTCGATCTGCTCCAGATGGCCAAGCGAGTTGGCCCGCAGTGGGAAGCCGCCGAACACGAAGATCTGTCCGGGGAGGAAAGTCTCACCTTGGACCGCATCTCTATCGATGATCGAAGGAGCCATCAAGCCTAACGGCGACGACATAGAGGAACTCTCAATGAAAGCACCAATGTCGGTGTCAAAACCGGCGGATCTCGGGTAGGGGGTCCCGAACTGTGCGTCTAAGGCGGATGGTAATAGGAGGCAGGGGACACGATGTTTTACCCAGGTTCGGGCCCTCTTGATGGAGGTAAAACCCTATGTCCTGCTTGATTTATTCTTGATGATATGAGTAGTACAAGAGTTGATCTACCACGAGATCGGAGAGGCTAAACCCTAGAAGCTAGCCTATGGTCTGATTGTATGTTGTCCTACGGACTAAAACCCTCCGGTTTATATAGACACCGGAGGGGGCTAGGGTTACACTAGGTCGGTTACAAAGGAGGAGATATCCATATCCATATTGCCTAGCTTTCCTTCCACGCCAAGTAGAGTCCCATCCGGACACGAGACGAAGTCTTCAATCTTGTATATTCATAGTCCAACAGCCGGCCAAAGGATATAATCCGGCTGTCCGGAGACCCCCTAATCCAGGACTCCCTTAGTACAATTACCTCATCAAGTTATACTTTCCTCCCACTCACTTCTTTCGGGAGAAACTCCTTCTCTAGAAAGGATCCATTCCTAGCAATGAATATATTGCCTTCGGATCTGTGATAGAAGATGTACCCAACAGTCTCCTTTGGGTATCCTATGAAGACACAATTTCTGATTTGGGTTCGAGCTGATCAGGTTGAAGCTTTTTCACATAAGCATCGCAACCCCAAACTTTAAGAAATGACAGCTTCGGTTTCTTGCCAAACCACAGTTCATATCGTGTCGTCTCAACGGATTTAGATGGTGCCCTATTTAATGTGAATGCAGCCGTCTCTAAAGCATAACCCCAAAACGATAGCGGTAAATCAGTAAGAGACATCATAGATTGCACCATATGTAATAAAGTACGATTACGACGTTCGGACACACCATTACGCTGTGGTGTTCCAGGTGGCGTGAGTTGTGAAACTATTCCACATTGTTTCAAATGAAGACCAAACTCCTAACTCAAATATTCACCTCCATGATCAGATCGTAGAAACTTTATTTTCTTGTTACGATGATTTTCCACTTCATTCTAAAATTCTTTGAACTTTTCAAATGTTTCAGACTTATGTTTCATCAAGTAGACATACCCATATCTGCTCAAATCATCTGTGAAGGTCAGAAAATAATGATACTCGCCGCGAGCCTCAACACTCATTGGACCGCATACATCAGTATGTATTATTTCCAATAAGTCGGTTGCTCGCTCCATTGTTCCGGAGAATGGAGTCTTAGTCATCTTGCCCATGAGACATGGTTCGCAAGCATCAAGTGATTCATAATCAAGTGATTCCAAAAGCCCGTCAGCATGGAGTTTCTTCATGCGCTTTACACCAATATGACCTAAACGGTAGTGCCACAAATAAGTTGCACTATCATTATTAACCTTGCATCTTTTGGCTTCAATATTATGAATATGTGTATCACTACAATCGATATTCAACAAAAATAGACCACTCATCAAGGGTGCATGACCATAAAATATATTACTCATATAAATAGAACAACCATTATTCTCTGATTTAAATGAATAACCATCTCGCATCAAACAAGATCCAGATATAATGTTCATGCTCAACGCTGGCACCAAATAACAATTATTTAGGTCTAAAACTAATCCTGGTGGTAGATGTAGAGGTACAAGCCGACGGCGATCACATCGACTTTGGAACAATTTCCCACGTGCATCGTCACCTCGTCCTTCGCCAATCTTCGTTTAATCCGTAGCCCCTATTTCGAGTTGCAAATATGAGCAACAGAACCAGTGTCAAATACCCAGGCGCTACTACAAGCATTAGTAAGGTACACATTAATAACATGTATGTCAAATATACCTTTCACTTTGCCATCTTTCTTATCCGCCAAATACTTGGGGTAGTTCCGCTTCTAGTGACCAATCCCTTTGCAGTAGAAGCACTTAGTCTCAGGCTTAGGTCCAGACTTGGGCTTCTTCACTTGAAAAGTAACTTGCTTGTCATTCTTCTTGAAGTTCCCCTTCTTCCCTTTGCCACTTTTCTTGAAACTAGTGGTCTTGTTAACCATCAACACTTGATGCTCCTTCTTGATTTCTACCTCCACAGGCTTTAGCATTGCGAAGAGCTCGTGAATTGTCTTATCCATCCCTTGCATATTATAGTCCATCACGACGCTTTTGTAGCTTGGTGGCAATGATTGAAGAACTCTGTCGGTGACACTATGAACAGGAAGATTAACTCCTAGTTGAGTCAAGTGGTTGTGGTACCCAGACATTCTGAGTATATGTTCACTGACAGAACTATTCTCCTCCATTTTGCAGCTATAGAACTTATTGGAGACTTCATATCTCTCAATTTGGGCATTTGCTTGAAATATTAACTTCAACTCCTGGAACATCTCATATGCTCCATGATGTTCAAAACGTCTTTGAAGTCCCGATTCTAAGCCGTAAAGCATGGCACATTGAGCTATCGAGTAGTCATCAGCTTTGCTCTGCCAGATGTTCACAACGTCCGGAGTTGCACCTGCAGTGGGTCTTGCAGCTAGCGGTGCTTCCAGGATGTAATTCTTCTGTGCAACAATGAGGATAATCCTCAAGTTACAGAGCCAATCCGTGTAGTTGCTACCATCATCTTTCAACTTAGCTTTATCTAGGAACGCATTAAAATTCAAGGGAACGATAGCACGGGCCATTGATCTACAACAACATAGACATGCAAATACTATTAGGTACTAAGTTCATGATAAATTAAAGTTCAATTAATCATATTACTTAAGAACTCCCACTTAGATAGAATCTAAATGATCACGTGATCCATATCAACTAAACCATGTCCGATCATCACGTGAGATGGAGTAGTTTTCAATGGTGAACATCACTATGTTGATCATATGTACTATATGATTCACGCTCGATCTTTCGTTCCCAGTGTTCCAATGCCATATCTGCATATACTAGTGTCGGTGGGAAACGACACCTATGGGGTCACTGGGATCCCTTCTATGGTTGGCGGGCGCGAGGTTGTGCAAAGAGAGGGTCTGGCGGTCAGCACGCAAATCGTTTACCCAGGTTCGGGTCACGGAGACGCGTAAAAACCTAGCCCTGCTATGATGTATATTTGTGTGTTCTTGTGTTCTTGGACTAGCTGCGATGTCTCTCTAGTCCAAAAGATCCAAATTCTTCTCCAGTACGCCTCGGGCCTCCTTTTATAGACAAAAGGGGTCGCCATAGTGGCACACAAGAGGTGGAAAGGTGTACAGTGGCTGAGTCTATCCTCTGGCATCGTCGGACAAACGCATTTAATGCGCTGCCGACATGCCCCTCTTGCTTTATTGGGGATGGCAAAGAAGCTCGCCCCAGCTGTCGTCGCCTTGCCTGGCTCCGACACGCGTCCAAGCTGACGAGGCGTTGTAGCGCCATGTTGGCTGGCTGCTAGGCTAGCACGGTGGTGGAGCCTTCATGAAGATCTGCATGCCACCACGCAGGTGCTTGCTGAGTTGGTGTGGAGGCCGCGCACTGCCACATAGATGCCTGCCCAGCTGGTCGAGCTAGCAGCTGCATGGGAGCGGTGGTGGAGTCTTGGCAGGCGTGGGCTTGGCTGTGGCCCCGCAAGCGTCTTTGGCAAGGACCTTGCCAGGGGCCCGACAAGGGTCTTGCCGCGGCACCGCGGTCGTCCTCGGCAAGGATCTTGCCGGGGATCTCGTGGACTTCCTTGGCAAGGATCTTCTAAGGATTGTCGTCTTCTGGTCCTCGTCTGATCTTGTGTATTTCTGATCTCTACAAAGATCTGCATGCCACCATGGAGGCGCCTCCCGAGCCTTGGTTCCAATGTGGTTGATGGCGTCGGAAACCCTTGGGCTCAAGGGTAGTGCGCTCTGCTGGCTTCAGGCAAGTTGCCCCGGCAAGGATCTTGCCGGGGCTATGGAAGCCACCCCAGAAAGGGTCTTGCCGGGGGAGTCCACCTCGCCCTCTTGCTATCTTTGCACCCCTGGTCTTGGCATTGCTTTGGTCGTCTTGTGTTCCGGCTTCCCTCCTCTGCCCTGCTTAGTGCGGCCGTGGGCGCGGCTCTGAGTGCCCGCGCACAAGTAAAGGGGTGCAAAAGGAGAGCCCCTACTTTTGTACACCGACAGGAGCCCCCGGGCCTAGGCCACACATAAGCACGACGCGTTGTTGGGCTAGGCCCATAACGGTGCGCGGGCAGGCGAGGCACATTTTTATTGCAGTAACTTTTTCGTCTGCTGCGCTTCCCCATGACCCGCGTTGAACGCGCGACGTGGGGGGTCATGTGTGACGTGGGGGTCATGCGTGGGGCGGTTTCCGCACGCATGCATCACATTGTGTCATATGGTAAAGAGGCGGCCCGCGCCTTCCCCGTAAAAAGGAATAACCACGGGCGCGCTGCTCATTTACCCTCCGTGCCTTCTCCAATCTCGGAATCGTCGTCCCCTCCTCCGTCCTCAAGCTCTTGCTTTCGCTCGCCGCCACCGCGTTTTTGCTGCCCTTCCTTCTTCGCCTCTCGCAGCCGCCATGGCACCCAAAACCAGCAAAGGCAAAGGAGCGGCCAAGGACGCTGGGGGGGGGGGGGTCGGAGCCGCCAAAGTGTGAGTCGGCGGCGTGGCAGATGCAGCTCGCCTACTTTCCCTTGACGGTTGACACGGTCCACCTCTGAGACAACTTCAGGCCCCTGTGGGGGTGCAAGACGGGGGAAGAGATGACAGGGCACCCAGCCACCCGCGTCATCCCCGCTGATTGCGCCAAGGCCACCCCGAATCGATACCCATTCTTTGTCGACTACTTTTCCTGCGGCCTCTCGTAACGTCCCAAAATTCTAAATTTTGGAATGTTATAGTAAATAGATAGATTGATTGTTTGTTTGATTGTTGTGTGATTGATTGAGTGAAATTCAAAACCTTTTGAAAGTTAAGTGAGAGGGAATAAAAGGACTTTCCCAAACTATCATTTTTGCATTTATGATCTCCGGGAATTCAAATTCTTTTCACCATAAAACCTTGGAGAGAAGATGACATGACTTCTTCCATTTATTCAAATGAAAAGGGGTTTTGAAAAGATTTGAATTTTATTTGGAAATATTTCCAATTCTGAAACTTTATGCAACTCAATGATTTTCACGAGCGAAGATAAAATGACTTCTTCAAAACATATTAAATATGAGTTGGGAGTTTCAAAGGATCAAATTCAAAGTCCTTTTGGAAATTATTTTTAATTTGGAGTTATTTGGGTTTTATTCAAATTATTTTTCTCCAAAAATAAAATACATGGAGAATAGGGTAACATGATTCCCTACAATAAAAAATTGGAGAGAAATAAATTTGAATTCATTTTGGTATTTTCAAAATGATTTTTATTGGATTTTATTATACCAGTAGCACTCCTTGAATTATCTAAATTTGTGTGAATTTTATTTAATGCTAGGAAAATGTTCATGTTGTAGACAATCTTTTTCTGAAAATTTTGATATATTATATGCCTATAGTTTATTTTATTTTTTGTGGTTATTCATATTTTTGCTGTCAGTAAAAAAATGTTTAAAAAAACCTTTCTCTTCGGGCCGACCGAACTGGCCCGCGCCCAGCCCAGCGCACCGTCTCCCTCGCGTACCCGAGCAGGACTCCCGCCGGAGTCCGGCACCGATCTCGCCCCCTCTCTTTCCTTCCCGCTCTCGCATCGCCGCCGCCGCGGCCAGATCCACCGCTGCCGCCGAACGCCTCTGCCGCTTGCGCTCGCCGCCGCTGCACCACCGCTACCGCGCCGCATCCCTCCTGCTCGCCTCGCTGTCGCGCTGCCGCTGCAGTCCCGCGCCGCATCTACCGCCACCGACCTCGTCGGAGCCGCCGCTATCGACAAACCGTCGCCGTCGGTTTTCTTGCCTGAACCGATAACTAACCGTCTCGGTTTATTTTCTATTAGGGTTTGGTTTTTCGTTTTTAGCCGGTTTATTATCTTAGGTTAACTTATTCTACGAGCGTTCGTTAGCTAGGGTTCGGTAGCGAACAATTTTCGTTCATTAGCGATCGGTAACGAACGTTCACTATTTAGTATTTTTGTTTTAGTTTTAGTTTTCTGCCAGGGACCTATTCGCTAGGTTTTATTTATAGATTAGCCCCTGGTTTTCAAACGACCGCAACTTTTTACTCGTTTGTCTAAATCCAACGAAACCAATGCTCACGTCTTCGTTATGATCTCCTCTATCCAGTAATCCAACCCAAACATGTTTTTGAAAGTTTAAAATTTGAATGAGACCAGATTTGAATTCAAACTTTGTTTGATCATAACTTGACTTTCGTAACTCCGTTTGAGTTGATTCTTTTTGCAAATCGAAGCTCTTGACCTAAACTTTCTGATAAGGCCAAATTCACATAATTTTGGTACTGTTAGAAATTGTTTTATGTTACAAGAGTTATTTTCTTGGTATTGAAGTTCTCCGAATCATCTTCTTCGATCATTCTGATCTTTTGAGTGATTGCTTATGTGTGGTTACTATTGCTTGCTTATGATAGATTAACCGGAGTGTGACGAGTAGAACTATCAAGAGTTATGAGTGCGAATCATCTTCATCAACATTGCAGGCAAGTTCACACTTTGATCATATCCCTTCCATACCCAGTTTTTATGCATTAGTTTCACCCTCAAACATTGCATGGTTAGGATTGATAAAACGTGGGTATTGTGAAGTAGTTGATGAGGTAGAACCTATTGACTTGTTATATTTAAACCTTGGGAGTTACTTATACGAATTGCTTATATTGCTATGTTATGCTCATAGACGTGGTTTGGGTGAGTGAAATCCATGACAGATGTGAGATTGTTAATTAATGGTTCAACTTAAGGTGGCAACTTAAATACACATCTGGGTGGATTGAGGCACCTGGAGTACCCTGTGTTGCCTGTATTTTTGGAAATCCCGGAGTACCCGTGTGATCTTCCTATGGACTGCCACCCAGGCTCAAAGGGATCATAAGATTATTCATGCTAGAAACTTCCGTGTGCAGCCATAAGCTATTATGGGCTCTAGCATAGTTGAGTAAGTTACGTGAAGCTCTTGAAGAGGTGGATCAGCAGGTAGTGGGTTGTAGGTTTGGTATGGTCTGCCCGGAGTAGAGAGTTAATGTTTCTAAAAGACTGTGTCTCGGTCATCCGTTTCTCAAACACCCAGTAGTGCGAGAAAACAAACGGAGGAGATCGAGTCTTGTGGGGAAAAGTGCGCAAACCTCTGCAGAGTGTACAAACTAATCACGATTAGCCGTGTCCCCGGTTATGGACATCTTGAGTCTCTGGTACTTGGATTATCATATTGATCTCATCATGTTACTTAAATAATTTATTGGGTTGATGAGTATTAATTTGGGATTGAGTTGGAGGAACCTTCTCAATGTTTTCAACAAACTTAGTAGTTAAATAAAATATATTCCATTGATGTAGGGAAAAATTGGCTTTTTGCAAAAACATTATAACTATAGAGCCTTTCCACCAACCAAATATGCATGTAGTGATAGCCTTTATTCATCATTATCCTATGGTGTGAATTTGCCAGTACATTCAATGTACTGACCCTTTGTGGCTGCAACGTCTCATGTTGCAGGATTCTTACAACGAGTAAGTGATACGTTAGGGTTACGATTTCTACACTCAACTTTGCCATTGGTGTTGATGGGAATCCACAACCTTGTTGTTACTTCCGCTATTTGGATTGAGGTAATAGTATTTACGTTACTTTATACATGTGATTTACCTCTGTTATAAATCCTCGAGTACTGTGTGTGTCAGCATACCGATCCAGGGATGACACTTAAGCAGAGAGACTTGACCATATGAGGTCGGGTCTCTACAAGATGGTATCAGAGCACATGTTGACTGTAGGACGTGACCCTAGAAATTGGCAAGCCCATGGGAAAGATTTTCTCTACAACTTCATTTTCAAAAGATCTTTTACTTCTCTCCTCTTCTGAGCTTATTCAAATATTCCCTTTAGTGAGAACCCTTGACCCCTGGAAAGGATAAGGATACTCCACTGAGTGGATTTCGGACAAAATGAATACAAGTTTTGTCTTGATATGTGTGATGCCCCAAGAGTATGTGGGATGAAGTTGGAGACCGTCAGTTGTTTGGACCAAATGTGATCAAGGTGTGAGAAGAGAATGTTAAGTTGATTCGAGATAGACTGAAGGTAGCCCAGTCCAGGCAGAAGAGTAATGCAGACTCAAAAACTCAAGGAGGTAGTGTATGAGATTGGAGACAGAGCATGTCTGTGTCCTCTCTGCGAGGAGTTAAACAATTTGTAGTTAAGGGAAAGTTAGGCCCGATATTTGTAGGACCATACCGAGTTTTGGAGCGTATGGGAAAAGTGGCCAACAAGTTGAAGTCGCCCGAAGGACTGTCAGGAGTTCATGATGTGTTTCACGTTTCCCAGTTGAAGAAGTGTCATGCAGGAATGGCCAATATTCCCCTGTAAGGATGCTTGACCCCAGAAAGGATAATGATGTTCCACGAAGTGGAGTATGGACTTCATAAGTATAAGTTTTGACCTCGGTATGTGGGATATCCCACGAGAATGAAGAGATGAAGTACTATTAGATATAAAGGAGGTATGATGTTGGTAATATGGAGCAATGGCAACCCCATGACAAGTCTGAGTACTCACGTCTTGGTTTGGTGCCAATAGAAGGAAAAGAGACAGTACAATTGGATGATTCTAAGGATGCTAGGAAGTTGGATGTTGGAAAATGATCAGTTGCCCCGTGGATGAGTTCAAGGATTACCAGTGATGAGATGGGCTATAACCCACAGGCCCCATGACCTGCCAAGAAGCAAGCACACTCTTGCTGAAGGAAAAATCCTGGAAGGAGTTACGACTTTACCAACCGACGATTTTATAGGAGTTTACGCAAAACCTGAGAGTTGTGAAGGAACGATAGATGTTTGTTTGGCTTGCAGAATCGATGGATTTGTCCGAACCTTGGTTCACCGACAAGAGAAATTCTGCAATGCTTGAGAGGATGATCGAGTGTTAGAATGCGAGATTCGCTAAACCGTATACAAGGTAATGATTTGGGTGTGGGATGGATTGATCACCATACCGACTTACTCTTATTATTTGCCTTGCTATGTGGGATGGTAAATTTGAGTGACTTACCTATAGTAAAGAGACGACGATCCAAACCCTGTTTAACCCTTAGAATTGTATAAGAATTTTCCCCTTGTACAAGGAAGCTTTTGCCAACCATAGGTTATACGGTGAGGATCAACCAGACCCATTTCCTGCAGGAGAAACCTTAAATTGTTAACCACCATGAGATATCGATAGTTAGTTAGTATTAGCGCCAGACCCGTCAGCTAAGAAGACCCAGTCTCGGAATAACCTTACCAAGATAAAAGGACACAAGAATTGAGGTAAAGGTTATGCCACTATCGGAAGAGCCCAGAGATGGAATATATGAGTATATGAGTATTGATGGGACCGTAACCATGTTTCTAAGGGTGGTAGCACCCCAGACCCCGGTGATGATTGATGGATTTTGAGGAGACCCCCAAACCCTAACCTTTTTCTTGCTAGCCTCTCCGAATATCGAGGAGGAGATTCATTTTAAGGGTGGTAGGTTTGTAACATCCCAAAATTCTAAAATTTGGAATGTTATAATAAATAGATAGATTGATTGTTTGTTTGATTGTTGTGTGATTGATTGAGTGAAATTCAAAACCTTTTGAAAGTTAAGTGAGAGGGAATAAAAGGACTTTCCCAAACTTTCATTTTTGCACTTATGATCTCCGGGAATTCAAATTCTTTTCACCACAAAACCCTGGAGAGAAGATGACATGACTTCTTCAAATGAAAAGGAGTTTTGAAAAGATTTGAATTTTATTTGGAAATATTTCCAATTCTAAAACTTTATGCAACTCAATGATTTTCACGAGCGAAGATAAAATGACTTCTTCAAAACATATGAAATATGAGTTGGGAGTTTCAAAGGATCAAATTCAAAGTCCTTTTGGAAATTATTTTTTAATTTGCAGTTATTTGGGTTTTATTCAAATTATTTTTCTCCAAAAATGAAATACATGGAAAATAGGGTAACATGATTACCTACAATAGAAAGTTGGAGAGAAATAAATTTGAATTCATTTTGGTATTTTTAAAATGATTTTTGTTGGATTTTATTAGACCAGTAGCACTCTTGGAATTATCTAAATTTGTGTGAATTTTATTTAATGCTCGGAAAATGTTCATGCTGTAGATAATCTTTTTCTGAAAATTTTGATATATTATATGCCTATAGTTTATTGTATTTTTTGTGGTTATTCGTATTTTTGCTGTTAGTAAAAAAATGTTAAAAAAACCTTTCTCTTTGGGCTGACCGAACTGGGTCGTGCCCAGCCCAGCTGGCCCAGTGCACCATCTCCCTCGCGTACCCGAGCGGGACTCCCGCCGGAGTCCGGCACCGACCTCGCCCCCTCTCTCTCCTTCCCGCTCTCGCATTGCCGCCGCCGCGGCCAGATCCTCCACTGCCGCCGAGCGCCGCCGCCACTTGCGCTCGCCGCCGCTGCACCACCGCCACCACGCCGCGCCCCGCCTGCTCGCCTCGCTGCCGCTGCAGTCCCGTGCCACATCCACCACCGCCCGCGCCGCGCAGCCCCGCCACCGACCTTGCCGGAGCCACCGCTGTTGACAAACCGTCGCCGTCGGTTTTCCTGCCCGAACTGATAACTAACCGTCCCGGTTTATTTTCTATTAGGGTTTGTTTTTTCGTTTTTAGCCGGTTTATTATCTTAGGTTAACTTATTCTACGAGCGTTCGTTAGCTAGGGTTCAGTAGCAAACGATTTTTGTTCGTTAGCGATCGGTAACGAACGTTCACTATTAGTCTTTTTCTTTTATTTTTAGTTTTCTGCCAGGGACCTATTCGCTAAGTTTTATGTACAGATTAGCCCCTGGTTTTCAAACGACCGCAACTTTTTACTCGTTTGTCCAAATCCAACGAAACCAACGCTCACATCTTCGTTATGATCTCATCTATCCAGTAATCCAACCCAAACATGTTTTTGAAAGTTTAAAATTTGAATTAGACCAGATTTGAATTCAAACTTCGTTTGATCATAACTTGAGTTTCGTAACTCCGTTTGAGTTGATTGTTTTTGCAAATCGAAGCTCTTGACCTAAACTTTCTGATAAGGCCAAATTCACATAATTTTGGTACTGTTAGAAATTGTTTTATGTTACAAGAGTTATTTGCTTGGTTTTAAAGTTTTCTGAATCGTCTTCTTCGATCTTTCTGATCTTTTGAGTGATTGCTTATGTGTGGTTACTATTGCTTGCTTACGATAGATTGACCGGAGTGTGACGAGTAGAACTATCAAGAGTTATGAGTGTGAATCATCTTCATCAACATTGCAGGCAAGTTCACACTTTGATCATATCCCTTCCATACCTAGTTTGTATGCATTGGTTTCACCCTCAAACATTTGCATGGTCAGGATTGATAACATGTGGGTATTGGGAAGTAGTTGATGAGGTAGAACCTATTGACCTGTTATATTTAAACCTTGGGAGTTACTTATACGAATTGCTTATATTGCTATGCTATGCTCGTGGACGTGGTTTGGGTGAGTGAAATCCATGACAGATGTGAGATTGTTAATTAATGGTTCAACTTAAGCTGGCAAATTAAATACACATCTGGGTGGATTGAGGCACCTAGAGTACCCAGTGTTGCCTGTATTTTTGGAAATCCCGGAGTACCCGTGTGATCTTCCTATGGACCGCCACCCAGGCTCAAAGGGATCATAAGATTATTCATGCTAGAAACTTCCATGTGCAGCCACAAGCTATTATGGGCTCTAGCATAGTTGAGTAAGTTACGTGAAGCTCTTGAAGAGGTGGATCAGCAGGTAGTGGGTTGTAGGTTTGGTATGGTCTGCCCGGAGTAGAGATTTAATGTTTCTGAAAGACTGTGTCTCGGTCATCCGTTTCTCAAACACCCAGTAGTGCGAGAAAACCAACGGAGGAGATCGAGTCTTGTGGGGAAAAGTGCGCAAACCTCTGCAGAGTGTACAACTTAATCATGATTAGCCGTGTCCCCGGTTATGGACATCTTGAGTCTCTGGTACTTGGATTATCATATTGATCTCATCACGTTACTTAAATAATTTGTTGGGTTTATGATTATTAATTTGGGATTGAGTTCGAGGAACCTTGTCAATGTTTTTAACAAACTTAGTTGTTAAATAAAATATATTCCATTGATGTAGGGAAAAATTGGCTTTTCACAAAAACATCATAACCATAGAGCCTTTCCACCAGCCAAATATGCATGTAGTGATAGTCTTTATTCATCATTATCCTATGGTGTGAATTTGCTAGTACATTCAATGTACTGACCCTTTGTGGCTGCAACGTCGCATGTTGCAGGATTCTTACGACGAGTAAGTGATACGTTAGGGTTACGATTTCTACACTCAACTTTGCCGTTGGTGTTGATGGGAATCCACAACCTTGTTGGTACTTCCGCTATTTGGATTGAGGTAATAGTATTTACGTTACTTTATACATGTGATTTACCTCTGTTATAAATCCTCGAGTACTGTGTGTGTCAGCATACCGATCCAGGGATGACACTTAAGCACAGTGACTTGACCGTCTGAGGTCGGGTCGCTACACCTCTTCCCCCTTTCTCAGATTTCTTCAACGATGTCATGAACACCAATGGCTTCCACCTTCTAGTTTTCACTCCAAATGTCGTGGCATTCATGGCCCTTTTTGCCCATCTCTGTGAGGGCTTCTCCGGAGTGCATCCTAATATGGCGCTTTTCCGCCACTACTTCTATCCTCGGATCCAGAGGGGAGGCGCCATTTCCGGTTGTGTTGCCTGGATCCCAAGGACCCTGGAGAAGGGGACATATCCAGAGGGTGCCCAGAAGGAGAGGTGGGAGAAGTGGCATAGCCGGGGGTGCTGTATTGAGGAGGAGGACCCACAGGAATTTTGCCAGGTTCGCCAGGCGCCTCCGGTTCGCAGAGACGACTCGGGCGATGTCGACGCCTAGGATGGGAAGCTCACGGTCGCCACCATCAGAATCCATCGCCTCATCGTTGCCGGTCTCACCCTGGAGATGGTCGGGGCGGATTTCATACACTGCCGCATCGCTCCACTGCACAACAAGGGGAGGCCGGCCTGGCTCTTCAGTAATGTGGCTGACATCATTCGGCTCCGCCCCGGCCTGAACCACAACTTCACGGTCATGGGGCACACCCACTTCTGCCAGCGGCTTTTTTAGCTCGACGTGAACCGTGACGGCAAGGCTGAGAGGACCGGCAAGTTTGCGAAGGCCGGCAAGTTCGCCAAGGGGCCCCTGTTCAGGTTGTCGGCGGGGGTGGTCCCGCTGAGCAACAACTCCCGCTAGATCGACATCATCGCCATGATGCCGGACTGTAATGTGCATGTCCTTGACCCGAAATGGGTCAAGCTGAAGGCGGACCAGGTGCAGGAGTACTTCGACACCATGTCGGAGAAGTACGTACACGAAGAGCCGCTGCTCATCCAGGACGCCACCGTAGGAGCTGGACTATATCGCCGCCAGGGCGGCGGAGGCGGCGCTTGCCAAGGAGGCCGGCAGCGCTGGCGGCGTGGAGGATGAGGTCGTGGCGGCCACGGAGGAGAAGGAGTTGGCCCAGTGGGCGGAATCCGCTGGGGAGGCCAACAGCGTTGGCACTGGGGCCCCTCTCATTGAGGATGAGGTTGATGAGTCATTCAGGGAGGAGGTCGAGGCTGTCAACCCCCCCAGCCACAGGGAGAGGGCATGTCCTGCGTCGGGACATCTCTGGCGAGCTGGTCCGGCCCGACAAGGCCGCACAACCGTAACAACCTCAGTATGCGTCCATGCGCCAGACGAGGGTCGTGGCGGCGGGGAAGGCGGTGAAGGTTACGGCAGCGAAGAAGAAAGCGGCTGCCTCTTCTTCGTCCAAGTGTCCTCGGACTCCACCCGCTTCCCCTCCTCCCGTAGACGACAACACAGAGGTCATCTTCGACCTCAGGTCCCTTAGCCCGAGGAGGAAGAGGAAGGCAGCAGAATAGGAGGCGGAGAATGAGTAAGTATCTAGTCTTTCATCATCTCCGTCCCCTCAGACCATGCCGCTTTTCTTGACTTGTCTTCATCTTCGCAGGGATATGGAGACGCTGGCTCAGAGGGTGGCGAAGAGGGCCAGGGCCTTGATGGGCAGCCAGCCCCCAGTGGGCACCTCGAGTACGCCGCTGGTGGTGGAGAGCAGCCCGGATAGCAGCCCCCGGCGCAGCCCCCGGCATGCGTTCATCACTCGCTTCCCATCGACGTGTGCTGGGACACGATTTCTTGGTGCTGGCCTTGCTATGGTTGTAGGACGAGGACGGCTGTAGGAGGAGCCACTAAGGGCCACCCCCAACACGCCGCCCCCATCAACCACGCCGCCCCGAAGGGCGTCCCGAGCAAGGGCGCCAAGCACCGAGCCCATGCGCACGGAGGAGGAGGAGGCGAACCCGGGCACCGGCAGCTCCGTCCCGGCACCAGATGTTGGTGGGGAGGGGGCACTTTGTCCCAGCTTGGCACTGGTGAGTTGTTCGCCTCTTGTTCCCGCCCATTTTTCTTCTTTCGAATTTTGATCTTGACTTTGCCTCATTCCCCTTCTCGGTGTCCAGATCCTTCCTCGACGGACTGGGAGGACGTGGACACTGTCATTGAGGAGGTCGCCAGGGATGCCGTGGCCGAGGCCGACGAGATCTCCGCTGAGGAGGCTGCCAAGGATGTTGCTTAGGACGCCGCCGAGGGGCCTGTCGGGAAGGCCGGCGAGGCCGCTGCCAAGGAGGCCGACAAGGGGCCTGCTGGGGAAGCCAGCAAGGCTACTGCTGAGGAGGAGGTGGTCGACGACCATCCTTCGTCCTCCGCCACCTCTGGCTCAGGCAAGTATTTGAAGGTGAGCGACGACCTGTTCGTCCACCTCCCATGGACGGCGAGCACCAGGGAGCCCGCCGAGGGGGAGGTTTTCGACGATGAGGTGCTTGCCGCCGTCGGGCTCGAGGTCGTTGATGAACCGAGCGTCGGTGGTGGTGGTTCCCAGGAAGAGCGGATCCTCCAGAGCATGAGCACTAACTTCCACAAGCTTCAGGCGCTTCACCGCACCCGCCTGTACAAGGCCAAGTCTAGGATGGCAGCGGTGGACAAGGCGGATGCGGACCTCGAGGGGCGCATCGCCGAGACACAGGCTTGGTTCCTTCAGGCCTGTGAGGAACTGAAAACCGCCTAGGATCAGCTAGCCCAGCGCAAGCTGGAGCTTGTCATGAAGCAAGCCGATATAGAGAAGGCCCAGGAGGCGGCGAGTCAACAGGCCGCCAAGGAGGAGGCTGCTCGGCGTTAGCACCAGGCCGAGCTGAACTCCCAGGAGGAGGACCTTGCCACTCGCGAGGAGAAGCTCGTCGTGACACTCTGTGGCAAGGACGAGGAGGTCAAGGAGCTTGTTGTGCAGCGGACCTAGGAACTGGAGTAGAGGCACGAGGAGGCCCTCAATGCTCAGGCCCAGGTCCATGCTGGCAAGGTGAACGAGCTGGAGGTGGAGCGGGACAGGCTGAAGAAGCAGATCCAGGATCTGATGGGGGAGAGGGACGCGGCAAAGGGCGCCTTGGCTGATGCGCAGGTCGCAGTCCTCGACAAGGTTGAGCTACTCTCCACGGCCAACGAGTCCATCAAGGACCCGAAGCTGAAGCTGGAGGGTCTTGAGGCGACGCTCTTGGAGGTTAGGGCCCGGGAGGAGACCCTGACCAAGAATCTGGAGGAGGAGAGCCAGCTGCGGAAGAATGACGCTGTCAGCCACGCGGATTTCATGGCGGGCGAGAAGCTCTGGATCAGCCGCCTCGCCGATGTTGCCAGCAGGATCACCACGCAGCTGGCTACCATGGGGATGCCAAACATGAGGTACATCCCGGAGCCAAACGTGAGTCCTAATGCCAGGTTGACTCTGTTCTTTGAAGGTGTTCTCAGGGCCCTGAAATGGTTCCGCTCCAACAGGGCGGCCTCTCTGGCTGATGAGGCCCGGAGGCGTTGCCGGGGTTCCATGACCAAGGTCCTCACCAAGATGGCGTACTGGAACCCTGACCTCGAATTCGAAACTTCGCTGGATAGCTTGCTGGAGGGCGTGGACCTTGCTCCACTCGAGGAGCGTATCGAGCCCGTCAAGAGCCGCATCGACAGAGTTTGGAGGATAGAAGGCCATCGTCGGGACTAGGTGAGGGAGTCCTGGACTAAGGGATCCTCAGGCATCCGGCCTTTAATCCATGGGCCGGAGTGATGGGCTGTGAAGACATGAAGGCCGAATACTGCACCTTGTCTGGATTGGACTCTACTTGGCGTGGAAGGCAAGCTTGGCGACCGAAAATTCCTTCTTATGTAACCGACTCCATGTAAACCCTAGATCCCCTCGGTGTCTATATAAACCCAAAGGGATAGTCCGGAAAGGATATACATATACTCATTACCATACCCACATAGGCTAGACTTCTAGGGTTTTAGCCATTATGATCTCGTCGTAGATCAACTCTTGTAACACTCATATTCATCAATATCAATCAAGAAGGACGTAGGGTTTTACCTCCATAGAGAGGGCCCGAACCTAGGTAAACATCGTGTCCCTCGTCTCCTGTTACCATCGATCCTAGAGGCACAGTTCGGGACCCCCTACCCGAGATCCACCGGTTTTGACACCGACATTGGTGCTTTCATTGAGAGTTCCACTGTGTCGTCGACAAAAGGTTCAATGGCCCCTTCAATCATCAATAATGACGTTGTCCAAGGAGGAACTTCCCCCCGGACAGATCTTCGTATTCGGCAGCTTCGTACTGCGGGCCAACTCGCTTGGCCATCTGGAGCAGATCGACAGCTACGCCCTTGGCCATCAGGTCGGATTCGGAAGCTTGAACTACGTCGCGAATATCCGTGGAGACTTGATCTTCAAGGGATTTTAACCCGCGGCGATCGCTTCCCCTCATCCCGATGAACGTGACTTAAATCTGTCATCAGATCACACCCAGGAGATGGTTCCTGCAGCTGCAACGACCTTAGGGCCGAAGCAGATCGAGCCATCCGAGGCCTCAGAGTCCACGGTGTTGGAGCCACACATGGACTTGACGCCATGCAACATTCTCTTTAATGGAACATCAGACTCTTCTCTGGCTATAAGTTCCGTACTGTGTACGCCCGCGGACACCGAGTTGGATCGGTTATCGATCTTCAAGATCAGTGCCGCTGACGTTTTCTAGCACTCGCCTTTGGGTGACGTGCTAAAATCTTTAAAGAATTTGTCCTTGGAGAAGGACTCACAGCCGAACTACGTCCGGTTCGAGCTAGAGACGGATGATGAGGAATCTTGCTTCGCACCCGCCACCCACTTCATAGCCACCGTCGATGACCTAACCGACGTGCTTGACTATTGCTCCAAAGTCATCGACGGTATGGACGACGATGCCGACAAGGAGCAAGGCCAAGACCAGCCATTCACTGGACGTTGGACGGCTACCTCTTCGTACGACGTGTACATGGTTGATACACCTAAAGGATCTGGCGACGACAAAGAGGAGCAAGATGTGAATAAAACCTCCGAGACACAGTCCAAGCACCGGCAGCCCAAATGCCGCCCCAAGCCCCGCCGCTCAAAGGACGACAACACTGGCACGGAAAAAATAGTACTCCGGGCAATGCCGAAAACAATGAAAACCCTGCCGGGGCTACATCCGAACAGGAACACGACAGCAGTCAAGACAACCCTGACGAACATGCCATAGAAGATGACTCAGAGGATGACAGTTACCGTCCACCCTGCGAGGAGGAGACAAGCCTTCGCAACAAAGACTTCATCGTGCCTGAGGATCCTCTCGAGCGGGAGCACTTTAAGCCTTAGCTCATAGCCATTGCAAGGATCCTGAAAAAGAAACAACAGCTGCTTCAAGCTGAACAAGTCCTGCTCATCGACAGATGGACTGATATCCTGACAGCCGAGGAATACGGCCTCAACCGCCCAGCCAAGAGCTACCCGAAACGTAGACTGCTACCACAATTCGAGGAGGAGGCGCCAGAGCACATATCTCCCTCGCGTAATGCGGATCGACCACCACGTGGTCGGTACAGGGTGGCGGAACGGCCACCCCACGGTCGGGATAAAGCGGCAACTCAGTCCGAACAGCAGACCGCCCGACCACCCCGTCAAAATAAGGATGGAAGAGTCCGGAGTCATATGTACGACCGCCGACAGACCCTGGATAGTAGAGCAGGATACACAAGATCGATCTACGGATCACGAGGACATGCCTCGAGGCACGACGACGGCTACCTATTCGGACGTGACAAACCTAACCACGCTCGGGCCGAATGCCGCAGACGGACTCCTTCAGAGCTCCGCCACAATGTGGCCCAGTATAGAGGCGTCGCACACCCGCTCTGCTTCACAGATGAAGTACTGGATCATGAATTCCCCGAGGGGTTCAAGCCCGTCAATATCGAATCATATGACGGCACAATCGATCCTGCAGTATGGATCAAGGATTTCATTCTCCACATCCACATGGCCCGAGGATACGACCTCCACACCATCAAATCCCTCCCATTAAAGCTCAAAGGACCAGCTCGGCACTGGTTAAATAGCCTGCTCGAGAACTCCATCGGCAGCTGGGAGGACTTGGAAGAGGCTTTCCTCGACAACTTCCAAGGAACTTATATCCGGCCACCAGATGTCGATGACCTAAGCCACATAGTTCAACAACCCGGAGAATGAGCCAGAAAATTCTGGACTAGGTTCCTAAAGAAAAAGAACCAGATCGTTGACTGTCCGCACGTCAAGGCCCTAGCAGCCTTCAAGCATAACATCCGTGACGAATGGCTAGCACGCCACCTTGGACAAGAAAAGCCGAAGTCAGTGGCAGCCCTTACAGCACTCATGACCTGCTTCTGCACAGGCGAGGACAGCTGGCTGGCTCGTAGCAAAAATACAGCCAGCGAGGCAGGCCCCACCGAGGCCAAGATCAGCACTGGCAAGCTTCGGCGCAATAGACACAAACGCCGAAGCCACGACGACAACACCGAGGACACCACAATCAACGCCGGATTCAGTGGCGCTAAGTCCGGCCAACGGAAGAAACCCTACAAGAGAAACAACGAAGGACCTTCCAGCCTGGACCACATACTCGACGGTCCGTGCCAAATTCACGGCACCCCGGATAAGCAAGCCAATCATACCAACAGGGATTGTTGATTCTTCAAGCGGGCTGGCAAGTTGAATGTCGAAAACAAAGAAAAGGGATCACAAAGTGAGGACGAGGATGAAGAGCCCCGGCAGCCGAACACCGGGGGACAAAAGAAATCCCCCCCAAGTCAAAATGGTGAACATGATATACGCCACGCACATCCCCAGAAAGGAGCGCGAATGAGCACTCAGGGACGTCTACGCGGTAGAGCCAGTCGCCCCAAAGTTCAATCCATGGTCGTCATTTCCGATCACCTTTGATCGACGAGATCATTCGACTAGTATCCGCCATGGTGGTTCGGCCGCACTGGTCCTTGACCCAATCATCGACGGATTCCACCTAACACAAGTCCTGATGGATGGTGGAAGCAGCCTCAACCTGCTGTACCAGGATACAGTACAGAAGATGGGCATTAATTCCTCATGAATCAAACCAACAAAGACTACCTTTAAAGGAGTCATACCAGGTGTAGAGGCCCGCTGTACGGGCTCAATCACGCTGGAGGTGGTTTTCGGTTCTTCAGACAATTTCCGAAGCGAAGAGTTAATCTTTGATATCGTCCCCTTCCGCAACGGCTACCACGCACTGCTCGGACGAACCGCGTTTGCTAGATTCAACGCAGTGCCACACTATGCGTATCTTAAGCTCAAGATGCCTGGTCCACGCGGCATCATAACAATCAATGGCAATACGGAACGCTCCCTCTGAACAGAGGAGCAAACCGCCGCCCTATCAGCAGAAGTACAGAGAAGCCTCCTCAAGTAGCATTATAATCCAGCTGCCGAGCCCCTGGACACCATCAAGAGGGTCCGGACTACACTGCAACAGGACAACGCAGCTCGTCAAGAGCTCGACTAGCAATTCGGCCTCCGTCCCAGCCCCAATGAGGTAGTGTCATTCGTACCAGGCATACACAATTACGCACTCAAAATTCCATGGACATCGACGGAGGCACAAGATAACTCGGGGTCTACAATTCAGCAAAACCGATCCCGGACACACATACTTTCACTTCTTTTTTTTGTTTCAGGCACCCCTTTTCCACGGCCTGATATCAAGTCCTTTAGAAGGACTGGAACACAACGGAGGCAAGCAACACAGGTGTGTAGGGTAACCTTTGTACGTTCTTCATGATGGTATTCATACTTATTCCTTAGGACCCACACGCTGCGCCCTATTAATTCCGGCATGTTAAATGGAAGGATACTTCTCGCACCATCTGTACAAGATACGCCTTGACGTATCCATCCAGTTATAATAAAAATGGTTCGTGGCCCAGTTTCTGTGGTTTTCGCTTCTTACTTCATTTTATTTTGATATGCTTATTTGCTGCATCGACACTCTTTTACGTTTCATATTCGCCAGGGGCTACCTGTCGCCCCCCAATACGGCAGCACAGTCCGAACACTTCTTATATATAAGTTCAGCACCCCAAATTTAGCATTATATGCATTGGCTCTGAATCATGTCTTTGGTCAATAGTTGGGTTGCCCGGCTCCTGTGCTTGCTACCCTACGTTCCGCTCCATCTGCTAGGGTAGTAAAGGGACAACTACTACGATTGTGCCCTGGCTTTGACCAGACGAGCACCTCAGTAGAGAAAGCAGAAAACTGACTGTCATGATGTGGCGAGAGCCGGTCAGCTACTCGAGGGTTACAAATCGTTGGAGATTTTTTCCGCGTTACGCGAGAGATCAACACTTCCCGATCAGATGCTGACAGTACTCTGGCTTAAACCAGGGGTTGCGCCCATGCTTTATTTTAAACTCCTATGGCTAAGTGAGGGCGTTAAAGCCGTAAAGTCTGATTGCCTTGTTCATTGCGCTAAACAACTCCTTCAAGGACCATGTAATTGGATCAAGATTGTTTAGATTCCATCCTGAACACCTCCGTACTATCTACGTGAGGGCAGAAGCCGACGACTGGCCAACCCTCATATTACACACAACACGGCCGTACAAGAGGAAACAATTCAAAGCATAATAATATTACTTTACAAAAACTAGCTTTGTTCCCATAATACAAGACAAAGGCAACATGAATACATTTATTCAAATACAATGTCCTGCGAACATTGCACCGCTACAAGTCGAGACCCTTCTACGACATCCTCGAAATATCGCTTGGGTGTGCGGTGCTCCTTGCCCTCCGGCGGCCCGCTGGCGACTTCAACAGCGTTCATCTTCGCCCACCACATCTTGCAGCGAGCGAAGGCCATACGGGCACCTTCAATATAGACGGAGCACTTGATGACGTCCAGCCGAGGACAGGCGTTCACCATCCACCTCATGAGTCCGAAGTAGCTGCTAGGCATAGCTTCGGCTGGCCACAGCCGGATTATCAAATCCTTAATGGCTTGTTCGGCCACCCTATGTAGCTCCACTAGTTGTTGTAGCTGATCGGTGAAGGACACGGGATGCTCTGGTGCCGCACACTGCGACCAGAAGAGCCTCTTCGAAGAACCCCCTCCTTCGGCTCGATAAAACTCCACGGCATCTGATACACTGCATGGCAAATCCGCAAAAGCCCCTGGGGAACTCCGAACCCGGGTTAGTAAAAGGTACTGCTTCTCCGCATACTTGCTTTGCATCTTAAATGCCTTACCCGCTGTGATCTTCTTGGCCTCCTGGATCTCCTGGATGGCGGCCTGGGCCTCATTCCGTGCAGTCTCCATGCTCTGATGAGCCTTGGCAAGTTTGGTCCCTCGAACTGATGCATCATGCTCCAAGGCCTCACATTTTTTCACCGCATCCTGGAGCTCATGGTGGACTTCTTTGACCTGGGCCTTTAGCTTCTTACGGGCAGCTTGCTGCTGGATAGCTTGCTCCTCGGCCTCACTCAGGGCCTTCCTCAGGGCCTCGACCTCGGTCGTGGCTTCTGCACATATCACAATACTGTTGTAAATATACGGCGCTTATCCTTTCCCGAGCATATAGCAAGTTGTTCCTCACCTTGCTTCTCCTGGAGCCAAACCTTAACCTCGCCGAGCTTGTTCTTGGTCTACTCCAGCCTCCGCTTTAGCTCAGAGACCTCGGCAGCATGCGAGGTCGCGGCCAACAGGGACGCTTGCTTATCGATACATATTCAGTCGGCCTCTTATAATTAAGGATTAATCCCCTGTCCGGTTCTCCTCGCCGAACACCGGGCAGCGTCTCAGGGGCTACAGACTATACGGGTTTTTTCTCTTTCTTACCTCGAAACCTGTTAACAGGCTGCTGCAGGCTTCATTAAGTCCGCTCTTGGCGGACTGGACCTTCTCGATCACCGCACCCATAAGGATACGGTGCTCGTCCATGATGGAGGTGCTTCATAGCGCCCCATCAGGTCATCTAGCGCTCCTGGATGGACAGGAGCCACCGTGGAGGTGACTCACCCCCTCCTTCAAAGGGTGTTGCTCGCCCGTCTCCGGAGCCATATTGGTCTCCGAAATCGTATTCGGCTGAGGGCCGAACTGGATACAGCCCTCTTTGCCAGTTTCCATGGGGATTGACTCCCCCGTGTGTCCGGCAGTGGAGGTCCCGCCTTGTGGCGCCTCTCGGACAACGTCCTGGGTTCCTCCCCTCGGAGCGTGATACATCTCCGTCGTATCTATAATTTTTGATTGTTCCATGCCAATATTATTCAACTTTCATATACTTGTTGGCAACTTTTTATATTATTTTTGGGACTAACATATTGATCCAGTGCCTAGTGCCAGTTCCTGTCTGTTGCATGTTTTTGGTTTCGCAGAATATCCATATCAAACGGAGTCCAAACAGGATAAAAAAGGATGGAGCTTATTTTTGGAAAATATGGAAAATTCGGAAGGAAAATCAACGCGAACCAGTGCCCGAGGTGGTCACGAGGCAGGGGGCGCCCCCCTTATGGCGCGCCCCTACCCTCGTGAGCCCACCGTAAGGCGGTTGACGCTCTTCTTTTGCCGCAAGAAAGCTAATATTCGAAAAAAAATCACGGCGAAGGTTTCAGGCCAATCGGAGTTACGGATCTCCATATATATATGAAACGGTGAAACAGAGCGACAAAAAGAACGCAGAAACAAAGAGAAACAGAGAGATAGGTCCAATCTCGGAGGGGCTCTCGCCCCTCCCATGCCATGGGAGCCAAGGACCAGAGGGGAAACCCTTTTCTCATCTAGGGAGGAGGTCAAGGAAGAACAAGAAGAAGAGGGGCCCTCTCCCCCTTGCTTCCGGTGGCGCCGGAGTGCCACCGGGGGCCATCATCATCACCGTCATCTTCACCAACAACTTCACCGCCATCATCACCAACTCTCCCCCCCTCTATGCAGCGGTGTAACCTCTCTCTTACCCGATATAATGTCTACTTAAACATGGTGCTGAACGCTATATATTATTTCCCAATGATGTATGGCTGTCCTATGATGTTTGAGTAGATCCATTTTGTCCTATGGGCTATTTGATGATCAAGATTGGTTTGAGTTGCATGTTTTATAATTGGTGCTATCCTATGGTGCTCTCCGTGTCGCGCAAGCATGAGGGATTCCTGTTGTAGGGTTTGCAATATGTTCATGGTTTGCTTATGGTGGGTGGCATGAGTGACAGAAGCACAGACCCGAGTAAGTAGGTTGTTTGCGTATGGGATAAAGGGGACTTGATACTTTAATGCTATGGTTGGGTTTTACCTTAATGAATCTTTAGTAGTTGCGGATGCTTGCTAGAGTTCCAATCATAAGTGCATATGATCCAAGTAGAGAAAGTATGTTAGCTTAGGTTTCTCCCTCAAATAAAATTGCAATAATGATTACCGGTCTAGTTATCGATTGCCTAGGGACAAATAACTTTCTTGTTGACAAAAGCTCTCTAAAACTAATTTAGTTGTGTCTTTATCTAAACATCCCCTAGCTTTTATTTTTGTATTCTTTACTTTCTTGCAAGCTTACCCATAAACACCTACAAAGTACTTCTAGTTTCATACTTGTTCTAGGTAAAGCGAACGTCAAGCGTGCGTAGAGTTGTATCGTTGGTCGATAGAACTTGAGGGAATATTTGTTCTACCTTTAGCTCCTCGTTGGGTTCGACACTCTTACTTATCGAAAGAGGCTACAATTGATCCCCTATACTTGTGGGTTATCAAGACCTTTTTCTGGCGCCGTTGCCGGGGAGCAATAGCGTGGGGTGAATATTCTCGTGTGTGCTGTTTGCTTTATCACTAAGTAATTTTTATTTTGCTGTTCTTAGTTGTTTTCTATCTTTAGTTATGGGTAGGAAACGCAAAATACCAAAAAAAAATAGTTGTACCTACTGAACCAATGGTTAAAGAACCACTCAAAATCTATCACACTGCTGAAGCTTGTTACTTGGATCATCTTCGATCCCTTTGTGCTCGTGCTGAAACCCCAACTAGCCTAGTTGAGGGCAAATATTTAGATGAGCATGCTTGTTATGTGCGACACCGAATATCTCAAAAAGGGAAACTTTTACAGCATCAAATTAATACTATGCAATGCTATGCTTGGAATTTATGCTATTATTATGATTTTACTTGTTGTTCTGAAAACCCTAAGAAACACCTTCCCTACCAATGTGAGTTTATTGATAATGGAATCTTATCTTCATATGCTAAGGGTGTTTATAATTATTATGATGTTCAACAAATTGAAGAATTTGTTGCTTTTAAGGGTGCTTTTGAAATTGCTTCTTTGATTGAAAAGTATGATGCTACTCTTTACAAATCTGAAAAATTTGCTATACTTGAATATTGTTATGAGAATTATGATTCTAATACCTATGTTAAACAATATATTGAGGAATACTCCACTATCCAAGAAGAGACTAATATTTTGCAGGAGTCTATGGAAGAAGAAATTGATGAAACTCTGAGCTCATTGGATGAAAAAGATGAGAAGGAGAGCGAAGAACAAAAGGAGGAAGAGCGGATTAATCACCCGTGCCCACCTTCTAATGAGAGTAACTCTTCAACTCATACATTGTTTAATTCCCCTTCGTGCTTACCGAAGGATGATTGCTATGATGACCGTTATGATCCCTTTGATTCTCTTGAAATATCCCTTTTTGATGATGCTTGCTATGCTTGTGGCCAAGATGCCAATATGAATGATGCTTATGGAGATGAACTTGCTATAGTTCCTTATGTTAAACATGAAATTGTTGCTATTGCACCCACGCATGATAGTCCTATTATCTTTTTGAATTCTCCCGACTACACTATATCGGAGAAGTTTGCACTTATTAAGGATTACATTAATGGGTTGCCTTTTACCGTTGCACATGATGTTTTTGATAGATATAATATGCATGTACTTGCTGCTCCTACTTGAAATTATTATGAGAGAGGAACTATATCTCCACCTCTCTATGTTTCCAACACGATAAAATTGCAAGATAATGTTTATACTATGCATTGGCCTTTACTATGTGTGCATGAATTGCTCTTTTATGACATGCCGATGCTAGGATGAGAGTTAGACTTCATTGTTTCTTGATATATGTTGCTTTGTGCTCACTACTAAATTACAAATCATTGTTGATTCATATTGGCTTTGATATACCTTGGGATCCGGGTGGATTCACTACTTGAGCACTATATGCCTAGCTTAATGGCTTTAAAGAAAGCGCTGCCAGGGAGACAACCTGGAAGTTTTAGAGAGTCATTTATTTATGTTGAGTGATTTCATATAGTTTAAAAACAACAAAAATAAAGAGGGGAACCCAAAACTTTTTCTAAAAGAAAAGTGAAAGTGAGAGAGACGAGCATTGTGAAAGTGGGGGACGTCCTTGAACTTTGTTCATGCCCATGGGAACTTTCTGAATCTTGATTACAGGAACTTTTCAACAAAAATAATTATCCCCTTGTACAATTACATTGTATTATAAAAATAATGTGCCAAGGTTTGCCTTTAGGATGTTTACGATGCTTGTTGGTTTGTGCGGTGCAGGACAGAAACTTTGGCTGTAGTGCATGAATTTTAATTTTTTTACTGGAATGTCAAATGGTTCTGATTCGTTTTGCACTGTCTTGTTGTACAAATTTTTTATTTTTCCTAATTTTTGCAGAATTTTTCAAGTATCAGAAGTATGGTGAATATTCAGATTGCTACAGAGTGTTTTGTTTTAGACAGATTCTGTTTTTGATGCATAGTTTGCTTGTTTTGATGAAACTATCAATTTATATCAGTGGATTAAGCCACGAAAAAGTTATATTACAGTAGACACAATGCAAAAACAAAATATGAATTGGTTTGCAACAGTACCTAGAGTAGTGATTTGCTTTATTATACTAACGGATCTTACCAAGTTTTCTGTTGAAGTTTTGTGTGGATGAACTGTTCGATGATTGAGAAGGTTTCGATGTGAGAAGAAGGAAGAGAGGCAAGATCTCAAGCTTGGGGATGCCCGAGGCACCCCAAGTAAATATTCAAGGATACTCAAGCGTCTAAGCTTGGGGATGCTGGGGAGGCATCCCCTCTTTCTTCAACAAGTATCGGTATGTTTTCGGATTCGTTTCGTTCATGCGATATGTGCAAGTCTTGGAGCGTCTTTTGCATTTAGGTTTTTATTTTTCTTTTTATGCACCATGCTGGTATGAGATAGTCCTTGGTTGATTTATAGAATGCTCTTTGCACTTCACTTATATTTTTTAGTATGGCTTTATAGAATGCTTCATGTGCTTCACTTATATCATTTGAAGTTTGGATTGCCTGTTTCTCTTTACATAGACAACCGCCATTTGTAGAATGCTCTTTTGCTTCACTTATATTTGTTACAGCACGGGCACATCTTTTGTAGAAAGAATTAAACTCTCTTGCTTCACTTATATCTATTTAGAGAGATGACAGGAACTGGTCATTCACATGGTTAGTCATAAAATCCTACATAAAACTTGTAGATCACTGAATATGATATGTTTGATTCCTTGCAACAGTTTTGCGATATAAAGATGGTGATATTAGAGTCATGATAGTTGAGTAATTGTGAAATTGAGAAAGACTTGTGTTAAGGTTTGCAAGTCTCGTAGCATGCACGTATGGTGAACCGTTATGTAACGAAGTCGGAGCATGAGGTGTTTATTGATTGTCTTCCTTATGAGTGGCGGTCGGGGACGAGCGATGGTATTTTCCTACCAATCTATCCCCATAGGAGCATGCGTGTAGTACTTTGTTTCGATGACTAATAGATTTTTGCAATAAGTATGTGAGTTCTTTATGACTAATGTTGAGTCCATGGATTATACGCACTCTCACCCTTCCATCATTGCTAGCCTCTTCGGTACCGTGCATTGCCCTTTCTCACCTCGAGAGTTGGTGAAAACTTTGCCGGTGCATCCAAACCCCGTGATACGATACGCTCTATCACACATAAACCTCCTTATATCTTCCTCAAAACAGCCACCATACCTACCTATTATGGCATTTCCATAGCCATTCCGAGATATATTGCCCTGCAACTTCCATCATCATCATATACATGACTTGAGCATTTATTGTCATATTGCTTTGCATGATCATAAGATAGCTAGCATGATGTTTTCATGGCTTGTCTGTTTTTTATGTCATTGCTACGCTAGATCATTGCACATCCCGGTACATCGGCGGAGGCATTCATATAGAGTCATATCTTTGTTCTAGTATCGAGTTGTAATATCGAGTTGTAAGTAAATAAAAGTGCGATGATCATCATTATTAGAGCATTGCCCCCCCCCCAAAAAAAAAGAGGCCAAAGAAGACTAAATAAAAAATGGGGCCAAAGAAGCCCACAAAAAAAGAAAAAAAAGAAAAAGGGGCAATGTTACTATCCTTTTACCACACTTGTGCTTCAAAGTAGCACCATGTCCTTCATATAGAGAGTCTCTTGAGTTATCACTTTCATATACTAGTGGGAATTTTCATTATAGAACTTGGCTTGTATATTCCAACGATGGGCTTCCTCAAATGCCCTAGGTCTTCATGAGCAAGCAAGTTGGATGCACACCCACTTAGTTTCAGTTTGAGCTTTCATATACTTATAGCTCTAGTGCATCTGTTGCATGGCAATCCCTACTCCTCACATTGACATCTATTGATGGGCATCTCCATAGCCCGTTGATTAGCCGCGTTGATGTGAGACTTTCTCCTTTTTGTCTTCCTCACATAACCCCCATCATCATATTCTATTCCACCTATAGTGCTATGTCCATGGCTCACGCTCATGTATTGCATGAAAGTTGAAAAGGTTTGAGAACGTCAAAAGTATGAAACAATTGCTTGGCTTGTCATGGGGGTTGTGCATGATGTGAATGCTTTGTGTGGTGAAGACAGAGCATAGCCAGACTATATGATTTTGTAGGGATGGGCTTTCTTTGGCTATGTTATTTCAATAAGACATAACTGCTTGGTTGGTATGCTTGAAGTATTATTATTTTTATGTCAAAGGATAGACTATTGCTTTGAATCACTCGTGTCTTAATATTCATGCCATGATTAGACATATGATCAAGATTATGCTAGGTAGCATTCCACATCAAAAATTATCTTTTTTATCATGTATCTACTCGAGGATGAGCAGGAATTAAGCTTGGGGATGTTGATACGTCTCCGTCGTATCTATAATTTTTGATTGTTCCATGCCAATATTATTCAACTTTCATATACTTTTTGGCAACTTTTTATATTATTTTTGGGACTAACATATTGATCCAGTGCCCAGTGCCAGTTCCTGTCTGTTGCATGTTTTTGGTTTCGCAGAATATCCATATCAAACGGAGTCCAAAAAGGATAAGGCGGTTGATGCTCTTCTTTTGCCGCAAGAAAGCTAATATTCGGAAAAAAAATCACGGCGAAGCTTTCAGGCCAATCGGAGTTACGGATCTCCATATATATATATATATATGAAACGGTGAAACAGAGCGACAAAAAGAACACAGAAACAAAGAGAAACAGAGAGATAGATCCAATCTCGGAGGGGCCTCGCCCCTCCCACGCCATGGGAGCCAAGGACCAGAGGGGAAACCCTTCTCCCATCTATGGAGGAGGTCAAGGAAGAAGAACAAGAAGAAGGGGGCCCTCTCCCCTTGCATCCGGTGGCGCCGGAGTGCCACCGGGGGCCATCATCATCACTGTCATCTTCACCAACAACTTCACCGCCATCATCACCAACTCTTCCCCCCTCTATGCAGCGGTGTAACCTTTCTCTTACCCGCTGTAATTTCTACTTAAACATGGTGCTCAACGCTATATATTATTTCCCAATGATGTATGGCTATCCTATGATGTTTGAGTAGATCAGTTTTGTCCTATGGGCTATTTGATGATCAAGATTGGTTTGAGTTGCATGTTTTATAATTGGTGTTGTCCTATGGTGCTCTCCGTGTTGCACAAGCATGAGGGATTCCCGCTGTAGGGTTTGCAATATGTTCATGATTTGCTTATGGTGGGTGGCGTGAGTGACAGAAGCACAGACCCGAGTAAGTAGGTTGTTTCCGTATGGGATAAAGGGGACTTGATACTTTAATGCTATGGTTGGGTTTTACCTTAATGAATCTTTAGTAGTTGCGGATGCTTGCTAGAGTTCCAATCATAAGTGCATATGATCCAAGTAGAGAAAGTATGTTAGCTTATGCCTCTCCCTAAAATAAAATTGCAATAATGGTTACCGGTCTAGTTATCGATTGCCTAGGGACAAATAACTTTCTTGTTGACAAAAGCTCTCTAAAACTAATTTAGTTGTGTCTTTATTTAAACAGCCCCTAGCTTTTATTTTTGTATTCTTTACTTTCTTGCAAGCTTACCCAAAAAGACCTACAAAGTACTTCTAGTTTCATACTTGTTCTAGGTAAAGAGAACGTCAAGCGTGCGTAGAGTTGTATTGGTGGTCGATAGAACTTGAGGGAATATTTGTTCTACCTTTAGCTCCTCGTTGGGTTCGACACTCTTACTTATCGAAAGAGGCTACAATTGATCCCCTACACTTGTGGGTTATCAGAGCGGTCCTCCGGGATAACACTTCGGTGTCGTCCCTGGCCCCAGGGGAGTAAGAAGGTGGTGGCGACATGCTCGCCATCTCCGACGGAGCCAACGAACCTCCAGATGAGGATCACTGGATAAGGTCATAGGCTGGACTGCAATAGTCTGGATTAACCATGTTAGAATAATAAAAAGAAAGGGCTAGATGTGCGCATGAATAAGCCATGTCACTTACGATGTGGCATGGGGCCTAGTACGGGGGTGACGTTCTGGGGTACTGTCAACGTCCCACGTAGAGTCGACCGCTGGGGCTCCCTTCCCCTTTTTGGGTGCTTTCGCGTCCAGATGTGCCGAGGCCACCCTCTTCTTCTTCTCCTCGGGAGGAGGGTTGTTTTCCTCCTCCTATTCCTCGTCATTGTCCTCACGGACAGAGGAATGGGCCTCGTCATCTTCGAACATAGCGTCCAAAGTGCCCTTGCGATGGGGGCCACTCTTGGCCCCTTTGGCCTTCTTCTTGGCCTTCTTCTCCGGCGTCGTATATGGCACCGGTACCAGCATCTTCGCCAAGCGCGGGATGACTGGTTCTTCGGGCAACGGAGCCGGACACTGGATCTGCTTCGCCCTCTCCACCCAGTCTGAGAGAGCAATACTAAGATATCAGACATCATCCTCGAAACATTTAAGTTGGGAGTACGTCAGAAATAACATACCTCGCTGGTGGGGCGGTTACAATTGTGACCACGCTCTGAGTCCGTGGCCGGTGGCTTGTCATTGCCCTTAAAGAGCAACTTCCAGGCCCCTTCATGAGAAGTATCAAAGAGCCTTTTCAGGGTCTGGTGCTTCTTCAAATTGAACTCCCATAAAGAGCGGCTTCGGTGCTGGTACGGAAGAATCCGACGGATTAGCATCACCTGGATAATGTCAATGAGCTTGATGTCCTTGGTCACCATGCTTTGAACGCGCGTCTGCAGCACTATCAGCTCGTCAGGTGGACACCAATCTGGACTCTTCTCGACCCAGGAGGTGAGTCGCATAGGAGCACTGGAGCGGAATTCGACAGCTGCGGCCCAGGTGGTGCCGTGAGGTTCTGTAATGTAGAACCACTTCTTCTGTCATTCCTTTACTGTCTCCACAAAGGTACCTTTGGGCCAGGAGACGTTGGATAGCTTGCTCACCATGGCCCCTCCGCACTCCGCGTGCTGGCCATCCACCACCTTCGGCTTCACGTTGAAGACATTGAGCCACAGCCCGAAGTGGGGATGGATGCGGAGGAAGGCCTTGCACATGATGATAAACGCCGAGATGTTGACGAAGGAATTCGGGGACAGATCATGGAAATCCATCCCGTAGTAGTACATCAGCCCGCGGACGAAAGGGTGGAGTGGAAACCCTAGCCCGCGGAAGAAATGGGGGATGAATACTACCCTCTCTGTGGGCTCCGGCATGGGGACGACTTGTCCCTCGACTGGCAGATGATGGGTGATCTCCTTCGCCAAATATCCAGCCGCCCGGAGCTTAGTAATGTCCTCCTGCTTGACAGAGGAGACCATCCACTTGCCCTGACCACCAGATCCGGACATGGTTGCTTGAGTGGAAAGGAGATGAGAACTTGGGCGCTGGAGCTTGAGATCGGAAAGGTGGAGACAGAGAGAGAGCGTGAGGAGAGGAAGAGGGAATCCTTGTCCCCTTATAAAGGCAGCAAATATTAAACGCCTCCTCACTCGCCTTAGGATTTGCCTGTTCCCTAGGGCTGTATAAACGGCACAGTTGAGTTACCCATGCCCGCATTGATGAGAATCCCGCAATAAGGGGGGCACAATCTCTATTCCGACAAGACGTGTGTCGGTGTCAAAACCGGCGGATCTCGGGTAGGGGGTCCCGAACTGTGCGTCTAGGCCAGATGGTAACAGGAGACAAGGGACACGAAGTTTTACCCAGGTTCGGGCCCTCTCGATGGAGGTAAAACCCTATGTCCTGCTTGATTAATATTGATGATATGGGCAATACAAGAGTAGATCTACCACGAGATCGAGGAGACTAAACCCTAGAAGCTAGCCTATGGTATGATTGTTGATGTGTATGTTGTCCTACGGACTAAAACCCTCCGGTTTATATAGACACCGGAGAGGGTTAGGGTTACACAAAGTCGGTTACAATGGTAGGATATCTTCATATCCGTATCGCCAAGCTTGCCTTCCACGCCAAGGAAAGTCCCTTCCGGACACGGGACGGAGTCTTCAATCTTGTATCTTCATAGTCCAGGAGTCCGGCTGAAGGTATAGTCCGGCTATCCGAACACCCCCTAATCCAGGACTCCCTTAGTAGCCCCTAAACCAGGCTTCAATGACGACGAGTCCGGCGCGCAGATTTTCTTCGGCATTGCAAGGCGGGTTCCTCCTCCAAGTACTTCATAGAAGACTTTGAACACAAAGATAGTGTCCGGCTCTGCAAAATAAGTTTCCACATATTGCCATAGAGAGAATAATATTTACACAAATCTAATCTGCTGACGTATTCCGTAGTGTGACATCACACCACGGCCAAGCTTTTATTCGAACTGTTTTACTATCCCATCCCAGCGCGTTATGCGAGGCGGTTTCCTTGGCACGTCTTGTTAAAGCAGAGATCATGTCCCCTTATTCCGGGATTCTCATCAATACGGGCGTGGGTAACCCAACCGTGCCATTGATTACGGCGCTTGGGAGATAAGCGAGTTTTACCAGGCTGGTGGGGACATGTAGCTGCGTCCACCCATATAAGGGGATAAAGATCCACCTTTTCACCTACGCCTTCTTCCTCCTTCGCCTATCCATTCCTACACACTCGAGCTCCAGCGCCCAAGTCCGCACTCCTCACCTCAACCTTCTATCTGGAGCGGGAGGCAAGTGGATGGTCTCCTCCATCACGGAGGGACATATCAAAAAGCTGAGGAAGGCCGGATACCTGTCTAACGACATCGCGTACCGGCTCCCCGAAAAGGGGCAGCTCATCCCCACCCCTAGGCCCCATGAGAGGGTGGTGTTCCTCCCCCATTTCCTCCGCGGACTGGGCTTCCCTCTCCACCCATTTGTCCGGGGGCTCATGTTCTACTACGGCCTGGATTTCCACGATCTGGCCCCGAACTTCGTTCTCAACATCTCGGCGTTTATCGTCGTGTGCGAGGCCTTCCTCCGCATCCGCCCCCATTTCGGCCTATGGCTCAAGACTTTCAACGTCAAGCCGAAGGTGGTGCGCGGCAGCCAGGTGGAGTGCGGAGGCGCCATGGTGGGCAAGATGGCCAACGTCCTCTGGCTCGAGGGCTCCTTTGTGGAGACCCTGAAGGGGTGGCAATCGGGGTGGTTTTACATCACCGAGCCTCACGTCCTGGAAAGAGACGGGCCTGTCGTGGGGTAAAAATGGAGAGCTGACCGGACTCCAAACATGCGTCAAAACCCTGGTGGACAAGAAGCTCAAACTTGTCAACATAGTCCAGGTTATGCTCATCCGCTTGATCCTCCCGTGCCAACAACGGGCTTTCAACCTGCGGGAGTTCGACCCGGCGCGACACCAAACTCTGAGCAGGCTCTTCGACACGACGTACGAAGATGCCTGGAAGGTGCTTTTCAAGGGCGCCGAGGCTCCCGCATCCGCTACTGAGGATCGCGGATTCAGTGCGCAGCGTCACGCTCTTGCGGTAAGCTATTTTTTTCCTTTTACAGGGTATCAGTTTTTCATAGTTTGACTCCATGCAAGATCTAAGCTCCCTTTCGTTTAACAGGATTGGCAGGTGACGTCCGGACAGATCAACTGTCCGGCTCCATTGCCCAAAGGCCCAGCGGACGCTCGCTTGACGAGGCTGCTGGTTCCGGCACCCTATGTGGTGCCGGAGAAGAAGGTCAAGAAGAAGCCCACAGGGACTCGAAAGAGTGTGCGACGCCTGGAGGTGTCGGATTCATCATCCGACGAATCCAAGACGCACTCCTCCCGCGAAGACGAGGAGGAGGAAGAAGAGACCCCTCCCCCTCCAGCGGGGGAAGGGAAGAAAAGGAAGGCCGCCCCAACTAGGGAGGACAAAGGGTCCAAGAAGGGGAAAACCCTTCCTCCGGACTGCTCCACCGACGCCAACAGCGGCGGAGGGGAGTGGGCGCCCAGGGCCAAGCCCCTGGCCAAATCATAAGTATCCGGATACCAGAGTAATTCATAGTATTCGTTTATTGCACAGCTTTCCCTCACGTCGAATATGTTTGTGCAGCCCACCCAAAGACCGGCTCGATGCGTCGTCGAGCGGCTCACTGGACTTGTCGGATGTGAACTCGCTTCCGACGGCTTCCTCCCCCCGCCCTACGGACGACACCGAAGTGTTGTCCCAACAGGTTCCAAGCCGGGAGGAGGTGGTCCTGGAGGCGCCGCAAGGCGACCTCCCGGACTCCAGGAGCAAAGGGATGAAACCCCCCAGGGCTCCAAGTCCGGTTCTAGGCCGGACACTGCTCCGGAACCTTCAGAGGTTCCAGAGTCCGGCGGGGGACCTCCTTCCAAGAGGAGCAAGTCCGCCGTGCCGGTGGCCCCCGTCCAACCGGAGGCGCCGGACAATATGTTGGAGGAGCTCCAAGGCGCCTCCATCAACGAGGAGCACCGCGCTATTATGAGTGCGGTGGTCCAGAAGGTTCAGTCCGCCAAGAGCAGACTGACTGAAGCTTGTACTAGCCTTTTGACAGGCTTTGAGGTAAGTAAAGAATGTGTAAATAATATTACCGCATAGACAGTAGCCCCTGATGCTCTGTTTGGCGTTCGGGAAGAAAAGCCGAATAGAGGATCAAATAAAATTCGCAGGAGTCTAACAAAAAGGAGTTAATATGCGTATGCAGGCATCTCTGCTTGTGTCCGCCGCACTGACTGCGGAAGTGGACACGCTAAAGCAGAACCTCGAGCGGTCCGAGCAAGAGCTCGGTCGTGCCAAGAAGCAGCTCGAGGATAATGAAGGTAAGAAATACCTTGTTAAAAAATATATAAAGGTGCAATTGCAAAGAATGACAGGATTATCGTGGCTATTGTAGGGGCCACGTCTGAAGTGGCGACCCTTAAGCAAGCATTGGTCGAGGCCGAGAAGAGTGCGGCCTCGGAGCGCACCGAGCGAGAGAAATATGAGGCTGAGGTTGGCAAGGTGCGACAAGAGCTCCAGGCTCTCATGGAAAAACATGAGAGTTTGGAGCTTGACTCGAAGACGCAAGCGTCCAAGCTCGCGGTGGCTATTGAAAATGCCAAATTTGCCAAGGCCAAATCCCAGAAGACCCTCCAGGAGTTGGATGAGGTGAAGAAGATAGCGGCGGGTAAGGCATTATTTATGCAAAGCAAAACACATAAACGTGAGTTACTTGTTACTTACTCAAATCCGGAGTTCTCTAGGAGCGTTCGCAGATCTTCCCCGGAGTGTGTCCGATGCCGCCGCATTCTATCGAGCCGAGGAGGGCAGCTCGACGGAGAAGGTGTTCTAGTCTCAGTACGCTGAGGCCGGACACCCAGTGCCCCTGAGCGACCAGCTGAAGCAACTGGTCGAGCTCCACAAGGCGGCCGAACAGGCCATGAAGGGCCTTATTGTTCGGCTATGGCCTAGAGGGGCTCTGCCTGGGAGCTATTTCTGGCTGGTGCGGCAGCTGGTGGAGGCATGTCCAAGGCTCGAAGTAATCAAGCGCTCCGTCCGCATTGAGGGTGCCCGTAGGGCCCTTGCCCGTGCTAAGGTACACTGGGGCAAGCTGGATGCTGAGAAGCTTGTGAAGGACGGGCCACCACTGGGGAAAGAGCATCGCAAGCCCGAGAATTACTATAAGGATGTTCTGAAGGGTGCCCGCCTTGTGGCGGATGAATGTTCTACGGATGTAATTTTTTAGTGAAACTTGCTCGTTTTGTCCTGTGTGCTGAAAACTTGTTTATATGCGCTAAGAAATGTTGTTGGAATTTAAAATATTACCTTCTGTGCGGCTGTTTATCAATTTTGAGAGATGGCGAGTCGTCGGCTTCTGCCCCCGTGCCGCTAGTGCTGGGGTGTTCGGGGATAAACTTGAGCGCTCTTTTTCCCATGTTTGGGTCCTTCGAGGGAGGCGCTCAGCCCAACGAACAAGGCAATTGGACTATAATGCGTGAATACTCTCACTTAGCCATAGAATTCTATAATTTTAAATTTCGGCGAAGCCCCTGGTATTCGGAAGACCGAGTTCGGGGCTCTATCCACGCCTTGGCCGGACAGAGCCGGCTCCTCGCCCTAAGCGGCATAAGTCTTTAGGGACTCGAAAAAACCTCTCGAACAGCCACCAGCTCTCGCTTCATCATGACAGTCAGTTTTAGCTTTCTCCACTGAGGTGCTCGACCCAGCTCAACTGGGGCACAATCGCAGTGGTTCTCCTAGTGCTACCTTAGCCAATATAGCGGAACGTAAGGCACCAAAACATAGGAGCCGGGCAAACCCAACTATTGACCCAAGACATGATTCGGAGCCGATGCATATAATGCTATAAGTTCGGGGTGCCGCACTTGTTAAAGTGTTCGGACTTCTCACACCATATTGAGGGGTACTAAAGCCCCTGGCGTATTTTGGCCGTACCAACGTGTACGGGTGCAACATGTCATTAAGGAACATATATAAAGAAAAAAGGTAATGCAAAAATAGACGAAAGCTATGCATTGTTTATTGAAAAGGGCTGCGATCAAAGCAGAACGATACAAATAATGTGATAAGTGGAAGGTTGGACTAGTTAACATGTCCGTTCCAGGGGCAAGCTGCGGAATAGTATGCGGAACGGGTATACTGCTCGTGATAGAGACCACCTGGGAGTTCCGTAGTGTGGCGTGGCTTGTCTGCTTCCCTGGTTCTTGCATCGTTTGTGCGGCATGGAGTCCTGAAAGTAAGAGAAAATTAAAAAATCGGCAGCCCCTGGTACGGTTTAAGCCGTGTTTTGGGCGTGCCGTGATGGTGCCCCTCCCCCTGTGCCCATGGTATCTCTAGAGCGTAGTTATGTACGCGAAGTACTGGCGTCGCCTTTTTGCGAGGGTTGGGGTTGGGGACGCATTGCTACGCCTCCTCGGATCGTGCTAGGCGGTCTTGTTGTAGGTTACTCCGGGCACGCTTGACGATGTCCGGTCGTTTAGTGGCCGAACTGGAGAACTGCCTGGAGAGGCTGCTTTGAACTTCCGCTGCAAGGGCCGCCATGTGCTCCTCCGTTCGGAGGGAGCGTTCGGTGTTTCCATTGACCGTAATTACTCCTCGAGGGCCTGGCATCTTGAGCTTAAGGTATGCGTAATGCGGTATGCATTGAACTTAGCGAATGTGGTTCGCCCGAGCAGTGCGTGATAGCCACTGCGAAACGGGACTATGTCGAAGATTAACTCCTCGCTTCGGAAATTATCCGGAGATCCGAAGACCACTTCAAGTGTGACTGAGCCTGTACAGTTGGCCTCTACACCTGGTATTACGCCTTTAAAGGTCGTTTTGGTGGGCTTAATCCTCGAGGGATCTATGCCCATTTTCCGCACTGTATCCTGGTAAAGCAGGTTCAGGTTGCCGCCGCCGTCCATAAGGACTCTAGTGAGATGAAATCCGTCAATAATTTGGTCTAGAACCAATGCGGCAAATCTGCCATGACGGATGCTAGTGGGATGGTCCCTTCGATCAAAGGTGATCGGGCAGGAGGACCATGGGTTGAACTTTGGGGCGACTGGCTCTACCACGTATACGTCCCTTAACGCATGCTTCCGCTCCCTTTTGGGGACATGGGTTGCGTATATCATGTTCACCGTCCGCACTTGTGGGGGAAAACCCTTCTGTCCACTGTTGTTCGGCGGCCGGAGCTCCTCGTCGTCATCGCTATGCAGCCCCTTGTCTTCATTTTCGGCGTATAACTTGCCTGCCTGCTTGATCACCCAACAATCCATGTTGGTGTGATTGGCTGGCTTTTCGGGGGTGCCATGTATCTGGCACGAGCGGTCGAGTATTCGGTCCAAACTGGACGGGCCCCTAGGATTCCTTTTGAATGGCTTTTTCCGCTGACCGGATTTAGAGCCTCTGAATCCGGCATTAACTACCATATCATCAGCATTGTCGCCGTTAATGCGGTGCTTCTGCTTGTTGCGACGCGACCTGCCACTACTGTCCCTGGTGTCCGAATTACCAGGGTTCTTGGTCATATTGTTGCTACGAGCAAGCCAGCTGTCTTCTCCCGCGCAAAAGCAGGTCATGAGTGTCGTGAGTGCTGCCATAGATTTCGGCTTTTCCTGTCCAAGGTGCCGGGCCAGCCACTCGTCAGGGATATTGTGTTTGAAGGCTGCTAGGGCCTCAGCATCCGGACAGTCGACTATTTGATTTTTCTTTGTTTGGAACCATGTCCAGAATTGCCTGGCCGATTCCTCTGGCCGCTGAATTACGTGACTTAGGTCATCGGCGTCTGGGGGTCGCACGTAAGTGCCCTGGAAATTGTCGAGGAATGCGGCTTCCAGGTCCTCCCAACAACTGATTGATCCTGTTGGCAAGCTGTTATGCCAATGCCGAGCTGGTCCTCTAAGCTTGAGTGGGAGGTATTCGATGGCGTGGAAATCATCGCCGCGGGCCATGTGGATATGAAGGAGATAATCCTCGATCCATATTGCGGGATCTGTTGTGCCATCATATGATTCGTTGTTTACGGGTTTGAAACCCTCGGGGATTTGATGATCCATTATTTCGTCTGTAAAGCAGAGTGGGTGTGCGGCGCCTCTGTACTGGGCTATATCACGACGTAGCTCCAATGAGCCTTGTCTACTGTGTTCGGCCCCGCCGAATTTGTGGCCGGTGTGACGGTTACCGTCTCGAGCCGTGGGGCGCCCATGCGATCCGTATATCGATCTTGTTTGGCTTGCCTTGTCCTCCAACATGTCTTGTAAGTCTGGCGCATATTCCCGTGCCTTGGTACGGGGTGCGGCTTGAGTGGAGGGCCGAGAGGCCTCTCTATCGCGACCACGAGGTGGCCGGTCGGCCGCATCAAGTGCTTCCTCCTCTAATCGGGGTAGCAACCTGCGCTTTGGGTAGCTCTTGGAGGGGCGTTCGAGTTTATGCTCTTCGGCCGCAAGGACTTCAGTCCATCTATCGACTAGCAAATCTTGATCAGCTCTAAGCTGTTGTTGTTTTTTCTTGAGGCTTCTTGCCGTGGCCATAAGCCTGCTTTGAAAATGCTTTTGCTTGACGGGATCCTCTGGCACAACAAATTCGTCGTCGTCGAGGCTTGCCTCATCTTCGGAGGGAGGCATATAATTATCGTCCTCGACCTCTCTGTCTGGCGCTCTCTCATGAGGGCTAGTTTCTCCATCCTCCTATGCTAAATCTTGCTGGAGGGGGTTTTCTTCAGCGCTTTCCGGAGTATTATTATCTCCCGTGCTGGAATCACCGTGTTTGTTTTGGCGGGATTTTGAGCGGCGCCGTTGACGCCGGCGCTTAGGCTATTTCTTGAAGGGGTCATCCTCCGCTGTTCCATCGCCATCTCCCTCTTTTGGAGTGTCCAACATGTATATGTCATACGATGAGGTGGCTTTCCAGGGCCTAGTAGGCGCTGGTTCTTCATCATCTCCTTCATCGGCGTCCATATCGTCAATGTCCTTGGAGTCGAAGTCGAGCATGTCGGTTAAGTCATCAACAGTGGCTATAAAGTGGGTGGTGGATGGGCTTTGAATTTCTTCATCGTCCGTACCCCAACCTCGCTGACCGTAGTCCGGCCAGGGCTCTCCTGATAAAGAGAGAGACTTCAGTGACTTTAGGATATCGCCGAAAGGCGAGTGCTGAAAGATGTCCGCGGCAGTGAACTCCATGATCGTCGCCCAATCGGATTCGATCGGCAGGGGCATGGAGGGTTCGGAGTCCGAAGATGAGTCCGGCTCCTTGGAGTTACGAGTCTCGCAGAGTACGAGGCTGGTGCTTGGCTCAATCGCCGTTGGGGTCGCAGCCCCCGAGGTGGCGTCCAACCGCCCATCCTCGATCGGCGCAGTTGGCTCCGAATTAAGGGTCGGAGCCGATGCGGGTGCGGCCTCCAGGGCACTATTCGGCAGCAGAGCTAGATCATGCTCGTCGTGATAGTGCGGCGCACTCGGCAGTGGCTCGAATCCGTCGAAGATTAAGTCCCGCCGATGACAGCCATGTAGTTTTTCCAAATCTGACCTGACGGCCAGGGGCGTAGCTTTCGATCTGCTCCAGACGGCCAAGCGAATTGGCCCGCAGTGCGAAGGCGCCGAAGACGAAGATCTGTCCGGGGAGGAAGGTCTCACCCTGGACTGCATCGCTATCGATGATCATAGGAGCCATCGAGCCTGACAACGACGACACAGAGGAACTCTCAATGAAAGCACCAATGTCGGTGTCAAAACCGGCAGATCTCAGCTAGGGGGTCCCGAACTGTGCGTCTAGGCCGGATGGTAACAGGAGACAAGGGACACGAAGTTTTACCCAAGTTCGGGCCCTCTCGATGGAGGTAAAACCCTACGTCCTGCTTGATTAATATTGATGATATGGGTAGTACAAGAGTAGATGTACCACGAGATCGAGGAGGCTAAACCCTAGAAGCTAGCCTATGGTATGATTGTTGATGTGTATGTTGTCCTACAGACTAAAACCCTCCGGTTTATATAGACACCGGAGAGGGTTAGGGTTACACAAAGTCGGTTACAATGGTAGGAGATCTTCATATCCGTATCGCCAAGCTTGCCTTCCACGCCAAGGAAAGTCCCTTCCGGACACTGGACGGAGTCTTCAATCTTGTATCTTCATAGTCCAGGAGTCCGGCTGAAGGTATAGTCCGGCTATCCGAACACCCCCTAATCTAGGACTCCCTCAATGTGCCAATAGCAACCGCGTCTTGAAGCATGGAATGGCAGAAGAAATACGGTTCAAAATTATAACCGGACAGACGTGATGTCGTGTTGGAAAAAAAAGTTGCCAACGGATTAGATTTGTGCGAATATTATTTTCTCTCTGCGGTTGTGTATGGTGTGAGTAACTGGTCAGGATACTATCATCGCATCCGAAGACTATCTTGGAGTTCGGAGAAAGGGGAACCTGCCTTGCAATGCTGAAGATAATCAGCGCGCCAAACTCCTCGTCATTGAAAGCCAGGTTCAGGGGCTACTGAGGGAGTCCTGGACTAAGGGGTCCTCGGGTGTCCGGCCTGTAATCCATGGGCCGGACTGATGGGCTGTGAACACATGAAGGCTGAAGACTACACCATGTCCGCATTGGACTCTACTTGGTGTGGAAGGCAAGCTTGGCGACCGAAGATTCCTTCTTATGTAACTGACTCCATGTAAACCCTAGATCCCCTTGGTGTCTATATAAACCGAAGGGGATAGTCCGGAAAGGATATACATATACTCATTAGCATACCCACATAGGCTAGACTTCTAGGGTTTTAGCCATTACGATCTCGTGGTAGATCAACTCTTGTAACACATATTCATCAATATCAATCAAGAAGGATGTAGGGTTTTACCTCCATAGAGAGGGCCCGAACCTGGGTAAACATCATGTCCCTCGTCTCCTATTACCATTGATCCTAAACGCACAGTTCGGGACCCCCTACCCGAGATCCGTCGGTTTTGACACTGACACTAGGCACCCCGTTTCTTATCGCCGCTGCAGGTTCATGACCAAGACATTTTTTTATCTTTAGTTCGAACCGTAGCAACAAATGATGTAATATAACTCTGCAGTATTTTTGAAACGATGCATGTTATTTTCCCGTTCGATCTCCCTTTGTATGTCCACCCTACGTTAATTGGGTAGGCTTGTCGGCGCGAAAACCCAAGCCACGGCGCCTTGAGGACGGATCCTCAATGGCCTGCCGAGTTTGCTTGCTGCCGGGCAAACCACCTCACTGCTCTTAACGCGGCCGCTCGATCTGTTGAGTGGACTCAAGACAGAACAAGAGCTTTGCCAATCGCAGAAGGTCACCCTCCGTTCTCGACGCAGCCGCTCGAACTGTTGAGCAAACTCAAAACAGAACGAGGTCGTTGCCAATAGTGGTAGGGCCCCATTGCGTGCAGGATTTCCATACACAGGGCAAGATCGTTGAGGACGATAACCTTATATATAAAAAAGGAATTACTCAAAGTTTTGCATGACTTATCTTTCCTACCGTTGAGTGAGCGTCCACTGCGTCCACCGAGGACGTCACTTGTTCGGTCGTCTTCTTCCTTGGAGTGATGACTATGATGAAGCTGTTGTTTGAACCAGACCAGATTTCCACAACTGCGCACCCCTACCAGACGCGCTAGAGATGTCGATGGGAAACGACACCTATGGGGTCATTGGGATCCCTTCTACGGTTGGCGGGCGCGGGGTTGTGCAAAGAGCGGGTCTGGCGGTCAGCACACAAATCATTTACCTAGGTTCGGGCCGCGGAGAAGCGTAAAACCCTAGTCCTGCTTTGATGTATATTTGAGTGTTCTAATTTTCCTGGAATAGCTGCGATGTCTCTGTAGTCCAAAAGATCCGAATCCTTCTCCAGTACGCATCGGGCCTCCTTTTATAAACAAAAGGGGTCGCCACAGTGGCACACAGAAGGTCGAAAGGTGTACAGTGGATGAGTCTATCCTCTGGCATCATCGAACAAACGCATTTAATGCGCTACCGATGTGCCCCTCTTGCTTTATTGGGGACGACAAAGAAGCTTGTCCCAGCTGTCATCGCCTCGCCTAGCTCCGACGCGCGTCCAAGCTGACGAGGCGTTGTAGCGCCACATTGGCTGGCTGCTGGGCTGCCACGGTGGTGGAGCCTTCACGAAGATCTGCATGCCACCACGCAGGTGCTTGCTGAGTTGGTGTGGAGGTCGTGCGCTGCCACGCTGATGCCTGCCCAGCTGGTCGAGCTGGCAGTTGCATGGGAGTGGTAGTGGAGTCTTGGCAGGCATGGGCCTGGTTGCGGCCCCGCAAACGACTTTCGCAAGGGCCTTGCCGGGGGCCCGACAAGGGTCTTTCTGCGGCACTGCGGTCATCCTCGGCAAGGATCTTGTCGGGGATCTCATGGACTTCCTTGGCAAGGATCTTGCTAAGGGTCGTCGTCTTCTGGTTCTCGTCTGATCTTGTGTATTTATGATCTCTACAAAGATTTGCATCCCACCACTGAGGTGCCTCCCAAGCCTTGGTTCCAATGTGGTTGATGGCGTCGGAAACATTTGGGCTCAAGGGTGGCGCGCTCTACTGGCGTCAAGCAAGTTGCCCCGGCAAGGATCTTGTCGGGGCTGCGGAAGCCACCCCGGCAAGGGTCTTGCCGGGGAAGTCCACCTCGCCCGCTTGCTCTCTTTGCGCCCCTGTTCTTGGCATTTCTTTGGTCATTTTGTGTTCCGGCTTCCCTCCTCTGCCCTGCTTAGTGCGGCCGTGGGCGCGGCTCTGACTGCCCGCGCACAAGTAAAGGGGTGCAAAAGGAGAGCCCCTACTTTTGTACACCGACACTAGGCTCATCAAGTTTAACCCGAGTATTCTGCACGTGCAAAACTGGCTTGCACCTATTGTATGTCAACGTAGAGCTTATCACACCCGATCATCACGTGGTCTCTCGGCACGACGAACTGTAGCAATGGTGCATACTCAGGAAGAACACTTGTACCTTCAAATTTAGTGAGGGGTCATCTTATAATTCTACCGCCGTACTAAGAAAAATAAGATGCATAAAGAATAAACATCACATGCAATCAAAATATGTGACATGATATGGCCATCATCATCTTATGCCTTTGATCTCCATCTCCAAAGCACCGTCATGATCTCCATCATCACCAGCTTGACACCTTGATCTCCATTGTAGCATCGTTGTCGTCTCGCCAACTATTGCTTCTACGACTATCGCTACCGCTTAGTGATAAAGTAAAGCAATTACATGGCGATTGCATTTCATACAATAAAGGGACAACCATAAGGCTCCTCCAGTTGCCGATAACTTTTACAAAACATGATCATCTCATACAACAATTTATATCTCATCACGTCTTGACTATATCACATCACACATGCCCTGCAAAAACAAGTTAGACGTCCTCTACTTTGTTGTTGCAAGTTTTACGCGGCTGCTACGGGCTTCTAGCAAGAACCATTCTTACCTACACATCAAAACCACAACGATTTTTTGTCAAGTGTGCTTTTTTAACCTTCAACAAGGATCGGCCATAGTCAAACTCGATTCAACTAAAGTTGGAGAAATAGACACCCACCAGCCACCTATGTGCGAAGCATGTCGGTAGAACTAGTCTCATGAACGCGGTCATGTAATGTCGGTCCAGGCCGCTTCAACCAACAATACTGCCGAATCAAAGTAAGACGTTGGTGGTAAGCAGTATGACTATTATCGCCCACAACTCTTTGTGTTCTACTCGTGCATATAACATCTACGCATAGACCTGGCTCGGGTGCCACTGTTGGGGAATGCAATATTTCAAAGAATTTCCTACGATCACGCAAGATCTATCTAGGAGATGCATAGCAACAAGACCTGAGATTGTGTCCACGTACCCTCGTCGACTGAAAGCGAAAGCATTTAGTAACGCGGTTGATGTAGTCGAACGTCTTCACAATCCAACCGATCCAAGTACCAAACGTACGGCACCTCCGTGTTCTGTACACGTTCAGCACGATGACGTCCCTCGAGCTCTTGATCCAGTTGAGGACAAGGTGGAGTTCCGTTAGCACGATGGCGTGGCGACGGTGATGATGAAGCTACCGGCGCAGGGCTTCGCCTAAGCACTACAATGATATGACCGAGGTGGTAAACTATGGAGGGGGGCACCGCACGGCTAAGAGATTGTCAGTTGTGCTTGGGGTGCCCCTGCCCCCGTATATAAAGGAGCGAGGAGGAGGAGGTCGGCCCCCTAGGGGCGCGCCAAGTGTGGGGAGTCGTACTAGGACTCCCAAGTCCTAGTAGGATTCCCCTCCCCTTTATAATCACCCAGTTACGTTGTGACGTTTGATAGCACACAAGGTGTTCCTCCGATATTCGGGAGTTGCATAATCTCATAGTCATAGGAACATGTATAAGTCATGAAGAAAGCAATAGCAATAAAACTAAACGATCATTATGCTAAGCTAACGGATAGGTCTTGTCCATCACATCATTCTCTAATGATGTGACCCCGTTCATCAAATGACAACACATGTCTATGGTTAGGAAACTTAACCATCTTTGATTAACGAGCTAGTCAAGTAGAGGCATACTAGGGACACTCTTTTTGTCTATGTATTCACACATGTACCAAGTTTCCGGTTAATACAATTCTAGCATGAATAATAAACATTTATCATGGTATAAGGAAATATAAATAACAACTTTATTATTGCCTCTAGGGCATATTTCCTTCACATACATCGGTATGTATTATTTTCAATAAGTCAGCGGCTCGCTCTATTGTTCTGGAGAATGGAGTTTTATTCATCTTGCCCATGAGGCATGGTTTACAAGCATCAAATGATTAATAATCAAGTGATCCCAAAATTCCATCTGCATGGAGTTTCTTCATGCGCTTTACACCAATATGATCTAAACGGCAGTGCCACAAATATGTTGCACTATCATTATCAACTTTGCATCTTTTCGCACCAATATTATGAATATGTGTATCACTACGATCTAGATTCAATAAACCATTTACACTGGGTGTATGACCATAGAAGGTTTTATTCATGTAAATAGAACAACAATTATTCTCTAACTTAAATGAATAACCTATTTGCAATAAACATGATCCAATCATATTCATGCTCAACACAAACACCAAATAACATTTATTTAGGTTCAACACTAATCCCAAATGTAGAGGGAGTGTGCGATGGTGATCTTATCAACCTTGGAATCACTTCCAACACACATCGTCACCTCGCCCTTAACTAGTCTTTGTTCATTTCGCAACACCTGTTTTGAGTTACTAATCTTAGCAACTGAAACGATATCAAATACCCTGGGGTTACTATGAACACTAGTAAAGTACACATCAATAACATGTATATCAAATATACCATTGTTCACTTTTCCATCCTTCTTATCCGTCAAGTATTTGGGGTAGTTCCACTTCCAGTGACCATTCCCTTTGCAGTAGAAGCACCCAGTTTCAGGCTTAGGTCTAGCTTTGGGTTTCTTCACGGGAGTGGCAACTTGCTTGTCATTCTTCTTGAAGTTCCCTTTCTTTTCCTTTGCCCTTTTTCTTGAAACTTGTCTTGTCAACCATCAACACTTGATGCTTTTTCTTGATTTCTACCTTCGCCAATTTCAACATCGTGAAGAGCTCGGGAATCGTTTTCGTCATCCCTTGCAATTATAGTTTATCATGAAGTTCTAGTAGCTTAGTGATAGTGACTAGAGAACTCTATCAATCACTATCTTATCTGGAAGATTAACTCCCACTTGATTCAAGCGATTGTACTACCCAGACATTATGAGTATGTGCTCACTAGATGAGCCATTCTCCTCCATATTGTAGGCAAAGTACTTGTCAGAGGTCTCATACCTCTTGACATGGGCATGAGTTTGAAATACTAATTTCAACTCTTGGAACATCTTATATGCTATGTGGCATTCAAAACATTTTTGAAGTCCCGGTTCTAAGCCGTAAAGCATGGTGCGCTAAATTATCAAGTAGTCATCATACCGAGCTTGTCAAACATTCATAACGTCTGCATCTGCTCATGCAATAGGTCCGTCACCTAGCGGTGCATCAAGGACATAATTCTTCTACCAAGCAATAAGGATAATCCTCAGATCATGGACCCAGACCGCATCATTGCTACTATCATCTTTCAACTTAGTTTTCTCTAGGAACATATCAAAACATAGGGGAGCTACAACACGAGCTATTGATCTACAACATAGATATGCAAATATTATCAGCACTAAGTTCATGATAAATTAAGTTCAATTAATCATATTACTTAAGAACTTCCACTTATATAAACATCCCTCGAATTATCTAAATGATTATTGTAAGTGCATCTAGTGCCACCCCTAGTTGGTTTTGGAGAATTGACGACAAACCTGGTTGAGGGACTAATGTGTTTGTGAGAATTGCAGGATAACATAGGTAGTAGTCCCTCATTGATTCGGTTTATCTACCGGAGATGACCCCTAAAAATGTATGAAGACATTGAAGACAATGGTGGTATGTGAAGATATTCACATTGAAGACTATGACAAGAGAAGACATTGCTTGAAGACTATGGGGCGCGAAGACTTAGTTGTTTTGTTGTCTCCTTTTCTTCTTTGTTGAGTCATAGGAACCACCGTACTGTTAAGTGGGGTCCAAGTGAACAAAGTCAGAGTGACTGAAGTGATGCTCAACCAAAACCCTATGTCTTCGAGCGAAGACAATGAGAGCAAATCTTATCCAGAGTTGGATAAGTTAGCTTTGCTTGTAGCCCAAGTAAAGTTGCCGTGTGTGTTTGAAATCTGACCGTTGGAACACGTGTCAGTTCCTTAGTGACCCAGGGTCATTTCGGACAAATCAGGTCGGGTTGCCTAGTGGCTATAAATAGCCCACCCCCTACAACCATAAACAGTTGGCTGCTCAGAGTTAGTGTACGGCTTTTGTCGTTTGAGAGCAACCCACCTCAAAGCCTTTGAGAGAGAATTCCTTGCGAGGATAAAGCCCTAACCACCCAGAGCCAAAGAGTGTTAGGCATCACTGAAGTCTTCCTGCCTTTGTGATCTGAAGACTTATTACATTTGAGGACTATGAATCCTCCAGCCGGTTAGGCGTCGCGTTCTGAGCATCCAAGAGTCATTGTGGATCGCCGGTGAACGAAGTCTGTGAAGGTTTGGGAGTCTACCTTGAAGACTTACCAGAGTGATTAGACGAGGACTGGGTGTCCTTAGCTCAAGGGGAATAAGGTGAAGACGCGGTCTTCTGAGTTGAATCTCAGCCTCCCTAACCAGACGTATAGTTGTCACAGCAACTGGAACTGGTCCAACAAATCATTGTCTTCAACGAGTCACTGGTTTCGTCCTTCCCATTCCTTTACTTACTATTGGCCCTGGTGAAGTCATTATATGATTGCATTATCTTTTGTCTTCACTGAGTAACTGATTGTTCTGATTGGCTTCACACTATCTTCCTTCCTGATCTATACTGCCTAGCTGCTATTAGTCAATGTGCTTTCACTTCATTGAATACTTGACTATGGCTTGCTTAGTGTAGTCTACCTTCCGCTGCATGGTAATAGGTTTATTTCTATCGTTTGTCTTCGAAACTTCCATGTTTTGAAGACTTTCATAAAAATCGCCTATTCACCCCCCCTCTAGTCGATCACTAGCACTTTCAATTGGTATCAGAGCAAGGTACTCCCTTGTTCTGTGTGATTCGGTTTAACCACCTGGAGTTTTAGCTATGTCGACTGGAGGGATAATTAAAGTCTCCACTGCGTGCCCCGTCTTCGATGGAACTGAATATCCCTACTGGAAGAATAAGATGCGCATGCATCTTGAAGCCATTGATGTCGACCTCTGGTATGTCATCAAGAATGGCGTTCCCAAGGCTGGTGAAGGTGTCACCGCTGCTGATGTCAAGAAGTTCGTTCAACTGGATTCCACTGCCAAGAACATCATCTGTGGTCATCTAACCAAAGGACAGTATGGCCGTGTGAGTGCTCTGGAAACATCCAAGCAAGTCTGGGACTGGCTCTCCAAGGTCAACGAAGGCATCTCAACCCAGAGAGATCAAAGAATCAGTGTCCTTTGCAACCTCTTCAACCGCTTCAAGAGAAACGACAATGAGAATGTCCAGCTCACGTTTGACCGTCTCACTAACATTACAAATGAGCTTCGAGCTCTCGGCGCTACTGAGATCACCAAGCATGAAATCGTCAAGACACTCCTGAGATCACTTGACACCTCGTTTGACACCCTAGCCCAGATGATTCAAGAACGTCCTGACTTCAAGACACTCGATCCGTCTGACATACTTGAAAGGCTCAACACACATGAGTTTCAGCTTTTTGAGAAAAGAAACATCTACGGTCCCAACTATGGGCGAACTCGCGCCTTGAAGGCAAAAGTTGTTTCCTCATCTGATGAAGAATCTGACTACAGTTCTGATGATCCTAAAGACATTGGAAGGGAGCTTGCTATGCTTGTGAAGAAGTTCCAGAGATTCACCAAGAAGAAAGACTTCAAAAAGTCTTCACGATCCAGCTCAAGAAATGATGAAGCTTCTGCTCATGACTACAAGAAGAGAACATGCCACAACTACAAGAAACCTAGTCACCACATCTCTGAGTGTCCGTAGTGGGACAATGAGAACAAGAAGAAGAAGAAGAGCAAGGAGTATGATTCTGATGACAAGAAGAAGAAGAAATACTCAAAGTCTTCCAAGTCTTCCTCAAAGTCTTCATCACACAAGAAGAGCTCATCTAGCAAGGCCCGCACGTTTGTCGGCAAGGAAATGGATTCAGAGGAGGAGTCTGCTTCTGAGGAGGCAGAGGTGGAGTCTGAGGAGGAGTCCGATTCTGGCGTTGCAAGTCGGCTACAGCCTACGTTGCCAAGTCCATCTTCAACACTGAAGACAATGACTTCGTCACCAACGCTGATGCTAATGACAAGGACAACTCCACTCCCACCTACTGCTTCATGGCACGCGGTGCCAAGGTAAACTCACGCGCCACTCACTATCAAACATCAAGTGAAGATGACTCTGATTGTGGTTCCAAACACAGCTACAAAACACTTGCTAAAATTGCAACTGAACAACAGAAAGCTATGGAACATATTCATAAACTATTAGACAAAAGCGATGACCTGTTAGACGCTGAAATGACTCGATCTCAGTCCTTAATTGAAGACATAAAAAATCTTCATGTTAAGTATGAGGAACTTGAAGGTCGTCATGAAACGCTCTCAACAACTCATGAAAAGCTTTCCTATGATTATCTTCAAAGGAAGCAAGATCTTGAGAAATTGAGAGCGGCTCATGAAGATCTTCAAAAGGAAAACTAGTCACTTCGCGCCAAACAGATCAGTTCCGCTCGGGAAGGATTTGAACCACCATGTCTTAAATGCATTGAGCATGATAACGCTACTTCTGTTGCTGAATGTTCTACTGCTGCTACTGTTGCAATATCTTCAACTGCTGATGTGGTAACTAATCCCTCTGCTGAGGATGCCACTGCTATTGCTTATGAGAATGCTAGGTTCAAGACATTGCTTGAAACAGGGATGTTCAAAAGTCTCAAAGGGCATCAGACACTATGTGATGTCCTCAAAAGGCAGATCCTGAACCGAAACCCTAGGAAAGAGGGTGTTGGGTTCAAAAGGAAAATGAATGTTGATGGCTCTTACTGGAAATCTGAGCAGTACCCCAAAACCATATGGGTTGCTGCAAAGGAACCTTCAGCGGATCCATCCACCCTATCTGGCTTCACTTGTCCTAATCCCATTGTTATTGATGAATCCTTTGATGCAAACTATAAACTGTTTAAGAATTAGAATGGTGAAGTGTTTGCCAGGTATATTGGTACTAACTGCAGGAATGGGCCGCCTATGAAGAAATTCTGGGTGCCGAAAATATGTTTGGAGAATCTTCCTGTGAATGTCGTCATGACACCACACATGAAGAAGACAAACCCCAGACCACAGGCTTCATACGGTCCAAAGGCTTCATACAGACAGAGGACTCACCTGAGTCACACTAACGCAAATGTTTTGCAGGGAAACCTTACTCAGGCCTATGAATATGAGCGTGTTTCATCAAACCGCCATGTTCATAAGACCAAGAACTACTCTGCTTATTCTTATGAGTACTATTGTCCACCTGCAAGACTTTTTGCTAGGGCTCCAAAGCCAAAGTTCTCAGATGCTGCACTTAGACTCATTGCTTCGAAGCCACCCTTGAAGATGTGGGTGGCTAAGAAAGCTTAACTCTCTTTTTGCAGGGAAAGGTCTCTAGCCGAAAACCAAAATCGTCTGAAGCTATTGCTGGGGACCTTAAACATCTTGTAGGGCGCAAGATCAAATGCCAAAATGGTCTTATTATGTATTTTGTTCCCGAGTCGCTTGCTACTTGCCCTATCAGTCCTAACCTTGCTCTAAGCTTTCATAATCCACTTTCTCGTCAAATGTTTATGCTTCACAATTCTCTTCGTGAAGCCTATCCCCCTAACTGCACTGTAGGGTACGACACCAGCTGCTTCAGAATGGATTATTGATAGTGGGTGTACTAATCACATGACTGGCAAGCGAAGTCTTCTTATGGACTCAACCTTACGTCCATCTGACAAAAGTCACATCACATTTGCTGACACTAGTAAAAGCAAGGTATTGGGTCCAGGTAGAGTTGCAATCTCAAGGGATCAACACATGGATAAAGTCATGCTTGTTGAATCCCTTGGTTTCAACTTAATGTCTGTCTCAATGCTTTGCGACTTAAACATGATTGTGATGTTTGGAAATATCGTTGCCTTGTTCTAATGGAATCTGACAAGTCTCTAGTTTTTGAAGGGTATCGGAAAGATGATTTGTACATGGTAGATTTCTCAGAAGGACCACAACTTGGCGTATGTCTTCTAGCAAAAGCTTCAGAATGCTGGCTCTGGCATCGGAGGCTAGGGCATGCTGGCATGAGGAACTTGCACACTCTTGCAAGAAAGAAGCATGTCAGAGGCATCGAGGGCATCAAGTTCAAGAAGGATCACTTATGCGGTGCCTGTGAGGAAGGAAAGATGACGAGGGCCAAGCATCCCTCGAATACAATCATGACAATGACTCAACCCTTCGAACTGCTCCACATGGACCTTTTTGGTCCCACTCATTACTCAACTCTTACTACTACTGCTTGTCTTTATGGCTTTGTCATTGTTGATGATTATTCAAGATATACTTGGGTGCATATAATCCTCTACAAGACTGAAGTGCAGGATGTCTTCAGATGCTTCGCCAATCGAGCCATGAACAACTATGGCGTCAAGATAAAGCACATCAGAAGTGACAATGGCACTGAATTCAAGAACACTGGCCTAGATATGTATCTTGATACTTTGGGCATCGCACATCAATTCTCAGCTCCGTACACACCGCAGCAGAATGGCATCGTGGAACGCAAGAACAGAACACTTATTGAGATGGCTCGGACGATGCTTGATGAATACAAGACTCCAAGAAAATTCTGGCCTGAAGCCATTGATACTGCATGCCATATCATCAACCGTGTTTATCTTCACAAGCTTCTCAACAAGACATCCTATGAGCTCCTTACTGGCAAGAAGCCAAATGTCAGTTACTTCAGAGTATTTGGTGCCAGGTGTTGGATCAAGGATCCACATCACACTTCAAAATTTGCACCGAAAGCACATGAAGGTTTTATGCTTGGATATGGAAAGGATTCGCACTCCTACAGAGTCGTCAACCTCTGTCACTATAAAGTGGTTGAAACTGTGGATGTGCGGTTCGATGAGACTAACGGCTCACAAAGAGAGCACCTGCCAAATGTGCTAGATGAAGTTCCATCTGGTGAATCAATCAAACTTACGGGAACTGGAGAAATCATACCATCTGAAGCTCAGCCTGAAGAGGAACTTATCATCTCCGCACCTGATCAACCTGAAGACAATGCTCAGCCTGAAGACAATCCTTCTAACGATGTCAATGATCAGCAAGAGCAAAATCTTTGTCCTGTACATCCTCGTGTTGCAAATGAAGTACAGATTGAGAGAATAATTGATAGCATCAATGCACCAGGTCCACTCACTCGTTCAAGGGCAACATAGCTAGCAAATTTCTGTGGGCACTTTGCATTCGTCTCAATATCTGAACCCAAGAAAGTTGATGAAGCCTTCATGGAACCTGAATGGATTCAAGCTATGCAAGAAGAGCTTCAACAGTTTGAGCTGAATAATGTATGGGAACTGGTTAAGCGTCCTGATCCTCGTAAGCGCAATATAATAGGCACTAAATGAATATATCGCAACAAGCAAGATGAGCATGGTCAAGTTGTCAGAAACAAAGCTCGTCTCGTTGCTCAAGGATACACTCAAGTTGAAGGGATTGACTTCGATGAAACATTTGCTCATGTGGCTAGGCTTGAAGCCATACGCATACTGCTGGCCTATGCAAATCATCATAACATTCTTCTGTATCAAATGGATGTGAAGAGTGCTTTTCTCAATAGCAAGATTGAAGAAGAAGTGTATGTTGCACAACCGCCTGGCTTTGAAGATCCAAAACATCCTAACATGGTGTACAAGCTCAACATGGCACTGTATGGCCTCAAACAAGCTCCTCGGGCTTGGTACGACACACTCAAATACTTCCTGAAGAGCAAAGGCTTCAAACCTGGTTCCCTCGACCCCACTCTCTTCACGAAGACATATGATGGTGAACTGTTTGTGTGCCAAATATATGTGGATGACATTATCTTCGGTTGCACCAATCAGAAATATAGTGACGAGTTTGGATATATGATGCAAGAGCAATATCAGATGTCCATGATGGGTGAGCTGAAGTTCTTCCTTGGTCTTCAAATACGTCAGCAACACAACGACATCTCTATATCTCAAGAGAAATACCTCAAAGATTGCCTGAAGAAATTTAGGATGCAAGATTGCAAAGGCTTCACGACGCCAATGCCAGCTAAACATCATCTGGGTCCCGACGACAATGGTAAAGAGCTCGATCAAAAGGTATACCGCTCCATGATTGGTTCCTTGCTTTATTTATGTGCATCTAGGCCAGATATCATGCTTAGTGTTTGCATCTGTGCCCGGTTCCAAGCGGCACCAAAGGAATCGCATCACTTAGCTGTGAAGCGAATTCTCAGATATTTGGCTCACACCCCAACACTAGGATTATGGTATCCAAAGGGCTCAGAGTTTGATCTAGTTGGATTCTCGGATGCTGATTATGCTGGTGACAAGGTGGATCGCAAGTCTACATCAGGCACATGTCATTTTCTGGGACGATCACTTGTATGTTGGTCTTCAAAGAAGCAGAACTGTGTATCTCTCTCCACTGGTGAATCTGAATACATTGCTGCTGGATTGTAACACCCCGGATGTAACTTTCCCTATTTGTACTCCAACTCTTGCCGTTTCCGGTGTTAAGTTGTATTTATTTTCTCGGGTTCGGGTCCTTGTCTCCGTGTGTTGTTATCGTTGTCATGCATCTCATATCATGTCATCATGTGCATTGCATTTGCATACGTGTTCGTCTCATGCATTCGAGCATTTTCCCCGTTGTCCGTTTTGCATTCCGGCGCTTCGTTCTCCTCCGGTGGCCATTTCTAGCTTCCTTTCATGTGTGGGGACTAAACATTTCCGGATTGGACCGAGACTTGCCAAGCGGCCTTGGTTTACTACCGGTAGACCGCCTGTCAAGTTACGTACCATTTGGACTTCGTTTGATACTCCAATGGTTAACCGAGGGACCGAAAAGGCCTCGTGTGTGTTGCAGCCCAACACCCCTCCAATTTGGCCCAAAACCCACCTAACTCTGCTCCGTCATCTAGAGCGTTCGATCACGATCGCATGGTCGAAAACCGCACCTCATTTGGACTCTCCTAGCTCCCTTTATGCCTATTTAAACACCCCCCCCCCCCGATTTTCGGATCTCCTCCTACCTCCGAAACCCTAGAAATCGTCCCCGCGCCGCGCCGGACAAAAATCTCGCCGCCGGACGTGTCCGCCCAGCACCCCCGCCGCCACGTGTCACCACGCCGTTGGCCGCGCCC
>NC_041384.1:375505997-375540280 GCF_002162155.2 Triticum dicoccoides
CTCCGCGCCGGCCTCGCCGCGCCCTTCGTCCGGCCCCGCCGCGCCGGCCGGCCACCGACGCCACCATTCCGGTGAGCTCCACCGGCCCGGCCCTCCTACTCTGGCGACGAGCTCCGGTGAGGATCCGGCGATCCTCGATCCGTGCGCCCGATCCAGATCTGGAAAAAAACCCTAATCCGGAGGTTGAATTTTTCCTAAGTCCCGAAATTCTTAGTCCATATGCACATGTTCGTAGCTCCGTAACTTTGCATTCGTAGCTCCGATTCATGCATATAGCATATCAAAATGTTCATCTCAGAGAATACATCATTTCATTCCATTGCATCATTTTCATTAGAGTTCATCTTGATGCCCGAAATGCTGTTAGAAGAGGGCTACTTGAGTTAATTGTCAGATCTGCTACTCCGTTTAGCACTTTCATCATTTTTGCCATGATTAATGTGTGCATGCTATGCCCATGAGTTCTACATACGTTTTGTTAAGGGTTTTGTCATCTTTCCAGAGGTTCAAACCATGCATTTTTAGGATGTGTGTGGTGTCTAGTGCAGGCTTGCAAAGTGGTGCACTTGCTAATTCTGTTTTCAGGGACTTAGCAATTTCACTAAGTCCTGGAGCTGTTTATCTCATGATGCCATATGTTCTTGTTGTTTCCTAGTGATCCGTGCCTCTTTTGAGGATGATTAGTAAGGGAGTTTTGTTAATCTTGTAGTGCTATATCCATCCATGTCTTTGTTTGCAATTATGGAGCACCCTAGCTTGAGTCAATCGAGCTCTACTTTTGCTACTTTGTGAATCTGGGCAGATTGTCAACTTGTTTGCAATTTTGCCGGTGATGTTGTAGTTGATCCGTGCATGCTATGCTATTGTTCTTGCCATGTCTAGCTTGCATTTTGTGCCTTCTTGATGGATGTATGCTTGTCTTGCCATGGCTTTCACCGTAGTGAGTGCATCGAGCTCGTAAACATGCCTACTTGAGTTATATTTCAGCATGTGTCAGTTTTCACTGTCTGAAAACTGATTATGTTTTTGCTATGTTCACATGCTTGCAATTGTATTTTCTGATCCCTTTTGGCTCAAGGTCACTAAGGGACTTTTGTTAAGCTCTTTGAGTATCTCCATGCCATGCTTTACTTTGCCATGTTCAGGTCCTGTAGCATGTAGTTTTGTTGCTCCGAAGAGGGCTACCTGATCTGAAATTCCAGACAAGTGTTGATTTCACTAAGTCTGAGATATGTTTGTCATATGCATTTTTGCCATGCTTGTTTGAACCTGTTAATGGATTAATTGGCCGTAGCTCAGTGCTAGACTTTTGTCAAGCATCTTGTGTGCATCCCTGCCATGTATTTTGTTGTCACGTTTGAGTGCTGTAGCATGTTCATTTCATTGCATTTAGATGCCTACTTGCTGTAAATCGCAGACCGGAGTCATTTTTGAATCGCTTGCCATTTCCAAACCGTAACTCCGATTCCGGCGTTCTTTATATCATTTTCAAGCGATTTCATCTCATCTTTCCAGTGGCACACTTGGATTTCCAAGTTGAGTCCAGGTTCATGCATTTTCTGTCATATTTTGCATTTTGCATCCCGCATCGCATCCCGCATAGCATATCATCTTTGCATCGTGTTGTTTGAGTTTGCATGTGGTTGATTGTATCCTTGTTGCTTGTTTGTCTTGTTTGGGTAGAGCCGGGAGACGAGTTCTCTAACGAGGAGCCCGTTGAGTTTGCTTTTGAGGATCTAGTCAACTCTGACAACTGTGCAGGCAAGATGATCATACCCTCGAAATCACTAGTATCTTTGCTATGCTAGTTTTGCTCGCTCTTTTGCTATGCCAATGCTACGATGCCTACCACTTGCTTGCAAGCCTCCCAAATTGCCATGTCAAACCTCTAACCCACCTTGTCCTAGCAAACCATTGATTGGCTATGTTACCGCTTCGCTCAGCCCCTCTTATAGCGTTGCTAGTTGCAGGTGAAGATTGGAGCCCGTTCCTTGTTGGAACATTTATTTACTTGTTGGGATATCATTATATTGCCATGTTATCTTAATACATCTATATACTTGGTAAAGGGTGGAAGGCTCGGCCTCTCGCCTAGTGTTTTGTTCCACTCTTGCCGCCCTAGTTTCCGTCATATCGGTGTTATGTTCCCGGATTTTGCGTTCCTTACGTGGTTGGGTTATAATGGGAACCCCTTGATAGTTTGCCTTGATTAAAGCTTTTCCAGCAATGCCCAACATTGGTCTTACCATTCGCCACCTAGCCTTTTCTTTCCCTTGGGTTCTGCAGACTCAAGGGTCATCTTATTTTAACCCCCCCGGGCCAGTGCTCCTCTGAGTGTTGGTCCCATCGAGCGATGTCCGGGGCTACCAGGGGCAATTCTGGGCTGGCCTACCCGATGTCTGGCTCATCTGAGTGTGCCCTGAGAAAGAGATATGTGCAGCTCCTATCGGGATTTGTCGGCACATTCGGGCGGTGTTGCTGGTCTTGTTTTAACCTGTCGAAGTGTCTTGAATTACCGAGATACCGAGTCTGATCGGAACGTCTTGGGAGGAGGTCTATTCCTTCGTTGACCGTGAGAGCTTGTCATGGGCTAAGTTGGGACTCCCCTGCAGGGATTGAACTTTCGAAAGCCGTGCCCACGGTTATGGGCAGATGGGAATTTGTTAATGTTCGGTTGTAGATAACTTGAACCTTAACTTAATTAAAATGAATCAATTGAGTGTGTTACCGTGATGGCCTCTTCTCGGCGGAGTCCGGGAAGTGGACACGGTGTTAGAGTAATGTTTGCGCAGGTTGCTCTCTAGTTTCTTGCTCGCGCTTTGCCTCCTCTTCTCGCTCTCTTTTGCGGATAAGTTAGCCACCATACTTGCTAGTCGCTTGCTGCAGCTCCACCTATATTTTACCTTGCCTTACCTACAAGCTTAAATAGTCTTGATCGCGAGGGTGCGAGATTGTTGAGTCCCTGTGGCTCACAGATTACTATTACACCAGATGCAGGGCCTGTTGATTCCACTCCAGGAGACGCGTATGAGCTCAAGTGGGAGTTCGATGAAGACTCTCAACGTTACTATGTTTCCTTTCTCGATGATCAGTAGTGGTGCCCAGTTGGGGGTGATTGGGACCGTGTCGCATGTTGGGTTCTCTTTTATTTTGGCGCCGTAGTCGGGCCATGAGTGTTTGGTTGATGTATGTTATTTATGTACTTGTTTGATGTGGCGAGTGTAAGCCAACTATGTTATCTCCCATTTGTTGTTCATATTACATGGGATGTTGTGAAGATTGCCTAACTTGCGACATATGCCTTCAATGCGATTATGTCTCTAAGTCGTGCCTCGACACGTGGGAGCTATAGTCGCATCGAGGGTGTTATATGGATCTTGCTGCGCTCAGCTTCTATGGATGAAGCAAACACTCAAAGACTATGGCATTCATCTAAAGCAAGTTTCACTCTACTGCGAGAACGAAAGCGCCATCAAGATTGCCAACAACCCAGTTCAGCACTCAAAGACAAAGCACATTGAAATTCGTCATCACTTTCTCATAGATCATGTTATGAAGGAAGATATTGATATCATACACGTCAACACTGAAGAGCAATTAGCAGATATCTTCACCAAAACATTGGATGAGAAGAGGTTTTGCAAGTTACGGTGTGAGCTAAATATCTTGGAATCCTCAAATGTCCTGTGATCAGGCACACATCCTAACACTTAAGCATGTTGATGACATAGATGTGCAACACACGAAGTAAAGTATATCTTCAATCAATGAAGACTTACATTCTGAGTGTGAATACATTAACGTGGAATTTTACTTCGGAGCGCCACGATAATTGTGCGCCGTGTCTGGGTCTACTACTTCCTATACGGTGGGTAACGCCACCACCAAATTCTTTTGTTTGAAGTGTTCTACTCATGGCGTTACATTTGCTATGTCTTCACATTTGGTTTGTCTTCAATTTCAACTTGTCTTCATGATTATCTTCACTATGTTGATTTGATTGTCTTCTGATATATACATATTAGTGTTCTGTCCTCTACATCATTCACTTATAGCTACGTCTTCCTTGTTGAATCTTTTGAACTAAGTGAATGTAATAGGACCCTAATCTCTCTATGCTTTCTATCTCAAACTCTATCTGTCCAAATCATATGCATTCTATTGAAACTGTCGAATGTCTTCTCTCCGTCCTTGTCAGCAGAAGATACAGAGACAAACATTAAGTCTGTTTTAAATGCTCTATCCTTATTGCCTGAAATCCGGAGAAGCCGGAACGACCATCTGACAGTTCGGGCGAGCGTGCGAAGGTGGGACAACTCCGAGTATGTTGCATGCTTGCCACGTGTCCCTCAGATGTGAACCGCCAGGGGCACCTGCGTAATTACGCTGTGCCGCATACTTCCTTATAAATACATGTCCCCCATGGTCAAGAAAACCTTCTTCCGCCTCTCCACCTCGTCAAAACCATAGCGCCACCGCTAGCTCTCGACGACGCCGGCGATGAAGCGTTTAGCTGCCGTGACTTCACCGATGCCGTCCTCACGCCGGCCGCAGTCATCGTCCTCTCCGCCGTCGCCGTAGGTGTCCTCCATCGCCAAGTTAGGGCACGGTGAATTGAACTGCTCGGTCTCCTACTCTTCCCATCTAGCAGTTCATCGTGTGGTAAATAAAACTCTCTTTTTACCATCTTTTTGATCCTAAAAGATTCATCCTATTTACCGAAAGTGGTTTCTGCCTACTCAATGTTAGATCTATCCTGTGTGCATCTCTTATAATGCCTAGTATATTCACTTAAGCTTCATAACAAGTTAGATTCCTCACTTGTACCTATTCCTGGATTCGTACAAATCTGGAACCAACTTCAAACACATAAGTGAATGTCTTCGCACCATGAGGTCAATGTCTTCAAACTGATTTATCTTCAAAATCTTCTGAGAATGCATATGACCTCTCCCCTTCCCTCGCATCTCTAATGCTGTCACAGGTACATGTCCATGGGAGAATCCCTTGGTTCTCATAGTCTGCATTCGTTTGTGGAATTCTTACAGCATCACATTAACTCTCCCGAAGCCAGTTCCTGTTTGACCAGCAAGCGGAAGCCTTTGAACGTGTTGAAGCCATTCAGTTTGAAGTTCATGGCTACAGAGAAATCAGCAAGGAAGGGTGGCAGACAGCGTCGAGGGGGAACATCAAGAGATCTGCCTCATGACCTCTCAGAGCTGTACAAGACAGATCAAGAAGAGGATTACAATCAGCGCAAGACACAAAATCCAATGGATTCGAAGATATTGGGCCGAACAATGGTTTAAATACAAGTTTGTGACCCAGGAGTATGCTGAGAAGAATGCCATCAAGAGTCCTTGGGGTGACATTCTCTTCCGAAGCCTTCCACCCAAGACCAGAGCTGAAGCTATTGCTCAGGGTTTCTATCCCTGTATGGTTCATGGACCACAACCTGAAAATGCCGACCCATCATCACTGCTCTGGTGTCGTGATGATAATCTCTTCAAGCGCAACTTCCAGCATGCAAAGGCATCGGCCAAGGAAAACAAGAAGTCATGGGGACTAGACTTCAACCCTGGTCCTTCTGCTCCCCGGGCTGATGGCGCACGCGATGCTGAACCCAATATCATCGGACCTTTCTACAACCTTGATGGCCTTATCACTCACATTTCTATTCAAGGTGCCAAAGTGGATCATTCTGATGATGATGCCGACATTGATGAAGCCCCTACTCCTACTCCAAAGCCGCAGAAGCAAAAGAAGGCTAAAGCTTCAAAGTCAGCTGCTCCTCCAAAAGCTTCACATGTGAAGCCACTGGCTACTGCACCTCCTGAAGACAGTGTGCAGTCTGAAGATCTATCACGTATCTCCAAGAAGATGGAGATGAAAAAGAATACTGATCAGGCATTGACCCCTGCTTCCATTCTCCAAGACGAACACATTGATCTGTCCAGTGATGAAGATCTTGCAGATGACGCTCTTGAGCAACTGATTAAGAGCAAGGAAGAAGCAGAAATCTTCAATGATTTGCCTCTCTTTGACGTGGCAATCATCCACAACTTCATTGATGAGTGGTTTGAAACCCCCAATCTCAGCTTTGACGATCTGCAACTTCCAATTGGCCTCATCGTCTCTTTCACTGACGCCATTGCTTCTGAGCTAGCTCTAGCTTAGCGCATCATTGAACTGAAGCAAAAGATCGACTATGAGAAAGCTCAGTTCAAGAAGCACATGGCAAAGCTCAGCGTGCACGATGTCAAAAACTTCAAGGTTATGCTGAACGAGCTCAAGGAAGCTTTTCTGAAGAAACGAGAAGAAGCTAAAGGTTCTCATGAGCGCATGAAGAGTCTGGTTGACAAGTGCTTGCAAGCCTACAATGAAGCTGAGAAGTGCAAGGCTCTTGGGCGTCCTGGCATCGACCCCAGAATGGCTGCAAAGAAGAAGAAGCCATCGACTGACAAATCTGCACCTTCAAGGTGGGAAGAACCTCGCATTGTCTTCCCAAGCAGCATGTCCGGCTCGAAGCCAAAGGTCAAGTCAACCGCTTTAGAACTGAAGAAGACAAGGGCTTCCGAGGCTGAAGCCAGAAAGAGGAAAAATCCTGAAGCTTCTGATGTCGCTCCCTCCAAGAAGAAGAGCAAAACCAATAAAGATCGGGCTTCTCCCACAGAGCCCCTTGTTGTCGAGCCCATCTCGGTTTCTCGTCCTAACTCTTCGCATCAAGAACGACAGATGGTAGTTCATGAGCCTGCTTCCATAGAGGCTCCTGAAGCTGAAGACATTCCAGCAGTTGACCCCACCGCTGCTGAAGACATTGGTCACCATGACAATGTTGAAGATGATGTAGTTCTTCCTCAGATCGAGCACAACTTGGTATCATCGCCTGTTCTCACGAACAGCGAACTCATCAGCATTGGTCGTCCTCTGACACCAATTGCTCAGGATGCATCATGGGTTGATCACCCACAACAACAAGACACCCCGAGTACTCCCCAACAACAAGTCACCCCACCTGTGTAAGAAAAAGAAGATGACTTTGAGGCCCAGCCAACTCTATCTCCACAGGCATCGCCAGTGTTATGCAGGCTTCGCAAAGGACCAAGGCCCCAAGTCCCTCTTTCGAGCGTTCCAGAAGGAGAAGTGCACCACCAATCTGTTGCCCGTCAGGTGTTCCCAGAAGCCACTCCTACTATGAATGTCTTCGAGTCTGAAGCTAAAGTTGCTGAAGACAATCCGGCTACATCAGCTGAAGAAAAACAAGTAGAAGAACGTGTCCCTACTCCCCCCCCATCACTGAAGAAGTTGTTCCTGAAGTGAATGTGTCAGTGCCCGACCCTCCAGCTCCTCAAGTTGATGTTGAGAATCCTGAGGCTGCCACCACTAACACCACTGAAGCCAATGACGTGGTCATGGCTAAAGACAATGTGGAGCCTGCACCAAACACTGTGCCAGAAGCCAATGAAGCCAATGATGCACCTGCAACAGATGTGCAGCCTGACGCCTCTGTTGATACCACTGCTCCTGTTCCGCCACCAAGGCCACATACTATCGAGCAAGCATACAACTATGGCCAGCTTATCACTATCAAATGGCCTCTTCTTATTCCTCGACCTGCTTCTGGTCCCCAATTTGACTATCACGTCGAGCGCAGGCCTCAGGTTCAGAAGCCAATGCCAAGGCTGCCTAGGTTTCCAGGCACTGCATCTGCACCCGGATCATTCAATATCAATGGCTTTAAAGCACACAACACCTTCTTTAATAGCGCCAAGAACCCCTACTCTAAGGCAAGAATATCTTCTGATCGGTTCTGGAGCTATCAGCAGCGCAGTTATTACTCATGCATCTTATACAATCAAGGTCGCATTTTTCCACATATGTGTCTTGACACTGAAGCCATAACTGGTCTGCCCAGTTTGGAAGAAGCACTGGATTGCTTCAGAGAGTCTGGCTTGTTGCAGTTCGTCACTGACAAGGAGCACTGGAACAAAGAATTGCTGCTCCAATTCTATGCCACTCTTCATATTCGTGGCTACAACAGGGATCCGAAGACTTGGGTCCTTGAGTGGATGACAGGCAATGTTCATCATGAAGCCAAAGCCTTTGATGTTGTTGAGCTCACTGGCCTGCCCACTCCAGGTGATCTTTGTGAACCTGGTTGTCAGCTTCACGGTGCTGCTATGGAAAGCATTTTTCACAAGCCTGAACCCAACATGAGTCAGATGCTTAGCATGATGAAGCCTTTGCCTCCCGATCCTGGATATCCTAAGGAGTTCTTTGTTGAAGACCTTGAGTATCTGCCACGTACTATCTATCACATTATAAGGCAAACTCTCTGGCCCATCAAAGGACATTCTCCACATGCAAAGCTTGAAGGTGCAATGAAGATTTTAGTCTTCCATATTCTTCACGGCAAAAGCTTCAATGCACAAGATTTCTTCATGCGCCAACTTGCTGCATTAGGATCTGATCTCTTTGGCTTGAAGTTTTACGCTCCATGGATTATGCGTCTGATCAAACTACACTTAGCTGTCACCTATCAGCCCTCTGCTCGCAATCATCTGATTTTTCTGCCTGACGTCGATATGTTAGTTGAAGCCATCTATCCAGAGCCTGCCAAGGAGACCCTTAGTCTTCAAAATGCTGATAATCAAAGCTTCTCACAACACATTGAAGGAGTCCCAGCAGTCACTCGTGTTTATCCTCTGGCTGGTACTACCCGTGCACCTCATCGTGCCCTCACTGAAGCCACTGAAAGCACCATTGCACAACGGCCTAAGAAGCGATCTCGTGTTCTCAATGACCAAGAGCTTCTGGTTGCCCTTCATCAGAAACAGGATAAGCATTATGACTGGCTGAAGCGCCAAATGCAAAGCCTCTTGGTGGACGTAAACAGGATTCGCAACCTTGCCACCAAGAATGCCTTTGTTGCCCATGAAACTTGTCGGCGTACATGGAAAGGGCTGACGCTTATGTGTTCTGAAGATGATCTTCAAGATGATGGCTTCTTTGAACGCTTCAAGTTTGACTCAACACCTCCGAGAAGGACTGTGTTGCGGCGTACTCCGTCTCTTGAAGACTCTGAGTTCTCCTCCTCTGCTGCAACAGTGACTGCACGTGTCATCGATGATGAAGATGATGCTACTTCACCACCTTCAGCGTGAATCAACACTGCACCAAGTTTTTCTGCACCGCCAACCAACACCGACGACCCTGCTGCTTCACCAACTCCACATGGGAATGAGTAGGTGCTCTATGTCTTCAAACCTTTTTGGTCCTTACTAACAAAAGGGGGAGAAGCATATGAGTTTGATAGTCTTCAAGCGGGTCCATATGGGCGGTGGTTTTATATTTTTCCTAGTGTTTACAACTCTCGCTTTTTGATATATTTGGTTCTTTGAGTTGTAACACTTAAACTCGATGATCGTCTCGTACTTATTTGCTATTCTGTGATGCGATGATAAATTCCGCATGTGCGATGATAACTTCCGCACTTAGGTCATTCTGCAGACGTCCATTTTTCATTATGCATGTCATTATGTTCACATACTTTTCGTGCATGATGAATTGTCGTCATAAGTTGAAGAGGATCTCCACAAGTACAACCTGCCATGTGCATTTTCATTCCAAAGCAAATTACTTATATGCACATCTTCAGGGGGAGCCTTTGCCACTTATCAAGACAATACCTAAATCCTTTACATTCCACATACTTTTATCCCCGTTGAAAACTTCAACCAGTTTGTCATCAATCACCAAAAAGGGGGAGATTGTAAGTGCATCTAGTGCCAACCCTAGTTGGTTTTGGAGAATTGACGACAAACCTGGTTGAGGGACTAATGTGTTTGTGAGAATTGCAGGATAACACAGGTAGTAGTCCCTCATTGATTCGGTTTATCTACCGGAGATGACCCCTAAAATGTATGAAGACATTGAAGACAATGGTGGTATGTGAAGATATTCACATTGAAGACTTTGACAAGAGAAGACATTGCTTGAAGACTATGGGGCGCGAAGACGTAGTTGTTTAGTTGTCTCCTTTTCTTCTTTGTTGAGTCGTAGGAACCACTGTACTGTTAAGTGGGGTCCAAGTGAACAAAGTCAGAGTGACTGAAGTGATGCTCAACCAAAATCCTATGTCTTCGAGCGAAGACAGTGAGAGCAAATCTTATCCAGAGTTGGATAAGTCAGCTTTGCTTGTAGCCCAAGTAAAGTTGCCATGTGTGTTTGAAATCTGACCGTTGGAACATGTGTCAGTTCCTTAGTGACCCAGGGTCATTTCGGACAAATCAGGTCGTGTTGCCTAGTGGCTATAAATAACCCACCCCCTACAACCATAAACGATTGGCTGCTCAGAGTTAGTGTACGGCTTTTGTCGTTTGAGAGCAACCCACCTCGAAGCCTTTGAGAGAGAATTCCTTGCGAGGATAAAGCCCTAACCACCCAGAGCCAAAGAGTGTTAGGCATCACTAAAGTCTTCCTGTCTTTGTGATCTGAAGACTTATTACACTTGAGGACTGTGAATCCTCCAGCCAGTTAGGCGTCGCGTTCTGAGCATCCAAGAGTCATTGTGGATCGCCGATGAACGAAGTCTGTGAAGGTTTGGGAGTCTACCTTGAAGACTTACCAGAGTGATTGGGCGAGGACTGGGTGTCCTTAGCTCAAGGGGAATAAGGTGAAGACATGGTCTTCTGAGTTGAATCTCAGCCTCCCTAACCAGACGTACAGTTGTCACAGCAACTGGAACTGGTCCAACAAATCATTGTCTTCAACGAGTCACTGGTTTCGTCCTTCCCATTCCTTTACTTACTGTTGGCCCTGGTGAAGTCATTGTATGATTGCATTATCTTTTGTCTTCACTGAGTAACTGATTGTTCTGATTGGCTTCACACTATCTTCCTACCTGATCTATACTGCCTAGCTGCTATTAGTCAATGTGCTTTCACTTCATTGAATACTTGACTATGGCTTGCTTAGTGTAGTCTACCTTCCGTTGCATGGTAATAGGTTTATTTCTATCGTTTGTCTTCGAAACTTCCATGTTTTGAAGACTTCCATAAAAATCGCCTATTCACCCCCCCCCTCTAGTCGATCACTAGCACTTTCAATTATGTGATCCAAATCAACTAAACCATGTTCGATCATCACATGAGATGGAGTAGTCTTCAATGGTGAACATCTCTATGTTGATCATATCTACTATATGATTCACATTTAACCTTTCGGTCTCCAGTGTTCCAAGGCCATGTTTGTGCATGCTAGGCTCGTCAAGTTTAAACCGAGTATTCCGCATGTGCAAAACTGTCTTGCACCCGTTGTATGTGAACGTAGAGCCTATCACACCCGATCATCACGTGGTGTCTCAACATGACGAACTATCGCAACGGTGCATACTCAGGGAGAACACTTATACCTTGACATTTTAGTAAGGGGTCATCTTATAATGCTACCGCCGTACTAAGCAAAATAAGATGCATAAAAGATAAACATCACTTGCAATCAAAATATGCGACATGATATGGCCATCATCATCTTGTGCCTTTGACCTCCATCTCCAAAGCACCATCATGATCTCCATCGTCACTGGCTTGACACCTTGATCTCCATCGTAGCGTTGTGGTCGTCTCGCCAACTATTGCTTCTACAACTATCACTAACACATAGTGATAAAGTAAAGCAATTACATGGCGTTTGCATTTCATACAATAAAGCGACAACCATAAGGCTCCTGCTAGTTGCCGATAACTTTTACAAAACATGATCATCTCATACAATAACGTATATGACATCATGTCTTGACCATATCACATCACAACATGCCCTGCAAAAACAAGTTAGACATCCTCTACTTTGTTGTTGCAAATTTTACGTGGCTGCTACGAGCTTCTAGCAAGAACCGTTCTTACCTACGCATCAAAACCACAATGGTGATTTATCAAGTTTGCTTTTTAACCTTCAACAAGGACCGACCGCAGTCAAATTAGATTCAACTAAAGTTGGAGAAAAAGACACCCGCCAGCCACCTTTATGCAAAACTAGTTGCATGTCTATCGATGGAACCAGTCTCATGAACGTGGTCATGTAAGGTTGGTCCGGGATGCTTCATCCAAAAATATCGCTGAATCAAAATAAGACGTTTGTGGTAAGCAGTATGACAATCACCGCCCACAACTCTTTGTGTTCTACTCGTTCATATGATCTACACATATACCTGGCTCGAATGCCACTGTTGGGGAACGTAGCATGCAAATTCAAAAAAAATCCTACGCTCACGCAAGATTTGTCTAGGAGATGCATGGCAATGAGAGGGGGAGAGTCTGTGTGTGTCTACATACCCTCGTAGAACAAAAGCGGAAGTGTTTGACAATGCGGTTGATATAGTCGAAATTCTTGTCGTTCCGACCGATCAAGCACCGAACGTATGGCACCTCCGAGTTCTGCACACGTTCAGCTCGATGACGTCTTTCGGCCCATACAAGGCCTTTCGTATCTTTGGGCCCTTTAGTGGACCGTGGTTACTCTAGACCATAATGAAAAGTAAATTTCTTTGTATCCATTAACGACCCATGATTCACATGGGCCGTTTCCAGCCCGGGTTAGCTTTCGGCTTACTGACGGCCCATACGTTCTTGGGCTCCTTTCCGGCCCTCGATTACTTCTGGCCCGTTACTCGCATGATCCCCTAATGGGATAAATTCAACATGTGGTTAGAATCGGCCCGTTTGTGGCCTATAAACCCGTTGCGCCGTTTCCAACCCATCCTATATTCTGGCCCATTAACGACACATTATGCCTGTGACAGAATTAAGCCTTTGCTATCTTCCGGCCTATTAACGGCCCATTACCATGCTGGCCTGATACCAATTACGCCTGTTTACGGCCCATGCGGACCCATTTATCTAACGGCCCCAGGCCCACCGATTCTACGACCCGTTGGAGGCCCATTTATCCGACGTCCCGTAGGAGGCCCATGGATCCTACGGCCTCTAGCTGGGTCAAGGTTACCATGGTTCGTATATGGCCCACGGTTGTTGCGGCCACTAGCAAACCAGGGAAAAGAAGACTAGGAAATAAATAAGCCCAAAAATAACGCTAGGCTATTAAGGTGATTGCACAGATTACATCCACTGGGTATCAAAGTTCGCCACCAGTGCAAATATAGGGAACACCCTACACTATACAAAAATGGCTTGTTGTTTTCTTTAGCCGGTGGCTCCACGTTAAGAAAAAATTTTGTATCGCAAAAAAACAAGTTACAACCATAAAACAAAAGGAAGGTTGGCATAAAAGTTACTAGTCTGGCAAATAAATGCACCACCAGAAGTTCAAAAGCTTAGTTCATTTGACTTGACTGTTATGTTTTCATGCTGTACTATCCGATGGAGCACCATAACCTTTGCCTTCATTTCTCCTATGCTCCTAAACAACATAGCAAATGTCTGATAGTCTGGTTTCAAAACCATGCATATCTTGACAACATCGAACAATGGTTGTCCTTGTTTCACAAAGGGTCTCTATTAGGGAATGGACTTGTGTCTAGAGCGCAGATATAACATTCTTTTGAGACTGCATATCTTGATCATGAGGCAGTTTGGACAAGTTTGCCTTAACAACCAACCCAGTATTTGAAGGAAATATGCCCTAGAGGCAATAATAATGTTGTTACTCCCTCTGTTCCTAAATATTTGTCTTTCTAGACATTTCAAATGGACTACCACATACGGATGTATGTAGACATATTTTAGAGTGTAGATTCACTCATTTTTCTCTGTATGTAGTCACTTGTTGAATTATATAGAAAGAAAAATATTTAGGAATGGAGGGAGTATTTTATATTTCCTTATGTCATGATAAATGTTTATTATTCATGCTAGAATTGTATTAACCGGAAACTTGATACATATGTGGATACATAGACAAAACACCGTGTCCCTAGTAAGCCTCTACTAGACTAGCTTGTTAATCAAAGATGGTTAAGTTTCCTAACCATAGACATGCGTTGTCATTTGATGAAAGTGATCACATCATTAGGAGAATGATGTGATGGACAAGACCCATCTGTTAAATTAGCATATTGATCGTTTAGTTTTACTGCTATTGCTTTCTTCATGTCAAATACATATTCCTTCGACTATGAGATTATGCAACTCCCGGATACCGGAGGAATACCTTGTGTACTATCAAACGTCACAACTAACTAGATTATTATAAAGATGCTCTACAGGTATCTCCAAAGGTGTTTGTTGGGTTGGCATACATCGAGATTAGTATTTGTCACTCCGAGTATCGGAGAGGTATCTCTGGGCCCTCTCGGTAATACACATCATAAGAATCCTTGCAAGCAAAGTGACTAATGAGTTAGTTGTGGGATGATGTATTACAAAATGAGTAAAGAGACTTGCCGGTAACGAGATTGAACTAGGTATGAAGATATCGATGATTGAATTTTGGGCAAGTAACATACCGATAGACAATGGGAATAACGTATGCTGTCATAATGGTTCGGCCGATAAAGATCTTCGTAGAATATGTAGATGCCAATTTGAGCATCCAGGTTCCGCTATTGGTTATTGACCGGAGAGGTGTCTCGGTCATGTCTACATAGTTCTCAAACCCGTAGGGTCCACACGCTTAACATTCAATGACGATTTTGTATTATGAGTTATGTGATTTGGTGACCAAATGTTGTTTGGAGTCCCGAATGAGATTATGGACATGACGAGGAGTCTCAAAATGGTCGAGAGGTAAAGACTTATATATAGGACGATAGTATTCGGACACCTGAAGTGTTCCGGAGGGTATCGGGTACATATCGGGTCACCGGAAGGGGTTCCGGGCATCCCCGGCAAAGATATGGGCCTTATGGCCCAAGAGAGGGACAGACCAACCCACAAGGGGCTGGTGCGCCCCCATATAGGCCAAAATAGGAGGAGAAGGAAAGAGGGGAAGGGAGAAGGAAAGGGGAGGATTCGGCCTCCCCCTTCCTTCCCTCCCCCCTCTCTTTCCTTTCCCATCCGATTAATAAGGAAGGGGGTGAATTGGGGAGGAACTACAAGTATGATTCAGCCTACTTGGGGTGCCCCCTTGGCTGCCTCTCCTCCCCTCCAACCTATATATATGTGGGGTCACTACTAGAACACAGAACAACATCTGTCAGCCGTGTGCGGCGCCCCCCCTCCATAGATTACACCCTCGGTCATATTCTCATGATGCTTAGGCGAAGCCCTGCGTGGATCACTTTATCATCGTTGTCACCACGTCGTCGTGCTGACGGAACTCATCTACTTCCTCGACACTTTGCTTGATCAAGAGTTCAAGGGACGTCATCGAGCTGAACGTGTGCAGAACTCGTTGGTGCCGTACGTTCCATACTTGATCGGTCTGAATAAGAAGAAGTTCGACTACATCAACCGCATTGTTCAATGCTTCCGGTTTCGGTGTACGAGGGTACGTAGACACACTCTGTCGGATTCCGGGTTCCTGCTAACCCTTGAGGTTCGAACTCTGGGTGCGCTCGAAGAACACTCTCTGCCTAGTTCGCTCACTGAACGATCTCACGGCCTAGCCTGACGAATCCAAGGAACAAGAGACACAAGGGTTTATACTAGTTCGGGCCACCTTGCGGTGTAATACCCTACTCTAGTGTGGTGTTCGTGGATTTCCTCATGGGCTAAGGATGAACAACCTCAGGAGGAGAGGTGTTCTTGAGCTCGAAGAGCTGGTGGATGTGAGGATGGAATGGATCCGATCCAGGATGAGCCCCTCCTTCCCTATGGTGGTGTCTAGTCCTATTTATAGAGGCCCTGGTCCTCTTCCCAAATGTTAGGCGGGAAGGGATCCCACAACGGCCAAGTTTGAAGGGATACAACCAGTACAAGCTATGCTGACAAAAGGTGGTCTTTGCGTGCCAAAGGCTCTAGTGGTGACGCTGCTGGGGGCTCTGTGGTGACCTCCGTCGTGCTAGTCTTGGTCTTGTTGCACCGGTATGGAAACCTTTGCCTGATGCCTCGGGACTCCCCGCCTACGCCTGCCTCTTTAGCACGAAAGAGGTAACTGATACACTACGCCCGCTGGCGCCCGCCTGGCCTTGGTTGTCATGGCTCACGTCACGTGAACCTCGCAAGGTGCCCCTTGCATATAGATCTCCGCTCCTCGGGAGCCATCCTAGTGAGGCTGCTCGTGGGGAGGTCTTGGTGTTGTCTGCCTCGCGAGGCTTGGCCCCTCGCAAGGGTCTTGAGTGGTTGCTGCTGAAGATGGGTCATACCAGGCCGTTAGTGGAGCCACATAGAAGCCTGCAGGCAGGCAAGTCTGGGCACCCCCGGTCCCAAAACGCAGACAGTAGCCCCCGGGCCCAAGGCGCGCTCGAGCTTGGCTTCGAGGTGAACCCAAAGGGCAAGTGCGGAGCACCACGGGCCCCAACCGCTTGCGGCCTTTATTGATGTGTGGCGATTGATGGGACGTGGGCGTCTCCGTTTCCCCATGCTGCCTCGGCAACCGTTCAACTTGACGAGACCCTGCTGCATGCAGAAGAAAGACCATCATTACATGTGATCGTGGAGGCCGGCGGTTGGCCTCCCTCTAGCTATAAATGAGGAGAGGGGCGGAGCCCCCGTTGCTCACCCCCTCCTCCACTTTATCTGCTTCTTATTCTTCCTCTTTGCTCCATCATCTTGCTGCGACACCCATGGCGCTGATAAGGAGATTCTCTGTCGCTGAGAAAGGAAAGACCCCTCATGAAGAGCAGGGGCCACTTCCTCGAAGAAGAGATTGGCCCGCCCCCTCGGCGTCGTCGTGAGGAAGGAGGTGACGAGGCCCTAGTACGAGCGGCCTCCCCTAGGCTACCCGCTGCCCTTGCATGCCCAAGCACAAGGCCCTGGAGGAGGAGGCGGCTCCTCGCGCCGCTTGCGTCACGGCCACGATGGCCAGGCCGTGGTGGTATGAGCCACCGACCCATGAACTCATGCTAAGGGCTCCTCCCGCGAGTTCGTGATGTGGGCGGCGATGCCACCATGCACGTGGATCAGATTCCTGCAGTTCTTCACCGAAGAGATGCCGCCGAGGGGGCCGCTCGAGCTGTGGTTGCAGCACGCTGAATGCAGCACCCCGGCAACGGGAGCGGAGGTCGAGGTCGTCTCCACGGGCAGGATCTTCATGACTTGTGGATGGGGAGAGGTCGCCCGCACCTGCCGCGCGGAGGGGGCCCTCGCCATCCATTTCGAGTATGACGGTGCCTCCACGCTATTCTTCAAGGTCTTCAGCGAGGAAGGATGCCGCCTGGAGTGCTGCTGTGGAGGGGGTCGCCAGGACGGCGCAGCGGCAGGCGCTGGGCCCGCCCTTGGCCCTGCCGACAGCTCCTCCAGCAGCAACGACGGCGCCTGGAAGTCCAGCGACTCTCTTGAGCCTGACGAGACTCCGGAGACGAGCTATAATAGCTACGTGCCCCCAAGCTCTCGCCGTGCCTGGAGCACAGCAGCAGCGTCCGCTCGTCGTCGTCATTGATCTGGATGGGGTTGGCGTCGGCCCCTCGTGGCCCACTGTGGATGATGGCGTCGGCGGCGACATCTGTAGATATGACTCCTGGAAACATCCTTTTTTGGTTCCCTGCAAGGAATCGAGATGAACCCTGCGGGGGTGCATAAAGAATCTGTAGTGTTTTTGCATCAATGTTATTCTTATTATGAAATTTTCGATTGCGTATCTTGCTTTGGCATTGTCTCCCCTTTTCATCCTCGTGGTAGCTTAGTGCTCTACGCCGACGGGTCCCAGTCTCCAGGTAGGCTTCAACCGTCGCTGGTATGCCAGGTCATGATGCCGTGGTCAAGGCCAGGAGGTGAGCGGCCCAAGGCCCGGTAAGAGCTCCTGAGGCGTGATGCTCAAGATGCTCAGGAGGTGAGCAGCTTCCTAAAGGTAGAAAAGGAAGGCGGAATTGTTGGAGCAAGGTTGTAAGAGCCAAAAATCCTGAGCCGCAGTGCCGGGCCAACTTGAATGCGTGACTTATCTTAGCGAGCCTGAAGCAATACCTTGCGCAGTGCCCGATTTACGCATCAACGATGGTGGTATTGCTAGGTTAGATCCATGCCAGCTTCCCTTTTTTACGTTCTTCTAAGTGCTCTGCGTCCTCGGGTCCCGACCCTTGGCCGAGGCTCAGCCACCGCTGGTATGCCAGGTCGCGATGCCGTGGTCAAGGCCAGGCGTGAGGGCTGGAGAGTCCGTAAGGGCTCCTGAGGCGCGATGCTCAGGAGCCCTCCCTTTAACGCGCAAGCGAATCGCATGAAAGGAGCAGCTGACAGGGCTACCTGTAGCTTAGCTCCAGAGATTCCTGCAGTTAGTCCGAGAGGGTGATATAGCTCGTAATCGCATTTGTTGTCCGGCCGCTGATCTTTCCACAAGAAGCTGAAGGCACTGAGGGTCTGGTGAGGTGACGTGCGCGGGGCGTGCCGCGAGCCAGAGCTCGGCCACTCAAGTTTGTCAGCGCTACAGGGACGGACCCGAGCACAAGTATCATGCCAGCATGTGTAGTCCCCGTTGCGGGATGAGCTGGAGGCCAATTAGCAACGCGAGTGGCCGCGAAGGGCAACAGGCAAGCAGGTAGTGATCATAAAAATAATAATACTTCATGCCACAGGGACGGACCCATGCGGCCTGGGGATGATGCAACCCGAGGGGCGCCCCCAAGAGAGTAAGCTAAAGATGCAAAAGGATGCATGTCGCAGGGATAGGCCCATGCGACCTGGGGATGATGCAGCCTGAGGGGCGCCCCAGCTAAATAAACCAGAAAATATCACCTGGCACCGATGTTGAAGAGGCGTTGGAGCAGCTGAAGATGCATGCTGAAGAAGTCGCTCCTCACGAGTCGTCCGGCGGCTGGTTCCCAGGGGACCCTGGAAGTTCCGGCTCCTCCTCCCTCGGGACAGCCTAGCGCCTGGCCTTGCGAGCCACCAGGTGCTACCTCTTGAGCATGCGTTGGTTTTCCCTTGAAGAGGAAAGGGTGATGCAACAAAGTAGCGTAAGTATTTCCCTCGGTTTTTTAGAACAAGGGTATCAATCTAGTAGGAGATTACATGCAAGTCGCCTAGTACCTGCACAATCAATCAAGAACCTTGCAACCAACACAATAAAGGGGTTGTCAATCCCTTCATGGCCACTTGCAAAAGTGAGATCTGATAAAGATAATAAGATAAATATTTTTGGTATTTTTGTTATATAGATTGAAAAGTAAAGATTGCAAAATAAAATAAATAGTAAACTATAATTGTAGATCAGAAACTTATATGATATAAAATAGACCCGGGGCCCATAGGTTTCACTAGAGACTTCTCTCATGATAGCATGTATTACGGTGCGTGAACAAATAACTGACCAGCAATTGATAGAAGAGCGCATAATTATGAGAATATCTAGGCAATGATTATGAACATAGGCATCACGTCTGTGTTAAGTAGACCGAAATGATTCTGCATCTACTATTATTATTCCACACATCGAACGCTATCCAGCATGCCTCTAGAGTATTAAGTTCATAAGAACAAAGTAATGCTTTAGGCAAGATGACATGATGTAGAGGGATAAACTCAAGCAATATGATATAAACCCCATCTTTTTATCATCGATGGCAATAATACAATATGTGCCTTGCTGCCCCTACTATCACTAGGAAAGGACACCGCAAGATTGAACCCAAAGCTAAGCACTTCTCCCATTGCAAGAAAGATCAATCTAGTAGGCCAAACTAAACCGATAATTCGAAGAGACTTGGAAAGATATCAAATCATGCATATAAGAATTCAGAGAAGAACCAAATATTGTTCATAGATAAACTTGATCATAAATCCACAATTCATCAGATCTCGGCAAACATATCGCAAAAGAATATTACATCGAATAAATCTCCAAGAACATCGAGGAGAAATTTGTACTGAGAACAAAAGAGAGAGAAGAAACCATCTAGCTAATAACTATGGACCCGAAGGTCTATGGTAAACTACTCACACATCATCGGAGATGCTATGGTGTTGATTTAGAAGCCCTCCATGATCGATTCCCCCTCCGGCAGATCGGCGAAGAAGGTCCCCAGATGGGATCTCATGGGTATAGAAGGTTGAGGCGGTGGAAAAGTGTTTTCGTGGCTCTCCTGTATGTTTTAGGGTATAAGAGTATATATAGGCGAAATAAGTACTTCGGTGGAGCGATGAGGGGCCCACGAGGGTGGGGGCGTGCCTACCCCCGTGGGTGCGCCCTCCTGCCTCGTGGATGCATCGTTGCGTCTCTGACTTCCACTCCAAGTCTCCTGGATGACGTTTGTTCCAGGAAAGAGCCTCGCGAAGGTTTCGTTCTGTTTGGATTCCATTTGATATTCCTTTTCTGTGAAACATTGAAATAGGCAAAAAAACTGAAACTGGCACTGGGCCTCTGGTTAATAGGTTAGTCCCAAAAATAATATAAAAGTGCATATTAAAGCCCATTAAACATCCAAAACAGATAATATAATAGCATGGAACAATCAAAAATTATAGATACCTTGGCGACGTATCAGCATCCCCAAGCTTAATTCCTGCTCGTCCTCGAGTAGGTAAATGATAAAAACAGAATTTGTTATGTGAAATGCTTCCTAACATAATTTTCAATGTAATTTTCTTTATTGTGGCATGAATATTCAGATCTGAAAGATTCAAGACAAAATTTCAATATTGACATAAAAATAATAATACTTCAAGCATACTAACCGAGCAAAAGGATGAGTTACCTTATGATCACTACCTGCTTGCCTGTTGCCCTTCGCGGCCACTCGCGTTGCTAATTGGCCTCCTAACATAGCCAAAGAAAGCTCATCCCTACAAAATCATATAGTTTGGCCATGCTTCATTTTCGTCACACAAAATGCTCCCATCATGCACAACCCCGATGACAAGCCAAGCAATTGTTTCATACTTTAGTATTCTCAAACTTTTTTCAACTTTCACGCAATACATGAGCACGAGCCATGGACATAGCACTATAGGTGGAATAGAATATGACGATGGAGGTTGTGTGGAGAAGACAAGAAGGGACAAAGTCTCACATCGACACGGCTAATCAACGGGTTATGGAGATGCCCATCAATTGATGTCAATGCGAGGAGTAGGGATTGTCATGCAAAGGATGCACTAGAGCTATAAATGTATGAAAGCTTAACAAAAGAAACTAAGTGGGTGTGCATCCAACTTGCTTGCTCACGAAGACCTAGGGCATTTTGAGGAAGCCCATTGTTGGAATATACAAGCCAAGTTCTATAATGAAAATTCCCACTAGTATATGAAAATGACAAAATAGGAGACTCTCTATCATGAAGATCATGGTGCTACTTTGAAGCACAAGTGTGGAAAAAGGATAGTAACATTGCCCCTTTTCTCTTTTTCTCACATTTTTTGGGCTTTCTCTTTTTTGGCCTTTCTCTCTTTTTTTATTTCCTCACACGGGACAATGCTCTAATAATGATGATCATCACACTTCTATTTATTTACAACTCAAAAATTACAACTCGACACTAGAACAAAATATGACTCTATATGAATGTCTCCGGCGGTGTACCAGGATGTGCAATGATTCAAGAGTGACATGTATAAAAATTATGAGCGGTGGCTGCTACCTCTTGAGCACTGCGTTGGTTTTCCCTTGAAGAGGAAAGGGTGATGCAGCAAAGTAGCGTAAGTATTTCCTTCGGTTTTTGAGAACCAAGGTATCAATCCAGTAGGAGATCACGTTCAAGTCCCACGCACCTACACAAGCAAATAAGAACCTCGCAACCAACATGATAAAGGGGTTGTCAATCCCTTCACAGTCACTTACGAGAGTGAGATCTGATAGATATGATAAGATAATATTTTTGGTATTTTTATGATAAAGAGAAATAAAAGATACAAGTAAAATAATGGCAATGGAAATAACTAAGTATTGGAAGATTAATACGATGGAAGATAGACCCGCTGGCCATAGGTTTCACTAGTGGCTTCTCTCAAGAGCATAAGTATTACGGTGGGTAAATGAATTACTGTCGAGCAATTGATAGAATTGAGCATAGTTATGAGAATATCTAGGTACGATCATGTATATAGGCATCACTTCCAATACAAGTAGACCAAAATGATTATGCATCTACTACTATTACTCCACACATCGACCGCTATCTAGCATGCATCTAGAGTATTAAGTTGAAGAGAACAGAGTAATGCTTTAAGTAAGATGACATGATGTAGAGGGATAAACTAATGCAATATGATATAAACCCCATCTTTTTGTCCTCGATGGCAACAACACAATACGTATCGGTTCCCTTTCTGTCACTTGGATCGAACACCGCAAGATTGAACCCAAAGCTAAGCACTTCTCCCATTGCAAGAAAGATCAATCTAGTAGGCCAAACCAAACAGATAACTCGAAGAGACTTGCAACGATAAACCAATCGTACATAAAAGAATTCAGAGGAGAATCAAATATTGTTCATAGATAAACTAGATCATAAACCCACAATTCTTTGGATCTCGACAAACACATCGCAAAAGAAGATTACATCGAATAGATCTCCAAGAAAATCGAGGAGAACTTTGTATTGAGATCCAAAGAGAGAGAAGAAGCCATCTAGCTAATAACTATGGACCCATAGGTCTGAAGTAAACTACTCACACATCACCGAAGAGGCCATGGAGTTGATGTAGAGGCCCTCCGTGATTAATGCCCCCCCCCGGTGGAGCTCCGAAAAAGGCCCCGAGATGGGATCTCTTGAGTACATAAGGTTGCGGCGGTGGAATTAGGTTTTCGTGGTGCTCCTGGATGTTTGGGGGGTACGTGGATATATATAGGAGGAAGAAGTACGTCGGTGGAGCAACGGAGGGCCCACGAGGGTGGAGGGCACGCCCAGGGGGTAGGCGCGCCCCCCTGCCTCGTGCCTTCCTCCCTTGTTTCTTGACGGCCACTCCAAGTCTCCTGGATCACGTTTGTTGAGAAACTCACATTCCCGAAGGTTTCATTCCGTTTGGACTCCGTTTGATATTCCTTTTCTTCGAAACCCTAAAATAGGAAAAAAAACAGCAATTTGGGTTGGGCCTCCGATTAGTAGGTTAGTCCCAAAAATGATATAAAAGTGTAGAATAAAGCCCATTAACATCCAAAATAGATAATGTAATAGCATGGAGCAATCAAAAATTATAGATACGTTGGAGACGTATCAAGCATCCCCAAGCTTAATTCCTGCTCGCCCTCGAGTAGGTAAATGATAAAAGAAGAATTTTTTATGTGGAATGCTTTCTAACATATTTCTCAATGTAATTTTTCTTTATTATGGCATGAATGTTCAGATCCATAAGATTCAAGATAAAAGTTTAATATTGACGTAAAAATAATAATACTTCAAGCATAGTAACTAAGCAATTATGTCTTCTCAAAATAACATGGCGAAAGAAAGTTATCCCTACAAAATCATATAGTCTGGATATGGTCCATCTTCACCACACAAAATATTTAAATCATGCACAACCCCGATGACAAGCCAAGCAATTGTTTCATACTTTTGATGTTCTCAAACTTTTTCAATCTTCACGCAATATATGAGTGTGAGCCATGGATATAGCACTATGGTGGAATAGAATGGTGGTTGTGGAGAAGACAAAAGGGAGAAGATAGTCTCACATCAACTAGGCGTATCAACGGGCTATGGAGATGCCCATTAATATATATCAATGTGAGTGAGTAGGGATTGCCATGCAACGAATGCACTAGAGCTATAAGTATATGAAAGCTCAAAAAGAAACTAAGTGGGTGTGCATCCAACTTGCTTGCTCACGAAGACCTGGGGCATTTTGAGGAAGCCCATCATTGGAATATACAAGCCAAGTTCTATAATGAAAAATTCCCACTAGTATATGAAAGTGATATCATAGGAGACTCTCTATATGAAGAACATGGTGCTACTTTGAAGCACAAGTGTGGAAAAAGGATAGTAGCATTGTCCCTTCTCTCTTTTTCTCTCATTTATTTGGGGCCTTCCTTTTTTATGGCCTTTCTCCCTTTTTTCCTTTTTTTTCTTTTCGTTCGGAGTCTCATCCCGACTTGTGGGGGAATCGTAGTCTCCATCATCCTTTCCTCACTTGGGACAATGCTCTAATAATGATGATCATCACACTTTATTTACTTACAACTCAAGAATTACAACTCGATACATAGAACAAGATATGACTCTATGTGAATGCCTCCGGCGGTGTACTGGGATGTGCAATGATGCATGAGTGACATGTATGAAAATTATGAACGGTGGCTTTGCCACATATACGAGGTCAACTACATGATCATGCAAGCAATATGACAATGATGAAGCATGTTATAATAACAGAATGGTGGAAAGTTGCATGGCAATATATCTCGGAATGGCTATGGAAATTCCATAATAGGTAGGTATGGTGTCTGTTTTGAGGAAGGTATATGGTGGGTTTATGGTATCGGCGGAAGTTGCGCGATACTAGAGAGACTAGCAATGGTGGAAGGCTGAGAGTGGGTATAATCCATGGACTCAACATTAGTCATAAAGAACTCACATACTTATTGCAAAAATCTACAAGTTATCAAAGTAAAGTATTACGTGCATGCTCCTAGGGGTATAGATTGGTAGGAAAAGACCATCGCTCGTCCCCGACCGCCACTCACAAGGAAGACAATCAATAAATAAATCATGCTCCGACTTCATCACATAAAGGTTCACCATACGTGCATGCTACGGGAATCACAAACTTCAACACAAGTATTTCTCAAATTCACAACTACTCAACTAGCATGACTCTAATATCACCATCTCCATATCTCAAAACAATTGTCAAGTATCAAACTTCTCATAGTATTCAATGCACTTGCATGAAGGTTTTTATTATTGCCATGTTGTTCTAATGGACTCTCAAAATAATATAAGTTAAGCATGAGAGAACAATAGTTTCTATAAAACATAACCACCACCGTGCTCTAAAAGATATAAGTGAAGCACTAGAGCAAAAACTATATAGCTCAAAAGATATAAGTGAAGCACATAGAGTATTCTAATAAATTTCCAATCATGTGAGTCTCTCTCAAAAGGTGTGTACATCAAGAATGATTTTGTTAAACTAAAAAGCAAAGACTCAAATCATACAAGACGCTCCAAGAAAAACACATATCATGTGGTGAATAAAAATATAGCTCCAAGTAAAGTTACCGATAGACGAAGACGAAAGAGGGGATGCCTTCCGGGGCATCCCCAAGCTTACGATTTTTGGTGTCCTTGATTTTTACCTTGGGGTGTCATGGTAATCCCCAAGCTTAGGCTCTTGACACTCCTTGTTCCATAATCCATCAAATCTTTACCCAAAACTTGAAAACTTCACAACACAAAACTCAAAATAGAAAATCTCGTGAGCTCCGTTAGCGAAATAAAACAAAACACCACTTCAAGGTACTGTAATGAACTCATTCTTGATTTATATTGGTGTTAAACCTACTGTATTCCAACTTCTCTATGGTTTATAAACTTTTTTACTAGCCATAGTTTCATCAAAATAAGCAAACAACACACGAAAAACAGAATCTGTCAAAAACAGAACAGTCTGTAGTAATCTGTAGCTAACGCACGTTCTGGAAGCCCAAAAATTTTAAAATAAATTTCTGGATGTGAGGAATTTATCTATTAATCATCTTCAAAAAGAATTAACTAAATATCACCTTCCAAATAAAAATGGTAGCAATTCTCGTGAGCGCTAAAGTTTCTGTTTTTTTACAGCAAGATCCAAAAGACTTTCCCCAAGTCTTCCCAACGGTTCTACTTGGCACAAGCACTAATTAAACACAAAAAACACAACCAAAACATAGGCTAGGTAATTTATTTATTACTAAACAGGAGAAAAAAGTAAGTAATAAAAATAAAATGTGGTTGCCTCCCAACAAGTGCTATCGTTTAACGCCCCTAGCTAGGCATAAAAGCGAAGATAGATCTAGGTATTGCCATCTTTGGTTGGCAATCCATAAGTGGCTCTCATAATAGATTCATATGGTAATTTAATTTTCTTTCTAGGGAGTTTTCCATGCCTTTACTTAATGGAAATTGGAATTTAATATTCCCTTCCTTCATATCAATAATTGCACCAATCGTTCTAAGGAAAGGTCTACCAAGAATAATAGGACATGAAGGATTGCAATCTATGTCAAGAACAATGAAATCTACGGGCACATAGTTCCTATTTGCAACAATAAAAACATCATTAATTCTTCCCATAGGTTTCTTAATAGTGGAGTCCGCAAGGTGCAAGTTTAAAGAACAATCATCAAAATCACGGAAACCTAGCAAATCACACAAAGCTTTTGGAATCGTGGAAACACTAGCACCCAAATCACACAAAGCATAACACTCATGATCTTTAATTTTAATTTTTATTGTAGGTTCCCACTCATCATAAAGTTTTCTAGGGATAGAAACTTCCAAGTCAAGTTTTTATTCATAAGATTGCATCAAAGCATCAACGATATGTTTAGTAAAAGCTTTTTTTTGACTAAAAGCATGAGGAGAATTTAGCAATTGCAACAAGGAAATACAATATATCAAAGATCAATTATCATAATTAAATTCCTTGAAATCCAAAATAGTGGGTTCATTGATAGCTAACGTTTTAATCTCTTCAATCCCACTTTTAACAATTTTAGCATCAAGAACTAAAGACTCCGAATTTTTGGACGCCTTCTAGGTAAAGGTGGCTCATCTTCAGCCCCATCATTATCAAGATTCATATTGCAAAACAAAGATTTAATAGGGGATACATAAATAACTTTTAGACCTTCATCCTTATTATCCTGAAAATTTTCTGGCTTAGCGGCCATCTTATTAACTAAGGTGGCTTGCTTATCCGAGACTTCAGCAATTAATTTTTCGAGATGAGCAATCTGAGATTTTAAACCATATAATTCTTTAGACATATCATCGAGCTCTTTATTCATATAACCCATAAAGCTCTTTTGTTCCTTAAGCTCGTTCCTAAAGAAATTATTATGCTCAAATTGTAAAGCCATAAAACTCCTGACGTTGATTTCGATCTCTTCTAACCTTTTAAGGTGAAGATCACCAAATCTTGGTAGAGTCATCGTGACAAGCAAGCAATCTAACACACAAGCAAACAAAAAACAGGCAAAAAGGCAAATAGAGGAAGAGAAGGGGAACGGAGAGGGAGGTAGAGAGGAAAAGAGGGCGAATAAAACGGCAAGGGTGAAGTGGGGAAGAGGAAAACGAGAGGCAAATGGCAAATAATGTAATGTGAGGGATAAGAGTTTGTGATGGGTACTTGGTATGTCTTGACTTGCTGCAACCTCCCCGACAACGGTGCCATAAATCCTTCTTTCCACCTCTTGAGCACTACGTTGGTTTTCCCTTGAAGAGGAAAGGGTGATGCAGCAAAGTAGTGTAAGTATTTCCCTCGGTTTTTGAGAACCAAGGTATCAATCCAGTAGGAGATCACGCTCAAGTCCCACGCACCTACACAAACAAATAAGAACCTCATAACCAACGTGATAAAGGGGTTGTCAATCCCTTCACGGTCACTTACGAGAGTGAGATCTGATAGATATGATAAGATAATATTTTTGGTATTTTTATGATAAAGAGAAATAAAAGATACAAGTAAAATAATGGCAATGGAAATAACTAAGTATTGGAAGATTAATATGATGGAAGATAGACCCGGGGGCCATAGGTTTCACTAGTGGCTTCTCTCAAGAGCATAAGTATTACGGTGGGTAAACGAATTACTGTCGAGCAATTGCTAGAATTAAGCATAGTTATGAGAATATCTAGGTATGATCATGTATATAGGCATCACGTCCGAGACAAGTAGACCGAAACGATTCTGCATCTACTACTATTACTCCACACATCGACCGCTATCCAGCATGCATCTAGAGTAGTAAGTTCAAGAGAACAGAGTAATGCTTTAAGTAAGATGACATGATGTGGAGGGATAAACTCATGCAATATGATATAAACCCCATCTTTTTATCCTCGATGGCAACAATACAATAAGTATCGGTTCCCTTTCTGTCACTGGGATCGAACACCGCAAGATTGAACCCAAAGCTAAGCACTTCTCCCATTGCAAGAAAGGTCAATCTAGTAGGCCAAACCAAACTGATAATTCGAAGAGACTTGCAAAGATAAACCAATCATACATAAAAGAATTCAGAGGAGAATCAAATATTGTTCATAGATAAACTGGATCATAAACCCACAATTCATCGGATCTCGACAAACACACCGCAAAATAAGATTACATCGTATAGATCTCCAAGAAAATCGAGGAGAACTTTGTATTGAGATCCAAAGAGAGAGAAGAAGCCATCTAGCTAATAACTATGGACCCGTAGGTCTGAAGTAAACTACTCACATATCACCGGAGAGGCCATGGAGTTTATGTAGAGGCCCTCCATGATCAATGCCCCCTCCAGTGGAGCTCCGAAAAAGGCCCCGAGATGGGATCTCTTGAGTACAGAAGGTTGCGGCGGTGGAATTAGGTTTTCGTGGTGATCCTGGATGTTTGGGGGTACGTGGATATATATAGGAGGAAGAAGTACGTCGGTGTAGCAACGGAGAGCCCACGAGGGCGGAGGGCGCACCCCCTTGCCTCGTGCTTTCCTCCCGTGTTTCTTGACGGCCACTCCAAGTCTCCTGGATCACGTTTGTTGAGAAAATCACGTTCCCGAAGGTTTCATTCCGTTTGGACTCCGTTTGATATTCCTTTTCTTCGAAACCCTAAAATAGGCAAAAAAGAACAACAATTTGGGTTGGGCCTCCGATTAGTAGGTTAGTCCCAAAAATGATATAGAAGTGTAGAATAAAGCCCATTAACATCCAAAATAGATAATATAATAGCATGGAGCAATCAAAAATTATAGATACGTTGGAGATGTATCAGTGGCTTTGCCACAAATACGATGTCAACTACATGATCATGCAAGGCAATATGACAATGATGAAGCATGTCATAATAAAATAGAACGGTGGAAAGTTGCATGGCAATATATCTCGGAATGGCTATGGAAATGCCATAATAGGTAGGTATGGTGGATGTTTTGAGGAAGATATAAGGAGGCTTATGTGTGATAGAGCGTGTCATATCACAGGGTTTGGATGCACCGACGAAGTTTGCACCAACTCTCGAGATGAGAAAGGGCAATCATGGTACCGAAGAGGCTAGCAATGATGGAAGGGTGAGAGTGTGTATAATCCATGGACTCAACATTAGTCATAAAGAACTCACATACTTATTGCAAAAATCTATAAGTCATCAAAAACCAAGCACTATGTGCATGCTCCTAGGGGGATAGATTGGTAGGAAAAGACCATCGCTCGTCCCCGACCGCCACTCATAAGGAGGACAATCAAAGAAATACCTCATGCTTCAAATTTGTTACACAACGGTTACCATGCGTGCATGCTACGGGACTTGAAAACCTCAATATAAGTATTTATCAAATTCACAAATACTCAACTAGCATGACTCTAATATCACCATCTTCATATCTCAAAACAATCATCAAGTATCAAACTTCTCATAGTATTCAATGCACTCTATATGAAAGTTTTTATTATACCCATCTTGGATGCCTATCATATTAGGACTAATTTCATAACCAAAGAAAATTACCATGCTGTTCTAAAAGACTCTCAAAATAATATAATTGAAGCATGAGAGATCAATAATTTCTATAAAACAAAACCACCACTTTTCTCTAAAAAGATATAAGTGAAGCACTAGAGCAAAATTATCTAGCTCAGAAGATATAAGTGAAGCACATAGAGTATTCTAATAAATTCCAATTCATGTGTGTGTCTCCCAAAAGGTGTGTACAGCAAGGATGATTGTGGTGAACTAAAAAGCAAAGACTCAAATCATACAAGACGCTCCAAGCAAAACACATATCATGTGGTGAATAAAAATATAGCCTCAAGTAAAGTTACTGATAGATGAAGACGAAAGAGGGGATGCCTTCCAGGGCATCCCAAAGCTTAGGCTTTTGGTTGTCCTTGAATTTTACCTTGGGGTGCCTTGGGCATCCCCAAGCTTAGGATCTTTCCACTCCTTGTTCCAAAATCAATCAAATCTTTACCCACAAACTTGAAAACTTCACAACACAAAACTCAACAGAAAATCTCATGAGCTCCGTTAGTATAAGAAAACAAACCACCACTTTAACGTACTATAATGAACTCATTTTTTAATATTGGTGTCAAACCTACTGTGTTCCAACTTCTCTATGGTTCATACCCCCCGATACTATCCATAGATTCATCAAAATAAGCAAACAACACACAAAAAACAGAATCTGTCAAAAACAGAACAGTCTGTAGCAATCTAGAGGTTTCGAATACTTCTGTAACTCCAAAAGTTCTGAAAACTTAGGACGACCTAAATAATTTGTATATTGATCTACTGAAGTTGGAATTGGTATTTTATCCCTCTCTGGTAAAAATGAAAATTATTCTCGTGAGTGCATACTTTCTGTTTTTATCAGCAAGATCAAACAACAATCACCCAAGAAGATCCTAAAGGCTTTACTTGGCACAAACACTTATTAAAACATAAAAAAACACAATCATAAAAAAGGATAGATGATTTATTTATTACTAAACAGGAACAAAAATAAAATTGGGTTGCCTCCCAACAAGCGTTATCGTTTAACGCCCCTAGCTAGGCATAAAAGCAAGAATAGATCTAGGTATTGTCATCTTTGGTATGCAATCCATAAGTGGCTCTCATAATAGATTCATAATGTAATTTAATTTTCTTTCTAGGAAAGTGTTCCATGCCTTTCCTTAATGGAAATTGGAATCTAATATTTCCTTCTTTCATGTCAATAATTGCACCAATCGTTCTAAGGAAAGGTCTACCAAGAATAGTAGGACATGTAAGATTGCAATCTATATCAAGAACAATGAAATCTACGGGCACATAATTCCTATTTGAAATAATACGAATATCATTAATCCTTCCCATAGGTTTCTTAATGGTGGAATCCGCAAGGTGCAAATTTAAAGAACAATCATCAAATTCACGGAAACCTAACACATCACACAAAGTTTTTGGAATCATGGAAACACTAGCACCCAAATCACATAAAGCATATCATTCATAATCTTTAATCTTAATTTTAATAGTAGGTTCCCACTCATCATAAAGTTTTCTAGGGATAGAAACTTCTAGTTCAAGCTTTTCTTCATAAGATTTTATTAAAGCATCAACGATATGTTTAGTGAAAGTCTTATTTTGATCATAAGCATGAGGAGAATTTAACACGGATTGCAACAAGGAAATAAAATATATCAAAGAGCAATTATCATAATTAAATTCCTTGAAATCCAAAATAGTGGGTTCATTGCTATGTAAAGTTTTGACCTCTTCAATCCCACTTTTATTAATTTTAGCATCAAGATCTAAAAACTTTGAATCATTGGGACACCTTTTAACTAAAGTTGACTCATCTCTAGTCCCATCTTTATCAAGATTAATATTGGAAAACAAAGATTTGATAGGAGACACATCAATCACTTTTAGATCTTCATCATTATTATCATGAAAACTAGAAGAACATGCTTTTACAAAGCAATCTTTTTCAGCACGCACCCTAGTGGTTCTTTCTTTGCATTCATCAATGGAAATTCTCATGGCTTTGAGAGACTCATTGATATCATGCTTAGGTGGAATAGATCTAAGTTTCAAAGAATCAACATCAAGAGAAATTCTATCCATGTTCTTAGCCAACTCATCAATCTTAAGCAATTTTTCTTCAATCAAAGCATTGAAATTCTTTTGTGAATTTATAAATTATTTAACACTAGTCTCAAAATTAGAGGGCATCTGATTAAAATTTCCATAAGAGTTGTTGTAGGAATTACCATAGATATTAGAGGAATTATTAGGAAACTGTCTAGAATTAAAATTTCCTCTATACGTGTTGTTACCAAAATTGTTCCTACCAACAAAATTCACATCCATAGATTCATTATTATTATCAATAAAAGTAGACAAAGGCATATCATTAGGATCAGAAGAAACACTCTTATTAGCAAACAATTTCATAAGTTCATCCATCTTTCCACTAAAAACATTAATCTCTTCAATCACATGAACCTTTTTACTAGTGGATCTTTCAGTATGCCATTGAGAATAATTAACCATAATATTATCTAGGAGTTTAGTAGCTTCTCCTAAAGTGATTTCCATAAAAGTGCCTCCCGCAGCCGAATCTAAAATATTTCTAGAAGCAAAATTCAATCCGGCATAAAAAATTGTATAATCATCCATAAATTCGAACCATGTGTAGGGCAATTACGTATCATTAATTTCATCCTCTCCCAAGCTTGTGCAATATGTTCATGATCAAGTTGCTTAAAATTCATAATATCGTTTCTCAGAGACATGATCCTAGCAGGAGTAAAATACTTAGAGATAAAAGCATCTTTACACTTATTCCATGAATCAATACTATTTTTAGGCAAAGAAGAGAACCAAGTTTTAGCACAATCTCTAAGAGAAAACGGAAATAGCTTCAATTTAATAATATCATTATCCACATCTTTCTTATTTTCCATATCACACAAATCAACAAAGTTGTTTAGATGGGTAGCGACATCTTCACTAGGAAGGCCAGAAAATTGATCTTTCATGGCAAGATTCAACAAAATAGCATTAATTTCACAAGATTTAGCATCGGTGATAGGAGCAATCGGAGTGCTAATAAATTCATTGTTGTTGGTATTGGAAAACTCACATAATTTAGTATTTTCTTGAGCCATCATGACAAACAATCAATCCAACACACAATCACACAAGAAGCGAGCGAAAAGGAGGCAAACAGAAAAAGGGGCAAATAAAACAGCAAAGGTGAAGTGGGGGAGAGGAAAACGAGAGGCAAACGGCAAATAATGTAATGCGAGGGAGAAGAGTTTGTGATGGGTACTTGGTATGTCTTGACTTGAGCGTAGATATCCCCGGCAACGGCGCCAGAAATCCTTCTTGCTACCTCTTGAGCATGCATTGGTTTTCCCTTGAAGAGGAAAGGGTGATGCAGCAAAGTAGTGTAAGTATTTCCCTCAGTTTTTGAGAACCAAGGTATCAATCCAGTAGGAGATTACACGCAAGTCGCCTAGTACCTGCACAAACAATCAAGAACCTTGCAACCAATGCAATAAAGGGGTTGTCAATCCCTTCACAGCCACTTGCAAAGTGAGATCTGATAAAGATAATAAGATAAATATTTTGGTATTTTTGTTTTATAGATTGAATAGTAAAGATTGCAAAATAAAATAAATAGTAAACTAGAATTGTAGATAGGAAGCTTATATGATATGAAATAGACCCGGGGGCCATAGGTTTCACTAGTGGCTTCTCTCATGATAGCATGTATTACGGTGGATGAACAAATTATTGCCGAGCAATTGATAGAAGAGCGCACAATTATGAGAATATCTAGGCAATGATCATGAACATAGGCATCACGTCCGTGTTAAGTAGACCGACACAATTCTGCATCTACTACTATTACTCCACACATCGACCACTATCCAGCATGCATCTAGAGTATTAAGTTCATAAGAACAGAGTAATGCTTTACGCAAGATGACATGATGTAGAGGGATAAACTCAAGCAATATGATATAAACCCCATCTTTTTATCCTCGATGGCAACAATACAATAAGTATCGGTTCCCTTTCTGTCACTGGGATCGAACACCGCAAGATTGAACCCAAAGCTACGCACTTCTCCCATTGCAAGAAAGATCAATCTAGTAGGCCAAACTAAACCGATAATTCGAAGAGACTTGGAAAGATATCAAATCATGCATATAAGAATTCAGAGAAGAACCAAATATTGTTCATAGATAAACTTGATCATAAATCCACAATTCATCGGATCTCGGCAAACACACTGCAAAAGAATATTACATCAAATAGATCTCCAAGAACATCGAGGAGAACTTTGTATTGAGAACCAAAGAGAGAGAAGAAGCCATCTAGCTAATAACTATGGACCCGAAGGTCTGTGGTAAACTACTCACACATCATCAGAGAGGCTATGGTGTTGATGTAGAAGCCCTCCGTGATCGATTCCCCCTCCGGCAGATCACCAAAAAAGGTCCCCAGATGGGATATCACGGGTACAGAAGGTTGCGGCAGTGGAAAAGTGGTTTCGTGGATCTCCTGGAAGTTTTTAGGGCATAAGAGTATATATAGGCAAAAGAAGTACGTCGGTGG
>NC_041384.1:375540517-375584685 GCF_002162155.2 Triticum dicoccoides
GCGCCTACCCCCCTGGGCGCACCCTCCTACCTCGCGGCCGCCTCATTGCGTCTCTGACTTCCACTCCAAGTCTCCTGGATGACATTTGTTCCAAGAAAGATCCTCGTGAAGGTTTCGTTCCGTTTTGATTCCGTTTGATAGTCCTTTTCTGTGAAACACTGAAATAGGCAAAAAACAGAAATTGGCACTGGGCCTCCTCTTAATAGGTTAGTCCCAAAAAATAATATGAAAGTTCATATTAAAGCCCATTAAACATCCAAAACAGATAATATAATAGCATGGAACAATAAAAAATTATAGATACGTTGGAGACGTATCACCAGGGAGCCCTGCATGAGCTAGTTGAAGGCGACAGGTGCGTTCGACAGGCCGAAGGACATGCGAACGTAGCTGTGTGGGGGGCCTCCGCACCAACCAACGCTCGATGGCCAGAAGCGCCCCTGAGATGCGGCCCTGTTGAGCCTAGCAACGTCGACGTGGACGTGCAACTCGTTGTCTGCGCCAAGACAAGGAGTTGTGCCAAGCGGTGGGCGGCAGTCGCCGCGCATGGCTCTTGCCTCTTGAAGCTCCTTGGTGGTCTTGGTGATGAACTCCTGAGCACCGGGTACCTCGTGCCTTATGCCCTGATGAGGGAAGCGTGCGGTGAAGCATGCCTCCACGTGGTGCCCGAACGCCTCCCTCGTGACGTTGGCTAAGTCTGAGGGCCTCCAGAAGAGAGCCCCCGAGCCCAGCCTAAGGAGGGCGGCGGGCACGCCTTCCTATGCGAGGGAGGGAGGTGCCCCATCTACGGGTGCAGGTCCTGAGCTGCTGCTGCTGGAGACGCCACTCTCCTAAAGCCCATGATGGAGCAGCTGCTTCTTCTTCTTGGGGATGGCCTCAGGAGGGTAGACGGCGCCTTCGTTATCTGGGTCTTTGGCCGCTGCAGCTTGGTAAGCACGCTCGAGGGAGCACACCGCGTCCTTCTCCTTGCAGGCGGCCGTGATGACGCCGCAGCTCCCGGGCATCTTGAGGATGTTGTAGCCGTGATGGGTCACTACATAAACTTGGCCAGGGCTGGGTACCCAAGGATGGTGTTGTACGGCAGGCGGATGTGGGTGATGTCGAAGTTGATGAGCTCGGTGCGATAGTTGTCGCGCCTGCCGAAGGTGACAGGAAGGCGGACCTGCCCGATCGGGGTGGTGGAGCCGTCGGTCACTCCCGAGAAGGGCTTGGTAGGCTATAGCTGATCGTATGGCACTTGGAGGCGGTCGAACATCTCAACAGATAGGACATTGAGCCCCGTGCCGCCGTCGATGAGGGTCTTGGTGACTTGGACTTTGCTGGTGATGGGTGAGCAGAGCATCGGGAGGGCGCCGGCAGTTGCAGCGCACTTGAGTTGGTCAGAGGAGCTGAAGGTAATGGTGCACTTGGACCACCTGAGCGGGGCGCGCAGCCTCGAGCCTGGGGAGGGCCGCGTTCACCTCGCGAGCAAACTGCTTGAAGATACGCTAAGAGGCTGGGGCCTGAGCGCCACCCAAGATGCAAGCGATGGCGCGGGCCTCCTGGAAGCCCCCATCCCCCTCGTCCTGATGATGGTCATCGTTCCTTCTTGGTGGTGGCGGCAACGGAGGGAGGACAGCGTTGCCCTGAGGGCGGTCCTCACAAGGCTGGTGACGGTGTCCTGGACTAGGTGGTACTCACCACATCGTCTCCCGGTCAGTTAGATTGGGCTGAGGACCCCCATGGACGTATACTCATGGGCCAGTTCGGACAGGTGCTGCATACAAAGAAGATTCCACAAGACTTGGTGGTCAAGGCAAGGACTCCTCCCCCACTGGTGTATTCGGCTAGGACTCTTGTTATCCTAGGCCTTTGGTGCATTATATAAACCAGGGCCAGGCTAGTCGATAGATAGACAACATACAATCATACCATAGGCTAGCTTCTAGGGTTTAACCTCTCTGATCTCGTGGTAGATCAACTCTTGTTATACCCATATCATCAAGAATAAATCAAGCAGGACGTAGGGTTTTACCTCCATCAAGAGGGCCCAAACCTGGGTAAAACACCGTGTCCCCTGTCTCCTGTTACCATCCGCTTTAGACGCACAGTTCGGGACCCCCTATCCGAGATCCGCCAGTTTTGACACCGACATTGGTGCTTTCATTGAGAGTTCCGCTGTGTGATCGGCAAAAGGATCGATGGCTCATCTGCAGGTTAGCTGCGATGCCGGCATCTTCGTCGCCGGCTCGACTGGTCACCTTGGCTCAACTGAGGACCGTGCTCCATCTCTGATCGTTATGTTCGGACGAGGGCCTTCATCAACATCAACTTCAATCTCTATCAAGATCATGGAGGAATCATCCATGGAGCTCGGGGGCTCAACGTCAACATTGCCCTCGGGTGACCGTTCTGTTTTTCCGAATAGCGAACTTGTATCCGCTGCCACCACCTCTTAAAGCATCGCTTTAACGATCCCTTTGGTGGAATTGTGCAGAATTGAGTCTAAAACAACCATGCAAAATTTCGTCGAGTTCCGATGGAGGAATCTCCGGCAATCTACAATATACCGGAGCCCTGTCAAATCTGGATGGGAATCTAGACGAGTTTAGGGTGTGGTCTCTAGCACCTATCTCAGACGTCCTTTGGAAGATCCAACCGTTGATCGACTGCGAAATTCCTATATGTAACACCCCTCAAAATTTCAGCTCGATCCGACCGTCCAAACTCCGGGAACCTTCCGATTAGTACATCACTTTTCGGGTCTGTTTTCTGCGCGAATACGGATCCGACCCGAATTCATGTTTCTTTATGAACGTGATATGGGACAACTTTCTTAAAGGAATTTTCTCCTAGGGTATTGTACGTTGTTTTTAAACACGTGCCGATAAAATTTTAAGCCTACTCTGAGGTAATCTTCACTATCATACTGATGTCAAATTAGTCCGGCAATACTGCTCCACGGCTACCGACCTGTGCTAGACACATCGTCGCCTTTTGAGCCAAGCTCAACTACTTTGGATCATCATATTGGTGAGCGAACAAGAGTTCGGAATCACCAAGGATAAATCATCACCAATATCGCCGCCCCACGGAATACACGGAGCGGGAACACAGGCATCGTCGCATGGTCACTTCATCAAGCCGACATTGACCGCATCACAAGTTACGACCTGCGTCGGCATGGCCTCACTGTTGCTTCTTCAAGCCGATGTCCATCACGTCGAACTACTTCAACACCTCGGCTGACACAGCAGCTGCAACTTCTCCTTACCGACCTACTCCGTCTCCTCGGCTAGACCGAGGGCTTCACCATCTCTTCATCAACTTACTTCGGAGACTTCGGCGTCACCAGCCGACCAGCTTCATCACATTAGCTGGACCACGGGATTTTCCTTGGCGAGCCAACCTTTGCTAGCATCGCCATGCCACCGCTTCATCACCCATCAGGAAATGGGTGTGCGGATCGAGCCCCAATTTTGGGAGTAACCTGTCTCCAGATTGCTACAACAGATAAACCAGGTGCTATTAATCCTAGTATTTTTTTCTTGCTTGGGTTTATTTTTACCAAGGAATTATTACTCCGGTTTGTTTCATCATCTACACACAGGTCTATCAAATGGTGGCCACATTAACAACGGTTGTGTGGTGGTTCGGTCAGTTTTTGTATACAGTTCGGTGAATGTCGCATCTGGAACTCAGACCAGCCTGCGAATTCGGGCTTGGCCACGCCTTCACTACGTCACACCGACGCCCTGCATCGACATGACTTCGGCGCCAGGCCACATCTCTTTCAATAAATTATTTTTGCAAAAAGCAATTATCCTTTTTGGACCGCACTATTTTATGTGTGTAGGTGATCGACTTCGACTGTGTCACGTGGTCTCTTTGGCAAGCCGATGCCGTCGTCCTAATCGGCATAAATCGGCTCGCGTGATCACCTTGTTGGTCGTGTTGCCATACCGACGTGTTCGGTTGCCTCGGGGACTTCGGCATCGCCGAGAGAGCTCTACCTCATCGAGTGTTTGGCGCACAAGCCATATTTCTTTTATTACTCACTTTGCATAAATTATTGATTATGCAATATTTTTTTATTATTCCTATTATCTCCGGCTTGCACTATTTTTTGTGCACAGGTAGATAATCCGGGCAGCGCTGTCACCACGGTGTACCGATGTACCACGTCACCTCGGCTGACTGGGGGCTTCGTCATCACTTCATTAACACAAGTTGGGGGCTTCGGCATCACACTGTCGGCCTGCTCCGTCGCTGCGGTCGGAATGGGGTTTTCACCTAGCCCATCGACTATGCTGTGTCACCACTTCATCAAGCCGAGTTCTTTACTCGGACATCTCGGGACTGGCTTGGGGGCTGGGATCTTGTCCCGCCACAATCTCGTCCTACGTCACCAACATCGAGCACATTAACCAGCTAAGTCGCTTTCATGCTCAAAACCTTTCAATTTTAAATTTTGTTCGGTTCGACCAAGCATTATACTTTTCGGCACAAAGTTGTTTGGGACAAAGTTCCTTGTCATAACTTTGTTTGTGACTCGCATATTCAAATACCCCGTTTATTTGGGGGCTCCCCTAATGGAGCTTTTGCTCTTGCATATGATTATACTTGTACGGTTTCGTTCCTTGTTCGTGTATTACGCCACAATATGCACCATATTGACCTAAGTGATTTGCAAGCTGGGTTGCCTCGCTCCTATGTTTACCCCTACGTTCCCGATTGTTCGGCTAGGGAGTAAAGGGAGCACCTCTGTGATTGTCATGACCGGGTCATCCGAGCTCTGACCTCAGACTGGGTGAAGCCGAAAGCTAGCACTCTTATTGTTTTCAATCATGGTCGGCACACAACGGAACTCATGAGTACAAAAAATCTATTGCACAAGTCTCATAGTAATAATGAGCACCGAAGAAAGGTATCGGTGGGGGTACTATTTTCTTCGAAGATGCTTCTTACACTTCGTTAGTAATATAGCATAAGTTCCCTGAGCGCGCTTTGTCTGTTACAGCTTTATGGCATGATTGCCTGGTCATCGGAAACACTGTCGATACTCTCGATAGGCAGAGTACATGACACTTTTCGGCCCTTGGCCGAAGAGGGAGAAGCCGACGGTCGGTTAAGACGCGTTTAAAGTTCGGGTGAACATAGATATGATATAAGTACTTCGGTATATACAATCGTTATATATATAATTCTTTTACCCAAGTCACTTGGGGGCTCTTAAAATTTATATATGAGCTGTAAATGTGTTTTCTTCTTGGTCGTTGTCAAAACACGACAGAAGCATATTTTTTTTCTCTTCCAATTTTCGGATTGGCACTGAACACTTGATCTTGTTCGGACGTCATGTTTTTACTGACGTTTTTTGGTTTTCCAAGCATTTGGCACTTTTAAACTATTTGTGTGTTTTCAGCACAAGTCTCGCAGTGCAACACCGGACACCTTTAGAGATTCGGCAAAAACATTCTCGGATATTGCTATATATGCATCGGTTTCGAATTGTGTCTTCGGTCAATAGTTGCGTTGCCCGGCTCCTGCGCTTGCCTCCTACGTTCCGCTTTGTTCGGCTAGGTGTGCAAAGGGAGAACCACTGTGATTATGCTTGCATCTCACATGGTTAAGCACCTCAGTGGAGAAAGCCAAAAACTGACTGTCACAAATAAGCGTAAACTGGTCAGCGATCCGATGACTGTGTTAAATGATGGGCCATTCATAACATTGGCCGAAGTGTTTACGGCTTGACCTCGACTGTCGCCGAACACTACCGGGGGCTAGTAACTGGCCTCCCAAACTAAATTCTCAATATTTTGCTCTTACATTAGAGCTGAGGTTTCATGATCATGCTTAGCATGACAACCCAAAGAAAGGAACCGATAGCGGGACTATTTTCTTTGGAAGATATTTCTTTCGTTAAATAGTAATATAACATATCTCTCTGCGTACCTTTGTTTATAAAACCGTATGGCCAGATTGCCTTGTTTGTCGTAAATCTTTGCCCTCATAAAGGCTTTATAAAGTAGGACAAACACTCCTCGGCTACTTGCCAAGGAGGTGGAAGCCGATGGCCGGTCAACAAAATTTTGTATAATGCAGATCCGAGCATTAATGACGTAAAGTACTTGGATACATAGAGTCATTACACATAATTTGTGATTTTACTATGGATATCGATCCTTAATTCGGCCACCGGGGCCCGCATTAAGGCTCGGGGGCTACTGGGCTTCGGGCTTATTATTTACAAATATTAAAGGGGCACATCGATCCCCTGATCTGGTGTTGCCACCCGACCAGTGTCTCGGGGGCTACTGCATTGCCTGTCCAATGCGTAAAATTTTAAGTGCAATACAGTTTTCGAGGAGATTTTGATCCTCAGGTTGGTCGGCCGCACCCAACCTGAGTCTCGAGGACTGAGCACGTCGCTTTTTGTGTCCCGAAGTATTCTGCCGAGCTAGGACTTGATCCTCAGGCCGATTTTGCAAATCAACCTGAGTCTCAGCGGCTACTGGGATCAGTGGTCTTATGTCATCCTTCAGGTGCATCTCGGGTTTATACCGATACACACCTTGAGGGCTACTGGCTATATATCTCGGCAGAGAATAAATTGCACCAATCAAAAATATTGACAAAAAATCGGCCCGTGGTCGGGGTGGTGCACCACCTCGGAAGCAGTCCGACATAAAGCTCGGGTGCTAGTGGCTGGCTCCATGAGGGTATTTCCGGCATTAAGCTCGGCTAAACTCATTCAACTTTTTTGAACCAAGGTGATTTATGACACCTCGGATATAGTCCGGCGTTGGGGCTCGGATACAGTCCAGCGTTGGAGCTTGGACATAGTCCGGCGTTGGAGCTCGGATACATTCCGACCTTGCAGCTCGGAAGCGGTCCGGCGTTGGTGCTCGTCCGCAAAAGATACCACAAATATAGTCCGGCGTTGGAGCTCGGACGCAAGAGGAGGCTGCCGCCCGAGAACAACTTCAAACCCGAGGTGTGGCATAAAAATAACAAGGCATTAATAAAGGCCAGAAACTTAAAGGGGCTCCTCGGATACCCGATGTATAAACTCTTCGGATGCACGTTGGTGATCCTCAAGATCGAAGAAGATTTGTTGAACCAGTTTTCAAGACCGACGACCAAAGATGAAGAACAATTCAGAAGAATCGAGGAGTGTCCCCAACTTGAATACTGGTTCAGGGGGCTACTGACGGTGTCCTGGGCCAGGGGGTACTCACCACGTCGTCTCCCGGTCAGTTAGATTGGGCTGAGGACCCCCATGGTCGTATACTCATGGGCCAGTTCAGACAGGTGCCGCATACAAGGAAGATTCCACAAGACTTGGTGGTCAAGACAAGGACCCCTCCCCCACCGGCGTATTCGGCTAGGACTCTTGTTATCCTAGGCCTCTGGTGCATTATATAAACCAGGGCCAGGCTAGTCGATAGATAGACAACATACAATCATACCATAGGCTACCTTCTAGGGTTTAGCCTCTCCGATCTCGTGGTAGATCAACTCTTGTAATACCCATATCATCAAGAATAAATCAAGCAGGACGTAGGGTTTTACCTCCATCAAGAGGGCCCGAACCTGGGTAAAACATCGTGTCCCCTGCCCCCTGTTACCATCCGCCTTAGACGCACAGTTCGGGACCCCCTACCCGGGATCCACTGGTTTTGACACCGACAACTGGTCTCTCCACGCGCCCTAGCGAGGTTGGTCCTACCAGTGGTCCTCATGAGGCCGGTCACACCACTCCTGACGGGGGCCGCAGTCATCCCAGCGTCCTCCACTTCGTCCTCCTCCTCGGTTGTAGCCTCGGCCGTTGCGCTCGGGGCGTCGCCGAAGCGACCATCGCGGATGGCCCTGAGCTCTTGACAGTTGTTGGTGTTGTGGCTGTGCATGTTGTGGAAGGCGCAGAACGGGCGGTTGGCCTTGGATGACTCGGGATGGTCACAACCGCGCTTCATCTCCGGCTCCGCCGCGAGCACAGTAGCCCCCTTGCGCTTCACGTCCTTGGTCTTGGCCTTCTTGTCTTATAGGTCGGCTGCTAGAAGCTCTAGGAGGGAGAGGCGTCCCTCCTTAGCCCTTGCGCACTTGGTCTCCATGTTGAACACCTCTAGAGCTGTGCACAGGTCTTCATGTATGGCGAGATCCTCCTTCATCTTGGCATCGCAGATGCCATCGGAGAATGTTGAGATGATGGCCTCATCCGTCACCTTGGGAATCTTGAGGCGAACACTATTGAAACGCTGGATGTACTTCTGCAGGGTCTCCCCTGGCTATTGCTTGATGCGCCGCAGGTCACCAACGGCAGGCGGGTGGTCGCGAGTGCCTTGGAAGTTGGCGACGAAGCGCTCGTGCATCTCGCCCCAGGAGGAGATAGATCCCGCATGCAGGTTCAGGAGCCACGAGCGCGCGCCGTCCTTGAGAGCCATGGGAAACTAGTTCGCCATGACCTTCTCGTCGCCGTTGGCTGCCTCGATGCTCAGCTCCTAGAGTTGAAACAACTCAGCAGGTTCGGGTGTGCCGTCGTCGCACGGAGGCAGGTCAGGCTTGAACTTGCCAGGCCAGACGACGATGTGCAGCTCAGGGGTGAAGGCGTGGCAACTCGCTATGGTCACTGGAGCCCGCCATGGATGCGGAGCCCGGTCTTGGTACCCATGCACCGCCGCAGCAGGCGGCGCGCGATCCTGACGTGGTGGTGCAGGGAGCGTAGGAACGTCTTCTTGCGGCTGAGGGATCTGTTGGCAGCTTCCCTCTTTGTGCGCGAGCGCCCTGCGCAGCGGGTCGCGCCACGGGGCTACGCGTCTCGGGGCAAGGGCGGCGTCTTGATGTGGAGGTGGTGGTGGCGCTCCATGGGCTACACCACCCGTAGCTGGAGGTGGGCGAGGCAGCGAGAGAGACGGTGCGGGAGAGCCCCCAGCGGCGCGGACAAGCTCGGTGATGCGGTCTAGCCAGTCTTCGTAGAGGTCGTCGACCGGGCAAAACGCGGGAGCTTGCGTGCCATGAGCAGCGCGGCCTACGCATCCATGGGTGCGCGATGAGCGTGGGAAGACGAGCCAGCCAGAGTCAGCGACGGGGTGGCAGTGCGTCTATCCCGCCGCACAGAGGGGTGCAAGGACGAGGCTTGCTGCTCGTTTCCCGCCGGGCCGGTAGCGGCGTTGGCAGCGGGTGATGGAGAACGGTGGGGAGGTCCGCCAATGGGCGCCGTCTAAGTGACGCGAGCGGCAAGGGCGGCCTGGCGCTCAGCACTGGCTCGGCGAGCCTCGGCCATGGATGCGGTGGAGCAGTGGTACGTCAACCGATGGAAGAAAGGCTTCAGCACACCCCTACCTGGCGCGCCAAATGTCGGATTGTGGGTTCCGGCTAACCCTTGAGGTTCGAACTCTGCGGTGCGCATGAAGAACACTCTCTCCCTAGTTCGCTCGCTCAACAATCTCATGGCCTAGTGTAGGATCAAAAGTATGTCTAGAGGGGGGTGATTAGACTACTTGACCAAATAAAAATCTAGCCTTTTCCCAATTTTAATTCTTGGCAGATTTTAGCAACTTAGTACAAATCAAGCAAACAACCTACACATGCAATTCTAAGAGTATAGCAGCGGAATGTAAAACAATTGCATATGAAGTAAAGGGAGGAGTTTGAGGGGAGAAAACGCAATGTAGGCACGGAGATTTTTGGCGTGTTCCGATAGGTGGTGCTATCGTACATCCACGTTGATGGAGACATCAGCCCATGAAGGGTAACGGTTGCGCGAGTCCACGGAGGGCTCCACCCATGAAGGGTCCACGAAGAAGCAACCTTGTCTATCCCACCATGGCCATCGCCCACGAAGGACTTGCCTCACTAGGGTAGATCTTCACAAAGAAGGTGATCTCCTTGCCCGTACAAACTCCTTGGTTCAACTCCACAATCTTGACGGAGGCTCCCAAGTGACACCTAACCAACCTAGGAGACACCACTCTCCAAGAGGTAACAAGTGGTGTGTTGATGATGAACTCCTTGCTCTTGTGCTTCAAATGATAGTCTCCCCAACACTCAGCTCTCTCTCATAGGATAGGATTTGGTGGAAAGATGATTTGAGTGGAAAGCAACTTGGGGAAGGCTAGAGATCAATATTTATGTGGTTGGATTGGAATATCTTGACCTCAACACAAGTGTAGGTGGTTCTCTCTCAGAATATGTATGTTAGAAGTGTAGGCATGTTCTGATGGCTCTCTCCACGAATGAAGAGTGGGTGGAGGGGTATATATAGCCTCCACACAAAATTAAACCGTTACACATAAATCACCAAACTCGGTGGGACCGAATCATACAACTCGGTCAGACCGATTTAGTTCATAATGTGACCGTTAGGGTTTTCCGTGGACCGACATGTCAACTCAATGGGACCGATATCATTAGGGTTAGGGCATAACATAATCTCGGTGAGACCGATTACATAAACTCGGTGAGACCGATTTTGGTAATAGACTATCCAGAGAGTTGGTCAGGCAATCTCGGTGGGACCGATTCGCTCTCTCGGTAGGACTGAAACGTTACGAAAGGGAAATAGAGAATTTGCATTGCAATCTCGGTGGGACCGATCGCTCATCTCGGTTGGACCGAAACGTTACGAAGGGAAACAGAGAGATTACAATCCCATCTCGGTGAGACCGAGATTCCTATTGGTAGGACCGAAAAGACTAGGGTTTGTGGCAGTGGCTATGTCAAGAGAACTTGGTGGCGTCGGATAGATCAAATTGGTGGGGCCGAGTTTGACTTTTGGTTTGGGATATATTTGGATATGAGAAAGTGATTGAGGGTTGTGGAGCATATCACTAAGCACTTTGAGCAAGAACCTCATTAAGCAACACCTCACCCCCTCTTAATAGTAGTGGCTTTTCCTATTGACTCAATGTGATCTTGGATCACTAAAAATGAAATGTAGAGTCTTGTGGTTTGAGCTTGAGCCAATCCTTTTGTCCTTAGCATTTTGAGGGGTCCACTTTCTAATACATGCCATGCCAATCATTGAGCTTTTCCTGAAATATTTATCTTCAAGTAGCATTAGCTCAATGAGCTATATGTTGTTAGGAATTACCAAAACCACCCAGGGATAGTTGCACTTTCAATCTCCCCCTTTCTGGTAATTGATGACAACATATAGATCAAAGCTTCGACAAATGATTATAAGATTGAAAAACATCGTTGCTTTGAGAAGTTGTGATAAGTAAGAGCTCCCCCTAAATTTGTGCATTATTTAAAATTCACTTTTGAATGCAAATGCACAATCGATTAGGATCATGGGTTACTCTTCAATGTCACATACATCTTGGTGGAGCACTCAAAATGATAGAAATTAAAAGCATGCACTCATCACCAAGCAAGTGAATGATCATATATGGAATATAAAGGATAGCATCGTTCAACCAAACATTAAGGTAGCATATGATCAACCACATGATCATATAAGTATCTCACAAGGACATAAAGTATCTCACACAAGCACACAATAAAGTAGTTCAACCCAAAAAAACAAGAGAGAGAAAAAGCAAGACACTCTCTCTCGAAGCCTATGATCTATACATATTTCTCCCCCTTTGGCAACAAGTTGCCAAAAAGTTTGAAAATGCATAGTGCTATACGTCTCTTAGGCTTGGTCTTGGGAGGTGGTGTAGATAGAACTCCAAGGACGAAGGCATCCGACGATGTAGTTGGAGCTGATGGAGTGGGTGCTGGAGGTGGCACTGGAGATGTAACTGCTGGTGCTAACACTAAAGCTCTATCATCTGAGACTGGCACTGCAGCAGACCTTGGACCTCGTGGCACATGCTTAAAAGCATCAGTGGTTGCTTTTCCTCTCCTCTCCTCTGCTTCCTCCTGAAGTTGCTCAACTACAGTCTGAATCTCAGTCACCTTCAGATCAAGATCATAGAATTTTGTTTCCACAATCCTCTCCAGGCTCTCCTGATTCTGAGTCAGGGTGGCCAAGCCCTTCTCAATCCTCAATGTAGCTTGAATCAGATAGCCTAACTGATCTTGCTTGCTCTTCAGGAAGACTCGAGATGCCTCTTCGGCACTTGGCATCTGGGCAGCTTTCTCAGCCTTTTCCTTGGCTCTCTTCTCCTGGACTTCAGCTGATGATGGTTCCTCCTGATTCATCACAACAGTGTTGTCTTCAAACTCAAGATATAGAGGTAGATGCTCCTTGTCCATCAAGTAAGTCCCTGTGCCCATTTTAGAGTTGATGGGCTCCTGAATGTGTGGAGCATATCCACAACTCCTCTTTTGATCAGCAGGAGTCCTTTTGATCATTTCTACAATCAAGCTCATAACTTTGAACTTCTGGGGGACATCAAAAATTTGCAGCATGTTGATGGAGTGTCCTCGGATCATCCTGTGATCTCCTGAATTGGGTAGCAATGTGTGCCTTAAGATCCAGTTGATCGTAGGCAGACCAAACAACAAGAAATGCACAGATCCAGGCTTGTGAGTTTCCAAAGCCTTATCAGGGATCTCCTTGTACATGTTTGCCATAGAACTGTGGTCTTTCTTCTTGGTGGCATACTCATCCAAGTCATATTCATGTTCTTTGGGGGCATTGATTAGCTTGGCCCATTCATCAATTGTGGACTGATACCTGGTACCCTCAGACATCCAAACTATCCTCCCATCTGGATAAAAGTGGGCAGTGGAGTAGAACTGCATGATCAACTCATCATTCCACTTGGTGAGCTTTTGTCCAATGAATTCATCAACTCCACATGCCTTAAAGTTGTCATACACTCCAGGGAAGTGATCTTCATCCGTATGAACTCCCAGTCCACCCATTTCATGTCACACACCATGGGCTTCTTGTCAAGCAAAATTGTCTCATAGAAATCTTGTTGTTCCTTTGTATGGAACATGTAGTCAACTGCAGTCCTCCTCCTAACAGCATAGGGATCAGACTATCTCCACAATCTCAGTCCTGCATCTTTCCTGATGTGCATGTCCTCAGCGACTGGATGAGCATCATTGTGGTCAGGAATTTTGGGCTTCAACTTCCTCAAAACAAGAGAATCATCTTCTTCTTCTTCAGCTTAAGGCACTGGGGCCTTGTTCTTCTCCTCTGCAGGTATACTCCTGGTGTTCCTCTTGGGCATTGGAGGTTTCTGAGCAGCAGCCTTGGGAGCAGACTTGGGCTTAGATGGAGCAGCCCCTGACTTGATTGCATCTCCCATAAGCTTCTGAGCCTTAGGAGCAGGTGCAACATCCTCTTCCTCCTCCTCCTCCTCCTCCTCCTCTTCTGAGTCTCTCATAATGGAGGATCTACCAAATACTCTAGCAGTGGTCTTCTTGACCCTTTACTTCCTTTTCTTCCCTTCTCCAACTGCCTCTTCAGTTGGCTTTGAGGTTTCAGCAATTGAGGCGCTGGCCTTAGACATGGGAATCCTCTTTGCCGGAGCCTTCTTGTGCATCCCTGGCTTTGTTGTAGCAGCTGAGACATACTCTTTCTTTAGCACCTTTTTCTTGGAGCTGACTTCCTCCTCAACAACCACATAATCCTCATTCTCAGAATTTGAGGTCTTCTTCTTCCTTGTTCTGGTGGCCGCCTTGGGCAAGTTGCTTGGTGTGCTCCTGCTGCCCTCATCGGAAGTGCTAGAGGGACTACCCTCACTCATATGAACCTGCTCCTCAGACTTGTTCTGGCTGTCACTTTGATTAGACATCTTGCAGGCAAACTGTCAGCAGACCCTGTGAATAGATTGTAGATGAGGTAGAGTAGATGGGCATCACAAAGTGCAAGATTTTTTTGCAAAACAGATGACTTAAAAACTTAGTTTTAGTTCTTCACAAAAAGCATTTCGGATCTACCGATTTGTAAACTCGGTGATACCGAAGCAGCTTTTGGAACCTAAACTAGTGAACTCGGTCAGACCGAGTCACAGTTCGGTGGCACCGAGGCTGCTAGGGTTTCACAGAGAATCGAACTCGGTCACACCGATTTGCAATTTTCGGTCAGACCGAAAACGCTTGTGCAATGGCCTAAGCCAAATCGGGGAGACCGATTTCTACAACTCGGTCGGTCCGAGATGAGTTTGGCGGAGACCTAACCCTAAATTTTCAAATCAAATCAAATCTACGAGATGCTTTCACTAGACAGTATAATTTCATACGTGGCAAGAATCATGGCAAAGCAATGTGCTACGAATCGGAGTTAAGGAATAGCACAAAGATCAAGTTCATACCCTACTTTGGTGGTGAACTTGCTACAGCGGCAACGGCAGGGCAGATTGCCGTTGACGGCGGCGGAGACCAGCGGCGGGAGGTCGCTGGCGGCGAGAGGACGATCCGGAGACCCGAGGAGGTAGAGCCGGTCACGCGCGGGTGAAAGGTTTTGGAAAAATTTCCAAAATTTGACCCGTCGGTATATATAACCTGACCCTGTCGGTGTGACCGAGTGGAAAAACTCGGTAGCACCGAGATGCAGAATTGCAAGCGGTTACTGCAACTCGGTGTGACCGAAAAGTTCTAATCGGTTGCACCAAGATTGAAAACCTAGATCAACTTAGTGATCTCGGTGTGACCGAAATGGATGACTCGGTCATACCAAAATGCACAAAGAGGTTTTGGAAGTTTAGGTCTATGACGAATCGGGGACTCCGAGTGCTCCTCACACAGAGTGGTTCAAATCTGACTTGATCAAACTTTGTGATGTAGCATGAATAGAGTTTGAGACGAGAAAAGCATAGATAGCTAGAGGGAGTTCTTAGGCATTCTTGTCCATCCATTTGGCAAAAGAGAAAAAGCCAAACAATCAAAGCAACAAATGGATGTCCTCGAATGAGTAAAATATGCAACCAACATGCTCACACAATAAGATGGCAAAAGAAATATGTGACAAAGAATGCACAAACACTCTAGAATCTATCAAGCACTTTCGCGATGACTAGGTCATCTATATATGAGTATATTGACTTAGGAGTCAAATGAGAACATTTGATCGTAGGTCATACTCATCGTTTAAGCACAAGTGGGGTTGCCACTTTTACATAAAGCATTGTTGTGTTCACACCATTAGAGTTGCTTTAGCTCAATTGATTAGAGTAAAGCTCCCCCTAGATGTGACATCCCCCCTAAGAGGGATGAACTAACCTTGGGTTTTGTCGATGATGACTTCATGTAGATGTTGAAGATGTGGATGCTCAATGTTGATGTAGATCCTTTTGGAGCAATCCTTTGGAGTGAGTTGCACTTTCAATACCTACACGAGTTAGTCCCACAAGGAACAAACAAGGATATCCATAGACATAGAGTGAAATTCATATGAGATGATGTCCATGAATGCATTAGGTTACCTTGTCCCTTGTCTTACCAACAAGAGGGTTTGTGACTCCTTGAACTAGTGCAAGATATGGAAGTTGTTTGCACTTGTCCTTGCCAAAATGATATGAGTGAAGTGTGTTGGCGGAGTCACCCTCAAGAACTCTCCAGTTCTTCTTCTTCGGGATCCACACCATCTTGATGGGAATCCTTAGAGTTGTAGTCGTACTTGATGAACTAGAACTTGATGTAGTCTTGGGTTCCCACTTGACCAAAGCTTTGGGAGCTTCTTCAAATTCATCAATCTTCTCTTGAAGCTTGTCCTTGCCTTTTTGCTTGTGGTCTTGTGGTGGAAGATCATCTTGATCTTGTGTTCCTTGGAAAGGAGTAGGATCATACTTCTCTTGTTGAGGAACAAACTTCGTCTTGGGGTATTTATCTTCTTCCCACTCAACTCCATTGGCATTGAACTTTTGTTCAAAACCAACACCTTGATTCTTCTGGTGTCTTCCTTGCTTGCGTATAATTTCCTCAAATTGCTTACTTCCAGCAAGGCTCTTGTAAACATATTTCTCTATAATTCCCTTCAATAAGCTATTTTCTTGCTCAAGTGTAACTTGGCTAAGATAATCATTAGTGAAATCAAGAGAACTACTAGAAGCAACATTATTGGGTTTAGCATGATTATTGTTACTACTAGAAGAAGAATCTTTCTTGTTCTTGTTGCTAGATTTAACTTGTGGCATGTAAGTAGACAAGAGTAAACGCTTGGCAATGTAAGAAGAACTTTTCTTGCAAAGATCATCATTGATTGCCTTTAATAACTCATGCTCTTGCTCAATGTTGAGCTTTTCAAAGCGTAGCTTCTCACGAGTCTTTAAAAGTTCTCGATGATCTTCCAAGGTAGTTTCATGAGCTAACTTAAGAGTGTTTAGTTCTTTGGTTAGACGCTCAATCTCCTTCTTATCATTTTCATTCGTTTTATCTTGATTATCATGATTAATAGCAAGTTCATCATAGTTTTCATAACTAGAGTTGTCAACAAGTAAATCATCATCACCTAGCAAATCATCTTCATCACTATTGAAATCAACATACTCGGGGTGTGATACCTTTGGGCCTTTAGCCATGAAGCATCTTCCAATTCCTTCATTTGATGACTCAAATATGTCGTAGGAGTTGGTTGACACAAGTGCTAGACCGGCAACACCTTCATCTTGAGTTTATTTGGAGTCAAAGTGATAACTTCTCTTGGAGTGATCGTTGGAGTCAGAGCCGGATACCCGTTCACCAACATGAGCTTGACGTCTTCGTTTTGTGTAGCCCCTTGATGATTTGTCCTTCCTTTTCGAATCCTTGCTTCTCCGTGATGTTCTTCGTTCATAACGGTCATCTATACTCCTTCTCTCTCTTGGTGGTGATTCTTCTCTCCTACTTCTTTTTTTGGGAGAATCTTCTCTTCTTTTGTAGGGAGCCGTACACTCATTGGAGTAGTGTCCGGGTCTTCGACAGCAATTATGTTCATGACTTGAAGATCTTTTGTCATTGTAGGACCTTGAATTGGAACTTCTTTCCTTGCTTCTACTGTTGTAGAACTTGTTGAAGTTCTTCACCATTAGGCTCAATTCTCCATTGAAGTTTTGTTTCTCACTTGATGATGTGGGAGCATCACATGAGGCTTTGTAAGCACCACTTGACTTGTTGTGAAGCTCTTCCTTATCCTTGAGTGACATCTCATGAGCAACAATCCTTCCAATGACTTCTGTTGGCTTAAGTTCTTTGTAATTGGGCATCATTTGGATCAATATGCACACGGTATCATATTTTCCATCCAAGGCTCTTAGGATCTTCTTGATGATGAATCTATCGGTCATCTCTTCACTTCCTAAGCCGGCAATCTCATTTGTGATGAGAGCAAGCCTAGAGTACATTTCAGCGACACCTTCACCGTCCTTCATTTTGAACTTGTCAAGTTGACTTTGAAGCACATCCAATTTGGATTCCTTGACAGAGTCGGTACCTTCGTGCATATCAATCAAAGTATCCCAAATTTCCTTTGCATTCTCAAGACGGATGATTTTGTTGAATTCTTCGGGGCACAATCCGTTGAAGAGAATATCACAAGCTTGAGCATTGTATTGCAGCATCTTCAACTCTTCCACGCTAGCCTCATGGTTCGGTTCCCTCCCATCAAAGAATTCACCTTGCAAGCCAATACACACAATAGCCCAAACGGTGGGGTTATGTCCAAGAATATGCATTTTCATCTTATGCTTCCAACTAGCAAAATTAGTACCATCAAAATAAGGACCTCTACGGTGGTAATTTCCCTCACTAGACGTCATACTCTCCTAGGTTGTGAAACCAAGGCTATGATCACCAAAGCTATGGAAATCAAGGCAAATGGAGACCAAAGCTCTGATACCACTTGTAGGATCGAAAGTATGTCTAGAGGGGGTGATTAGACTACTTGACCAAATAAAAATCTAGCCTTTTCCCAATTTTAATTCTTGGCAGATTTTAGCAACTTAGTACAAGTCGAGTAAACAACCTACACATGCAATTCTAAGAGTATAGCAGCGGAATGTAAAACAATTGCATATGAAGGTAAAGGAAGGAGTTTGAGGGGAGCAAATGCAACATAGACACGGAGATTTTTGGCGTGGTTCCGATAGGTGGTGCTATCGTACATCCACGTTGATGGAGACTTCAACCCACGAAGGGTAACGGTTGCGCGAGTCCACGGAGGGCTCCACGCACGAAGGGTCCACGAAGAAGCAACCTTGTCTATCCCACCATGGCCATCGCCCATGAAGGACTTGCCTCACTAGGGTAGATCTTCACGAAGTAGGCGATCTCCTTGCCCATACAAACTCCTTGGTTCAACTCCACAATCTTGACGGAGGCTCCCAAGTGACACCTAACCAATCTAGGAGACACCACTCTCCAAGAGGTAACAAAAGGTGTGTTGATGATGAACTCCTTGCTCTTGTGCTTCAAATGATAGTCTCCCCAACACTCAGCTCTCTCTCGTAGGATAGGATTTGGTGGAAAGATGATTTGAGTGGAAAGCAACTTGGGGAAGGTTAGAGATCAAGATTTATGTGGTTGGATTGGAATATCTTGACCTCAACACAAGTGTAGGTGGTTCTCTCTCAGAATATGTATGTTGGAAGTGTAGGCATGTTCTGATGGCTCTCTCCACGAATGAAGAGTGGGTGGAGGGGTATATATAGCCTCCACACAAAATCTAACCGTTACACACAAATCACCAAACTCGGTGGGACCGAATCATACAACTCGGTCAAACCGATTGTAACACCCCGGATGTAACTTTCCCAATTTGTACTCCAACTCTTGCCGTTTTGGCGTTAAGTTATTTTATTTTCTTGGGTCCGGGTTTTTGTCTCCGTGTGTTGTTATCGTTGTCATGCATCTCATATCATGTCATCATGTGCATTGCATTTGCATACGTGTTCATCTCATGCATTCGAGCATTTTCCCCGTTGTCCGTTTTGCATTCCGGCGCTTCGTTCTCCTCCGGTGGTCATTTCTACCTTTCGTTCGTCTGTGGGGATTAAACATTTCCGTATTGGACCGAGACTTGCCAAGCAGCCTTGGTTTACTACCGGTAGACCGCCTGTCAAGTTTCGTATCATTTGGACTTCGTTTGATACTCCAACGTTTAACCGAGGGACCGAAAAGGCCTCGTGTGTGTTGCAGCCCAACACCCCTCCAATTTGGCCCAAAACCTACCTAAGCCCTCTCCATCATCTAGAGCTTTCGATCACGATCGCGTGGCCGGAAACCGCACCTCATTTGGACTCTCCTAGCTCCTCCTATGCCTATATATAGCCCCTTCCCGAAATTCACGGATCCCCTCTCCAAACCCTAGTCCCCTTCGTCTCCACGCGCCGGCGGACAAAAAAACCGCGCCGACGGACATTGCCCGCTTCCCCGCCAGCCACCCACGGACCGCCACGTGGCCCGCCGCGCTTCCTCCCACCGCCAAAGCCCGCCGGGCCCAAGGCCGGCCCTCTCCGCGCCGCGCCCGGGCCCCGCCTCCTCCTCCCGAACGCCTCGCCGCGCCACCCTTTTACCTCGTCGCGGGGCCACCGCGCCGCCACGGTCGACATCGCCGCCCGGCGCCGCCTCCTCGGCCCGGCGCCGCCCCGCCGCGCCGTTTTCGCCGCCCGGAGCCGCCGCCTCCTCGACGCCGGCGCTCCCCGCCCCGGCCACCGCCGCCCCACGCCTGTCCTCTTCTCCGGCGAGCTGCGGCCGCCACGAGCTCCTCCGGTGAACAGTAACTCCGGCGAGGACGGCGTCGAACCTCGATCCGCGTGCCCCCAATCCAGATCTGGAATTTTAGGGTTGACCCCGTTTTTTCCCTAAGTCCCCAATCCATATGCCCATGTTCATATCCTCGTAACTTTGCATCCGTAGCTCCGTTTTTGGCATATAGCATATCAAAATGTTCACCTCAGAGAGTACATCATTTAATTCCATTGCATCATTTTCATTTGAGTTCATCTTGATGCTCGAAATGCTGTTAGAAGAGGGGTACTTGAGATAATTGTCAGATCTGCTACTCCATTTTAGATATTTGTCATTTTTGCCATGATTATTGTGTGCATGATATGCCCATGAGCTCTACATGTGTTTTGTTAAGGGTTTTGTCATCTTTCCAGAGGTGCAACCCATGTATTTTTGTGATGTGTGTGGTGACTAGCACGAGCTTGCAAAGTGGTGCACTTGGTAATTCTATTTTCAGGGACTTAGCAATTCTACTAAGCCCTTGAGCTGTTTATCTCATATGGCCATATGTTCATGTTGTTTCCTAGTGATCCGTGCCTCTTTTGAGGATGATCAGTAAGGATGTTTTGTTAATCTTGTAGTGCTCTATCCATTCATGTCTTTGTTTGTAATTATGGAGCACCCTAGCTTGAGTCAGTCGAGCTCTACTTTTGCTACTTTGTGAATCTGGGTAGATTGTCAACTTGTTTGCAATTTTGCCGATGTTGTTGTAGTTGATCTGTGCATGCTATGCTATTGTTCTTGCCATTTCTAGCTTGAATTTTGTGTATTCTTGATGGATGTATGCTTAGCTTGTCATGACTTGTACCGTAGTGAGTGCATCAAGCTCGTAAACATGCCTACTTGAGTTATGTTTCTGCATGTGCTAGTTTTCACTAAGTCTGAAAACTGATTATGTTTTTGCTATGTTCACATGCTTGCAATTGTATTTTCTGATCCCTTTTGGCTCAAGGTCACTAAGGGACTTTTGTTAAGCTCTTTGAGTAGCTCCATTCCATGCTTTACTTTGCCATGTTCAGGTCCTGTAGCATGTAGTTTTGTTGCTCCGAAGAGTGCTACCTGATCTGAAATTCTAGACAAGTGTTAATTTCACTAAGTCTGAGATCTGTTTGCCATATGCATTTTTGCCATGCTTGTTTGAACCTGTTAATGGATGAATTGGCCGTAGCTCAGTGCTAGACTTTTGTTAAGCATCTTGAATGCATCCCTGCCATGTTTGGGTGTTGTAGCATGTTCATCTCATTGCATTTAGATGGCTACTTGCTGTAAATCGCAGAACGTGACCATATTTGAATCGCTTGCCATTTCCAAACCGTAACTCCGATCCCGACGTTCTTTATATCGTTTTCAAGCGATAGCGTCTCATCTTTCCAGTGGCACACTTGGATCTCCAAGTTGAGGCCAGGTTCTTGCATTTCCTGTCATATCTTGCATATGCATCCAGCATCGCATCCCGCATAGCATATCATCATTGCTTCGTATTGTTTGTTCCTTGCACGTGGTTGATTGTGTCCTTATTGCCTGTTTTTCTTGTTTGGGTAGAGCCGGGAGACAAGTTCGCTAACGAGGAGCCTGTTGAGTTTGCTTTCGAGGATCCAGTCAACTCTGACAACTGTGCAGGCAAGATGATCATACCCTCGAAATCACTACTATCTTTGCTATGCTAGTTTGCTCGCTCTTTTGCTATGCCAATGCTACGATGCCTACCACTTGCTTTCAAGCCTCCCAAATTGCCATGTCAAACCTCTAACCCACCATGTCCTAGCAAACCATTGATTGGCTATGTTACCGCTTTGCTCAGCCCCTCTTATAGCATTGCTAGTTGCAGGTGAAGATTGGAGGCCGTTCCTTGTTGGAACATTTATTTACTTGTTGGGATATCATTATATTGCTATGTTATCTTAATGCATCTATATACTTGGTAAAGGGTGGAAGGCTCGGCCTCTCGTCTAGTGTTTTGTTCCATTCTTGTCGCCCTAGTTTCCATCATATCCGTGTTATATTCCCGGATTTTGCGTTCCTTACGCGGTTGGGTTATAATGGGAACCCCTTGATAGTTCGCCTTGATTAAAGCTTTTCCAGCAATGCCCAACCTTGGTTTTACCTTTTGCCACCTAGCCTCTTTTCCCTTGGGTTTCTGGAGCCCGAGGGTCATCTTATTTAACCCCCCCCCCCCGGGCCAGTGCTCCTCTGAGTGTTGGTCCAACCTAGAGCCCCTTGCAGCGCCACCTTGGGGAAACTCGAGGGATGGTTTTAGTTGTACGGATTGCTTATCTGAGTGTGCCCTGAGAACAAGATATGTGCAGCTCCTATCGAGATTTGTCGGCACATTCGGGTGGTGTTGCTGGTCTTGTTTTAACCTGTCGAAGTGTCTTGAAGAACCGAGATACCGAGTCTGATCGGAACGTCTTGGGAGGAGGTCTATTCCTCGTTGACCGTGAGAGCTTGTCATGGGCTAAGTTGGGACTCCCCTGCAGGGATTTGAACTTTCGAAAGCCGTGCCCGCGGTTATGGGCAGATGGGAATTTGTTAATGTCCAGTTGTAGATAACTTGAACCTTAATTTAATTAAAATGAATCAACTGAGTGTGTTACCGTGATGGCCTCTTCTCGGTGGAGTCGGGGAAGCGGACACGGTGTTGGAGTAATGTTTGCGCAGGTTGCTCTCTAGTTTCTCGCTCGCGCTTTGCCTCCTCTTCTTGCTCTCTTTGCGAACAGGATAGCCACCATATTCGCTAGTCACTTGCTGCAGTTCCACTCATATTTACCTTGCCTTACCTATAAGCTTAAATAGTCTTGATCGCGAGGGTGCGAGATTGCTGAGTCCCTGTGGCTCACAGATTACTATTACACCAGATGCAGGGCCTGATGATTCCGCTCCAGGAGACACGCTTGAGCTCAAGTGGGAGTTTGACGAGGACTCTCAACGTTACTATGTTTCCTTTCCTGATGATCAGTAGTGGTGCCCAGTTGGGGGTGATCGGGACCGTGTCGCTTGTTGGGTTATCTTTTATTTTGGCGCCGTAGTCGGGCCATGAGTGTTTGGATGATGTAATGTTATTTATGTACTTGATTGACGTGGCGAGTGTAAGCCAACTATGTTATCTCCCCTTTTATTATCTATATTACATGGGATGTTGTGAAGATTGCCTAACTTGCGACATATGCCTTCAATGCGATTATGCCTCTAAGTCGTGCCTCGACACGTGGGAGATATAGTCGCATCGAGGGTGTTACACCGATTTAGTTCATAATGTGACCGTTGGGGTTTTCCGTGGGACTGACATGTCAACTCGATGGGACCGATATCATTAGGGTTAGGTCATAACATAATCTCGGTGAGGCCGATTACACAAACTCGGTGAGACCGATTTTGGTAATAGACTAACCAAAGAGTTGGTCAGGAAATCTCGGTGGGACCGATTCACTCTCTCGGTAGGACCAAAACGTTATGAAAGGGAAACAGAGAGTTTGCAATGCAATCTCGGTGGGACTGATCGCTCATCTCGGTTGGACCGAAACGTTACGAAGGGAAACAGAGAAATTACAATCCCATCTCGGTGAGACCGAGATCCCTATCGATAGGACCGAAAAGACTAGGTTTTGTGGCAGTGGCTATGTCAAGAGAACTCAGTGGCGCCGGATAGATCAAATCCGTGGGGCCGAGTTTGACTTTTGGTTTGGGATATATTTGGATATGAGAAAGTGAATGAGGGTTGTGGAGCATATCACTAAGCACTTTGAGCAAGAACCTCATTAAGCAATACCTCACCCCCTCTTAATAGTATTGGCTTTTCCTATGGACTCAATGTGATCTTGGATCACTAAAAATGAAATGTAGAGTCTTGTGCTTTGAGCTTGAGCCAATCCTTTTGTCCTTAGCATTTTGAGGGGTCCACTTTCTAATCCATGCCATGCCAATCATTGAGCTTTTCCTGAAATATTTATCTTCAAGTAGCATTATCTCAATGAGCTATATGTTGTTAGGAATTACCAAAACCACCCAGAGATAGTTGCACTTTCACCTAGCTCGACAAACCCAAGGAACAAGAGACACAAGGGTTTATAATGGTTTGGGCCACCTTGCGGTGTAATACCCTACTCCGGTGTGGTGTTGGTGGATTGCCTCACGGGCTAAGGATGAACTAGTATAATGGATGAACAACCTCGGGAGGAGAGGTGTTCTTGAGCTCGGCGAGCTGGTGGATGTGAGGATGGAATGGATCTGATCGAGGATGAGTCCCTCCTTCCCTATGGTGGTGGCTAGTCCTATATATAGAGGCCCTGGTCCTCTCCCCAAATGTTAGACGGGAAGGGATCCCACAACGATCAAGTTTGAAGGGAGACAACCCGTACAAGCTATCCTGACAAAAGGTGGTCTTCACCTGCCAAAGGCTCTGGTGGTGATGCTGTTGTGGGCTCCATGGTGACCCCCGTCCTGCTGGTCTTGGTCTGTTGCACCAATATGGAAACCTTTGCCTGATGTCTCGGGACTCCTCGCCTGTGCCTGCTTCTTTAGCACGAAAGAGGAAACTGGTACACTGCACCCTCCTGGCCTTGGTCGTCATGGCTCACATCATGTGAACCTCGCGAGGTGCCCCTTGCATAAAGATCTCCGCTCCTCGGGAGCCAGCCTAGTGAGGCTGCTCCCGAGAAGGTCTTGGTGTCGTCCGCCTCACGAGGGTCTTGAGTGGTTGCTGCTAAAGATGGGTCGTACCAGGCCGTTGGTGGAGCCACGCACAAGCCCGCAGGCAGGAAAGTCTGGGCACCCCCAGTCCCAGAACGCCGACACACTCTCCCCCTCTCGTTGCTATGCCTCTCCTAGATAGATCTTGTGTGAGCGTAGGATTTTTTTTGGAAATTGCATGCTACATTTCCCAACAATGGCATCTGAGCCAGGTCTATGCGTAGAACACAAAGAGTTGTGGGCTGTGATCATCATACTGCTTTCCACCAATGTCTTATTTTGATTCGGCGGTATTGTTGGATGAAGCGGCCTGCACCAACCTTACATGACCATGTTCATGAGACCGGTTCCACCGACAGACATGCAACTAGTTTTGCATAAAGGTGGCTGGCGGGTGTCTGCTTCTCCTACTTTAGTTGAATCAAATTTGACTGCGGCCGGTCCTTGTTGAAGGTTAAAACAACAAACTTGATAAATCACCGTTGTGGTTTTGATGCGTAGGTAAGAACGGTTCTTGCTAGAAGCATGTAGCAGCCACGTAAAACTTGCAACAACAAAGTAGAGGACGTCTAACTTGTTTTTGTAGGGCATGTTGTGATGTGATATGGTCAAGACATGATGTGATATATGTTATTGTATGAGATGATCATGTTTTGTAGAAGTTACTGGCAACCGGCAGGAGCCTTATGGTTGTCTCTTTATTATATGAAATGCAAACGCTATGTAATTGCTTTACTTTATCACTATGCATTAGCGATAGTTGTAGAAGCAATAGCTGGCGAGATGACCATGATGCTACGATGGAGATCAAGGTGTCAAGCTAGTGATGATGGAGATCATGACAATGATTTGGAGATGGAGATCAAAAGCACAAGATGATGATGGCCATATCATGTCACATATTTTGATTGCATGTGATGTTTATATTTTATGCATCTTATTTTGCTTAGTACGACGGTAGCATTATAAGATGATCCCTCACTAAAATTTCAAGGTATAAGTGTTCTCCCCAAGGACCGTTGCGACAGTTCGTCGTGTTGAGACACCACGTGATGATCGGGTGTGATAGACTGTATGTTCAGATACAACAGGTGCAAGACAATTTTGCACACGTGGAATACTTGGGTTAAACTTGACGAGCCTCGCATGTATAGACATGGCCTCGAAACACTAGAGACCGAAAGGTTGAACGTGATTCATGTAGTAGATATGATCAACATAGAGATGTTCACCATTGATGACTACTCCATCTCACGTGATGATCGGACATGGTTTAGTTGATTTGGATCATGTATCATTTAGATGACTTGAGGGATGTCTATCTAAGTGGGAGTTCTTAAGTAATTTGATTAATTGAACTTAATTTATCATGAACGTAGTCCTGATAGTTTTTGCATATCTATGTTGTAGATCAATAGCTCGCGATATAGCTCCTATATATTTTTGATATGTTCCTAGAGAAAACTAAGTTGAAAGATGATAGTAGCAATGATGCGGACTAGGTCCGTGATCTGAGAGATATCCTCATTGCTGCATAGAAGTATTATGTCCTTGATGCATCGCTAGGTGATAGAACTATTGCAGGAGCAGATGTAGACGTTATGAACATTTGATAAGCTCGGTATGATGACTACTTGATAGTTTAGTGCACCATGCTTTACGGCTTAGAAGTGGGACTTCAAAAACGTTTTGAACGTCACAAAGCATATGAGATGTTCCAAGAGCTGAAATTGGTATTTCAGACTCATGCCCGTGTCGAGAGGTATGAGACCTCTAACAAGTACTTTGCCTACAAGATGGAGGAGAATAGCTCAACCAGTGAGCATGTGCTCAGAATGTCTGGGTACTACAATCACTTGAATCAAGTGGGAGTTAATCTTCTAGATAAGATATTGATTGACAATGTTCTCTAATCACTATCACCAAGCTACTAGAACTTCGTGATGAACTATAAAATGCAAGGGATGACGAAAACGATTCCCAAGCTCTTCGCGATGCTGAAATTGGTGAAGGTAGAAATCAAGAAAGAACATCAAGTGTTGATGGTTAACCAGACCAATAGTTTTAAGAAATAGGGCAAGGGAAAGAAATGGAACTTCAAGAAGAATGGCAAGCAAGTTTCCACTGCCGTGAAGAAGCCCAAAGCTGGACCCAAGCCTAAGACTGAGTGCTTCTACTGCAAAGGGACTGGTCACTAGAACCAGAACTACCCCGAATACTTGGCGGATAAGAAGGATGGCAAAGTGAACAAAGGTATATTTGATATACATGTTATTGATGTGTACTTTACTCATGTTCATAGCAACCCCTGGGGGTTTGATACCAGTTCAGTTACTAAGATTAGTAACTCGAAATAGGAGTTGCAGAATGAACATAGACTAGTTATGGGTGAAGTGACGATGTGTGTTGGAAGTGATTCCAAGGTTGATACGATCACCATCGCACACTCCCTGTACCTTCGGGATTAGTGTTGAACCTAAATAAATGTTATTTGGTGTTTGCGTTGAGCATGAATATGATTAGATCATATGTTTATCGCAATACGGTTATTCATTTAAGTCAGAGAATAATTGTTGTTTTGTTTACATGAATAAAACCTTCAATGGTCATACACCCAATGTGAATGGTTTATTGAACCTCGATCATAGTGATACACATATTCATAATATTGATGCCAAAAGATGCAAAGTTGATAATGATAGTGCAACATATTTGTGGCACTGCCGTTTAGGTCATATTGGTGTAAAGCGCATGAAGAAACTCCATGTAGATGGGCTTTTGAAATCACTTGATTATGAATCATTTGATACTTGTGAACCATGCCTCATGGAAAAGATGACTAAAACTCCATTCTCCGGAACAATGGAGCGAGCTATTGACTTATTGGAAATAATATATACCGATGTATGCGGTCTGATGAGTGTTGAAGCTCGCGGCGGGTATCGTTATATCTACTTGATGAAACACAAGTCTAAAACATTTGAAAAGTTCAAAGAATTTTAACAAGAAAATAAAGTTTCTACGATCTGATCACGGAGGCGAATATTTGAGTTACGAGTTTGGCCTTCATTTAAAACAATGTGGAATAGTTTCACAACTCACACCACCTGGAACACCACAACATAGTGGTGTGTCCGAACGTCGTAACCGTAATTTATTAGATATGGTGCGATCTATGATGTTTCTTACTGATTTACCGCTATCGTTTTGGGGTTATGCATTAGAGACAGCTGCGTTCACGTTAAATAGGGAACCGTCTAAATCTGTTGAGACAACACCGTATGAACTATGGTTTAGCAAGAAACCAAAGATGTTGTTTCTTAAAGTGAGGGGTTGTGATGCTTATATGAAAAAGCTTCAGCCTGATAAGATCGAACCCAAATCGGTGAAGTGCGTCTTCATAGGATACCCAAAAGAAAACTGTTGGGTACACCTTCTGCCACATATCCGAAGGCAAGATCTTTGTTGCTAAGAATGGATCCTTTCTAGAGAAGGAGTTTCTCTTGAAAGAAGTGAGTGGGAGGAAAGTAGAACTTGATGAGGCAATTGTACCTTCTCTCGGATTGGAAAGTAGCTCACCAGAGAAATCCGTTCCCGTGATGCCCACACCAACTAGAGAGGAAGATAATGATGATGATCATGAAACTTCAGATCAAGTTACTACAGGACCTCGTAGGTCGAACAGAGCACGTTCCGCACCTGAGTGGTACGGTAACCCTTTTCTGGAAATCGTGTTACTAGACCATGATGAACCTACGAACTATGAAGAAGCGATGATGAGCCCAGATTCCGATAAATGGCTTAAGGCCATGAAATCTGAGATAGAATCCATGTATGAGAACAAACTGTGGATTTGGTTGACTTGCCCGATGATCGGCGAGCCATAGAGAATAAATGGATCTTCAAGAAGAAGACTGACGCTGATGGTAATGTTACTGTCTACAAAGCTCGACTTGTCGCCAAAGGTTTTTGACAAGTTCAAGGAGTTGACTACGATGGGACTTTCTCACCCGTAGTGATGCTTAAGTCTGTCTGAATCATGTTAGAAATTGCTGCATTTTATGATTATGAAATCTGGCAAATGGACGTCAAAACTACATTCCTTAATGGATTTCTTAAAGAAGAGTTGTATATGATGCAACCAGAAGGTTTTGTCGATCCTAAAGGTGCTAACAAAGTGGGCAAGCTCCAGCGATCCATCTATTGACTGGTGCAAGCATCTCGGAGTTGGAATATATGCTTTGATGAGGTGATCAAAGCATATGGTTTTATCTAGACTTTCAGAGAAGCCTATATTTACAAGAAAGTGAGTGGGAGCTCTGTAGCATTTCTAATATTACATGTGGATGAGATATTGTTGATTGGAAATGATATATAATTTCTGGGTAGCATAAAAGGATACTTGAATAAAAGTTTTTCAATGAAAAACCTCGGTGGAGCTGCTTACATATTGGGCATCAAGATCTATAGGGATAGATCGATATGCTTAATAGGACTTTCACAAAGTATATACCTTGGCAAAATTTTGAAGAAGTTCAAAATCGATCAGTCAAAGAAAGGGTTCTTGCCTGTGTTGCAAGGTGTGAAGTTGAGTAAGACTCAAAGTCCGACCACAGAAGATGATAGAGAGAGAATGAAAGTCATTCCCTATGCCTCAGCCATAGGTTCTATGAAGTATGCCATGTTGTATAGCAGACCTATTGTGTACCTTACCATGAGTTTGGCAAGAGGGTACAATAGTGATCCAGGAGTAGACCATTGGACAGCGGTCAAAAGTATCCTTAGTTAGCTAAGAGGAATAAGGGAATGTTTCTCGATTTTGGAGGTGATAAAGAGTTTGTCATAAAGAGTTACGTCGATGCAAGCTTTGACACTAATCTAGATGACTCTAAGTCTGAATCTAGATACGTATTGAATGTGGTAGTAATTAGCTAGAGTAGCTCCATGCAGAGCATTGTAGACATAGAAATTTGCAAAATACATACGGATCTGAATGTGGCAGACCCGTTGACTAAACTTCTCTCACAAGCAAAACATGATCAGACCTTAGTACTCTTTGGGTATTAATCACATAGCAATGTGAACTAGATTATTGACTCTAGTAAACCGTTTGGGTATTGGTCACATGGCGATGTGAACTATGGGTGTCAATCACATAAATATGTGAACTATTGGTGTTAAATCACATGGCGATGTGAACTAGATTATTGACTCTAGTGCAAGTGGGAGACTGAAGGAAATATGCCCTAGAGACAATAATAAAGTTGTTATTTTATATTTCCTTATGTCATGATAAATGTTTATTATTCATGCTAGAATTGTATTAATCAGAAACTTGATACATGTGTGGATACATAGACAAAACACTGTGTCCCTAGTAAGCCTCTACTAGACTAGCTCGTTAATCAAAGATGGTTAAGTTTCCTAACCATAGACATGTGTTGTCATTTGATGAACGAGATCACATCATTAGGAGAATGATGTGATGGACAAGACCCATCCGTTAGCTTAGCATATTGATCGTTTAGTTTTATTGCTATTGTTTTCTTCATGTCAAATACATATTCCTTCGACTATGAGATTATGCAACTCCCGAATATCGGAGGAATACCTTGTGTGCTATCAAACGTCACAATGTAACTGGGTGATTATAAAGATGCTCTACAGGTATCTCCGAAGGTGTTTGTTGGGTTGGCATAGATCAAGATTAGGATTTTTCACTCCGAGTATCGGAGAGGTATATCTGGGCCCTCTCGGTAATACACATCATAAGAAGCCTTGCAGGCAAAGTGACTAATGAGTTAGTTGCAGGATGATGTATTATGGAATGAGTAAAGAGACTTGTCGGTAACGAGATTGAACTAGGTATGAAGATACCGATGATCGAATCTCGGGCAAGTAACATACCGATAGACAAAGGGAATAATGTATGTTGTCATAACGGCTCAACTGATAAAGATATTCATAGAATATGTAGGATCCAATATGAGCATCTAGGTTCCGCTATTGGTTATTGACCGGAGAGATGTCTTGATCATGTCTACATAGTTCTCGAACCCTTAGGGTCCGCACGCTTAACGTTCGGATTTGTATTATATGAGTTATGTGATTTGGTGACCGAATGTTGTTTGGAGTCCCGAATGAGATCACGGAAATTATGAGGAGTCTCTAAATGGTCGAGAGGTGAAGATTGATATATAGGACGATAGTATTCGGACACCGGAAGTGTTCCGAAGGGTATCAGGTACATATCGGGTCACGGAAGGGGTTCGGGGCACCCCCGGCAAAGATATGGGCCTTATGGGCCAAGAGAGGGACATACCAACCCACAAGGGGCTGGTGCGCCCCCATATAGGCCGAAATAGGAGGAGAAGTAAAGAGGGAAATGGAGAAGGAAAGGGGAGGATTTGGCCTCCCCCTTCCTTCCCTCCCCCCTCTCTTTCCTTTCCCCTCCGATTAATAAGGAAGGGGGGCGAATTGGGGAGGAACCCCAAGTAGGATTTGGCCTACTTGGGCACCCCCTTGGTTTACTCTCCTCCCCTCCAACCTATATATATGTGGGGCATCGCTAGAACACACAACAACATATGTTAGCCGTGTGCGGCGCCCCCTCCACAGATTACACCCTTGGTCATATTCTCGCGGTGCTTAGGCGAAGCCCTACACGGATCACTTCATCATCACCGTCACCACGCCGTCGTGCTAACGGAACTCATCTACTTACTTGACACTTTGCTGGATCAAGAGTTCGAGGGACGTCATCGAGCTGAATGTGTATAGAACTCAGAGGTGTCGTACATTCAATACTTGCGGTCAGAACGAGAAGAAGTTTGACTGCATCAACCGCGTTGTTAAACGCTTCCGCTTTCGGTCTACGAGGGTACGTAGACACACTCTCCCCCTCTCGTTGCTATGCATCTCCTAGATAGATCTTGCGTGAGTGTAGGTTTTTCTTTGGAAATTGCATGCTATGTTTCCCAACAGTATTACGCAGGAACGTGCTTTTGGCACTATTAGTCGACATGTACTGACCCACTGCAGCAAGAGGTGACATTGCGGTTATAGTTGCCTCGTCACCTTCAGAAGGTGGCGACTCCACCATTTTTTCCATAGCTTGCTGAAAAGTTGAGTTTTTTACATTAGTAGTACCAGAACAAAAGATATTAAGGAGGCAGCAAAACCAAACAATATAGCTTTGATCTATATACAGAACTTATTCTGGTGAACCCGTGTAAAATATTAGTTGTTTTTTACTGCTAAGTACATAATAAAACCAGGTTCCAAACATATGACCATGTACCGTGGCTAATGTATTGTCTATTTGTTCACATTGTATTGACAACTAAGGATAAAGAGACAAAGTTTATAATATGGTAAGCATAGTATGACATCATTCATATCACAAAACAATTGAGAACAGACAAACATGCAATTGTAATGTTGTGTGGGCAAGTCCAGCACGGAACTAAATTACAGATCAAGATCAAAGGAACATCGCTCCTCTCTTTTAAACCTTGTAAGGTGCAATGATACGCTAAGACAATTCTGTATAAAATTGAAAAGAGTAATAGACATTGGCTACAAACCATGCAGTTCAATGCACAAGTCAGACTAAGTGGTAGTTCAAAGGCATGAGGATTAAGGACTTACAACAGCGGCTTTGACTGGTGTAGTCGTCTTGTTGGTGTGACGGTCCTTGAAGATTTCCGCAACATTTTGTTCATGTACTTTTTGGTCCTTGCGGTCTTTCCTCTACATTTGGGAGAAGTCAATATAGATCTGATAATATGGCACAACAAAAAGAGTGAAACAACAGCTAATTACAATTTACAAGAGCCTCATAGTGTGCAATATAGCTATGAGATCCTGTCGTCTATTGGAATTTCACTTTTGTATGGTTGGCCTTGTTCTTTGAACAGTTCACCTACAAGAAGATAGACTTGCGAGGCACATGCATAAATAGGAGTTAAACATGTGATCTGATCACATACATATAATGTACCTAATACTTTGGATCAGACCAGTGTTTAACGAGGCCTCTCTAGTCTTCATCCGATATATTCTCCACTTGAGATGTTTGGGCAAGTTCACTGTTAGCCTTGCCTTCAAAGTGAGTTTTCCTCAATTTATACCGATACTATCGCAGAGCAGACTTGAAAACACGGGTGCAAGCTTGTCTGGTTGCATCATCTTGGCTATCCAACTTGAACCCCATATGTTGAAAATTATGGGAGTCTCATTATCAGCAACCTAGAAAGTATGGGACAGAGCAAGACAATATTACTAGTTTCCATACATAACCATACTTACAGATAAATGGTCGAGGAAGGTGTTGAACTGGGTTTCGTCTTTGTCATTCCTGTATTGAATCCATATTGGGAGGATATGTGCATGACACCTAACGGCAACCTCTGACTCTGATACTAACTTGGCTGACTATGTAGCATCACGTGGCCTTTTTAAACCTGCGTCAAAACGGATCTCCATTCTTCCTCCTCTATATTTAGTTAACCTATCGAGCATTATCCCTGATGTTTGTTTCCTCTTGCGCCTAGGTGCTAGTCCAACAACGAACATAGGAAGTGTTAGTGTACATCAAACTGTGAAACTACATATAAATAAGGATGCAACTGTAACTTGACTCCAGCAACTACCTTCTTGTTGTTGAAGCTCACAAGGTTCATCTAATCTTGCCAACTCGTCTTGTGTCAAGAGTGCTTTGGAAGTAGTGTTAGGTGGCAAGGGAGCTTTGGAAAATGCTACTAGCTGAGTTGACAAATGAGTAACTCGTACAGCTGGTGGTACTGTGGAAGGTGTTGCAACAACTAGGGCTGTCGCTGCTTGTTTGGTGGCAGCTATTAGTTTTTGTTTGGCTTGTTTTGCAAATCGTGTAGCATGGGATATCGCGTTTGTACAATTTTCCGATCAATAGCATCAGAATATGCATAATTCTTCCGCTTCTGTTTCCGTGTGTCCTTAGTACTAACACCATCCCCTGTCATTTTATGTTCCTTCCTCTTTCTCTGTGCCATGTTAAGTCAAGCCAACAAGAAAAAGGAATAAAAATATAGTTCTTCAGAACAAATTGATGCGTGATACAGACGAACTGAACTTTGATGTTAGACTACCACATGATAGGAGGATGTAATATGTACAAAAAACAGGACGACATGAGATAATAAGAACTATGATGTGTAAACTAAGTAGAAGGCATTTCAATAAATTATAAGTAATGCAATGGAAGGTAGACACCATATGAAAGATGCTACAAATATCGCTCTGCCAAGTCAACAGTGTCTCGTCATAACTGGCGTTTAAACAAATGTGAAACAATACAAGAAATAAATCATATGCAAGATGCAAACAACATCACACTACCAAGTTAAGGGTCTCTCGTCATTAGTGCCATTGCATATTCACAGCTTATGATGTGTAAACTAAGCAGAAGGCATTTCAACAAATTAGAAGCAATGAAAGATAGACATCATATGTAAGACGCAACGAATATCACTCTACCAAGTTCAAACTGTCTCGTCATTAGTGCCATTTTAACAAATTAGTAGTACAAGCTAGAAAATAATGTGAGATGTAAACTATATCAGACTCCCAAGTTAAACGTGTCTTGTGAAAAGTGATTATTGCAGGTTACACAACAGTAGTACTTTGATGTAAGAACATGGTGTGATAGACAAATATTATATGTTCTAGAAACATGAAGACATGTCTTATTCACAAGTATAATGTGTAAAGTAAGCAGATGGAATTCAAAAAAAATAGAAGCAATACAAGCTAGACATCATACATAACATGCAACCACATATAACAGTGCTATGTTAGAGGGAGCACCTGTGATGGTGGACAAGGGGCGACGTGCTCATCATCAATGCATCTACTTTGAGTGTCTATGCACGTGTTGTCTTCCAAATCTTGTTGGGGTGTGTGTGATAGCCCGGCTTATTAGAGATGATAGATTACTCATATCAATAAAGAATTCCTTCTTTTCCGGGAGCCTATTCGGACAGAACTCCAAAGTTAAGCGTGCTCAGTAGTTTCAGGATGGGTGACCGACCAGGAAGTTGCTCCCGGGTGCGCACGAGTGAGGATAAAGTGCGCAGAAAAGACTAGTATTGGTCTGTGGGGCCAGTCCAGATCCCGCCAGGAGTAACGACCACCGACGGGTGTGTCCGGGGCATTACAAGTTGGTATCAGAGCCGACCCTCGTGGTTACACGGATGTTTGCGGATAGGTGCGATGTCATGTTGTGCATGACATTTGTGACTCGTCGTGGCACACGGCATGGCACATGCGCATGGCATTTGTGACCCGAGTCAGGCCCGTGCGCCGCCCGCCACCTGCCGCTCGACCCAGCGCCATGTGCCGCCCGGCTCCGCCGCCCTGCGTCCCCGCCGGCTGCCGCTCCTCGCCGGTATCTCCACCTCGTCGTCGTTCACCTCCGCTGACTACCGCGCCGCTCCGCCGCCGGCTGCCGCGCTCCGCCGTCCCCGCTCGCCAACGCGCTCCTCCCCGCGCCCAGCACCGCCCTCCGCCATCTCCGGCGAGCTCGCCGACTCCGTCGAAGATCCCGGCTGCCTCAGCTTCCGCACGCTCAGATCCAGACCCAAAGAACCCTAGGTTGACCCCTGTTTTCTCCTCTAAGTCATTTTCTAGTATATTTTCTAGCTCTGTTCATCGCATCATAACTCATCATTCGTAGCTCCGTTTTGTGCGTGCTATATATCAAAATGTTCATCTGATTATCCTCTTGTTTTTGTTCCATTGCACCATGCTTGTTTGAGTCCATCTTGATGCCCAAATGACTGTTGCAAAAGTGCGATAAAATGTTAGTTCCTGATTCTTATCAGATTATGAGTATTTGTCATTTTTGCCATGATTATTGTGTGCTGCATATGGTCATGAGCTCTACATGTGTTTTGGGATATGCTATGCCATCTTTACAGGGGTGTATGTCATGTATTTTTGTCATAAATGTGGTGACTGGCACATGCATGCAAAGTAGCTCTCGTGATATTGCTGATTTCAGGAACTTAGAATTTCACGAAGTCTTTTCCCTGTTGTTATTTTTATGCCATGTATTCATGTTGCTATAGAGAGATCCATGCTTCTTTTGAGTATGTTCAGTAAGTATGATTTGGACATATGGTTGTGCTCTATCCATCCATGTCCCTGTTTGCAATTATGGAGTGCCCTAGCATGACTCAATCTTGCTCTACTTTTGCTATAAAATGTTCATGGCAGATTGTTTATGTGTTAATAAATTTTGCCAAGGTTGTTGTAGTTGATCCATGCATGCTATGTGTTTGTTCTTGCTTTGATTAGCTTCATGAACATGTCTTCTTGCTGGTAGTATGCTTAGCTTGTCATGCAATGCCTTGTGATGAGTGTATCGAGCTCGCAAAGAGGCCTTCATAAATCTGTTTTTGCCATGTCTAGTTTTCTGCTAAGTCTGAATCTGTTAACGAAACTTGCTATGTTTACATGGGTGTCAACATATTTTCTGATCCTTTTTGGCTTATGGTCAGTAAGGGACTTTTGTTATATGCTTTGAGTAGATTCGTGCCATGCTTTTGTTTGCTATGATCTGATCTTGTAGGATGTTGATATCTTTCTCTAAACATTGCTTCCTGGTGTTAATTCCTGGCATGTTGTTATTTTCACTAAGTCTGTGATGATGATATCTTTTGCACTTTTGCCATGCTTGATTGAACCTGCTCTTGTGTGATTTAGCCATAGCTCAGTGTTCATCTTTTGTCAAGCATCTTGAGTAGATCACTGCCATGTGCTTTGTTACTATGTTAGAGTGCAGTAGCTTAGTTTCATGTTGCATTTTAGATGGCATTGTGTTGTCAATCGCAGAAGTGTGCCATGATTGTTTTGCTTGCCATTTGCAAACCGTGCATCCGATTCCAGTGATCTTTATATTGATTTCGACCAAAATCAACTCATCTTTCCAGCGGAGCACTTGGTTTGACAAGTTGAGGCCTGGTTCAATCTTTTCCTTTCGGAGCACGCATATGCATTGCATAGCACATCCCGCATATCATGGCATGTTTTGCATCATGTTGCTTGCGCATTGCACCGTGGTTGATTGTGGTTTCCTTTGATTGTGTTCTTGCTTTGGGTAGAGCCGGGAGACGAGTTCATGATCGAGGAACCCGTTGAGTACGCTTACGAGGATCAAGCTTACGTCAACTCGGAGAACTTTGCAGGCAAGATGACCATACCCTCGAAATCACTTCTATCTTTGCTTGCTAGTTGTTCGCTCTATTGCTATACCGCTATAGCTACCACATGCTTATCATGCCTCCCATATTGCCATGTGAAGCCTCTAACCCACCTCGTCCTAGCAAACCGTTGTTTGGCTATGTTACCGCTTTGCTCAGCCCCTCTTATAGCGTTGCTAGTTGCGGGTGAAGTTGGAGTTTGTTCCTTGTTGGAACATGATTATTGTTGGGATATCATTATTATATCTTGTTTACTTTAATGCATCTATATACTTGGTAAAGGGTGGAAGGCTCGGCCTTATGCCTGGTGTTTTGTTCCACTTTTGCCGCCCTAGTTTCCGTCATACCGGTGTTATGTTCCTTGATTTTGCGTTCCTTGCGTGGTTGGGTTATAATGGGAACCCCTTGACAGTTCGCCTTGAATAAAACTCCTCCAGCAAGGCCCAACCTTGGTTTTACCATTTGCCACCTAAGCCTTTTTCCTTTGGGTTCCGCGGACTCAAGGGTCATCTTTATTTTAAACCCCCGGGCCAGTGCTCCTCTGAGTGTTGGTCCAACCTGTCAGTTGCTGGTGGACACCAGGGGCAACTCTGGGTTTGCCTACCAGAAGTTTGGACAACCCGGTGTGCCCTGAGAACGAGATATGTGCAGCTCCTATTGGGATTTGTCGGCACAGTCGGGTGGCTTTGCTGGTCTTGTTTTACCATTGTCGAGATGTCTTGCAACCGGGATTCCGAGTCTGATCGGGTCGTCCTGGGAGAAGGTATATCCTTCGTTGACCGTGAGAGCTTGTGATGGGCTAAGTTGGGACACCCCTGCAGGGTTTTGAACTTTCGAAAGCCGTGCCCGCGGTTATGGGTAGATGGGAATTTGTTAATATCCGGTTGTAGAAAACCTGACACTTAACTTAAATTAAAATGAATCAACCGTGTGTGTAGCCGTGATGGTCTCTTTTCAGCGGAGTCCGAGAAGAGAACACGGTTTCGTGTTATGCTTGAATGTAAGTAGTTCAGGATCACTTCTTGATCATGATAGCTTATCGACCGTGCTTTGCTTCTCTTCTCGCTCTCATTTGCGTAAGCTAGCCACCATGTGTGCTAGTGCTTGCTGCAGCTCCACCTCACTACCCCCTTTTCTTACCCATAAGCTTAAATAGTCTTAATCGCGAGGGTCTGAGATTGCTGAGTCCCCGTGACTCACAGATTACTTCCAAAAACCAGATGCAGGTGCCGATGATGCCAGTACAGGGGATGCGAGTGAACTCAAGTGGGAGTTTGACGATGATTCAGGACGTTACTATGTTTCCTTTCCAGACGATCAGTAGTGGAGCCCAGTTGGGGCGATCGAGGATCTATGCATTTGGGGTTGTCTTTATTTATGTTGGTTCCGTAGTCGGACCTTGATTGTATTCTGGATGATGTAATGCTATATTTATGTATTGTGTGAAGTGGCGATTGTAAGCCAACTCTTTATCCCTTTCTTATTCAGTACATGGGATGTGTAAAGATTACCCCTCTTGCGACATGCCTACTATGCGGTTATGCCTCTAAGTCATGCTCTGACATGTGGGAGATATAGCCGCATCGTGGGTGTTACAAGTTGGTAATCAGAGCCTTCCCCGACTTAGGAGCCCCTTACTTGATTGAATCGCTGGCGTTGTTGAGTCTAGAAAAATGTTTTGAGTTTTATAAGATTATATATATCGGAGAGTATGATTCTTTTTACTCCTCAGTCCCTTCGTCGCTCTGGTGAGGCCTCCTGACGTAGAGTTTTGACTCTTCTCTTCTCAAATTTCACTAAAAAAATTTAGGATCATGCGGGTATCTTGGAATTGTTCTGATGGTTTTGTGACGAGAACATTGTTCTTGGTGCCTCCTGACATTTAGGGGTTGTGGCAGTGTCCCGGGGAGTTGAGCTCCGAGGTGTTGTCATCACAATTTTATCATTACAGTTCTGGAATACCTGAGTTCGCCGACATCGAAAATCTCCTTTATGCAGTTGTTGGTGAGATAACCTCGACGCCACCCAGTACCGGGGCGGGAGTTCGGGAGTATTGCCATAACTCGTATAACATATGCTTTTCGAAGGTTGAGGTAAATGATTTCCGAAGGTTTCTTGGTTATGTGTTGAAGGATGGATACAGCTGGATGTAGGATTTGCTAGTTTTGGGTAAGATATTATGCTTCCCCTGTATCCCTAACACCTGATTGCATAACCAGAAAGTTTCAGGAGTTTCATAGGTGGGAATTCATGTAGCTCTAGTATTTCTTCCTGCAGATATTTGGTTTGTGATTGGGTAATCCTTACCAATTATTTGTTCATATCCGTACCTTGTTGTTTTATTCATATATCTCTATCTAAGTGGCTTCTCAATTTATGGAAGTGTGATCATTTACTTTGGAATTCATTCGTTCATTCTTGTTCGAATGTTAAGGCTATATGTTGCAATTTCGATCCATTAATTCAGATTTGAATATTTGTCTTTCAAGATGCTAACGGATGTCACCCTCTTCAGGATGGCTCCTCCAACGCGTCAGAATTCGGAACCTCCGCCACCACCTCCACCTCCAGAGGCATGGCAAGCTGTCATGGCCACCACCAACGCGAACACGCAGATGCTTATGCAACTCTTGCAAGAGCGTAACTAAGGAAATCAAGGCCATGGCAACAATCAAGCTCAGTTTGCTACCCTCAACCAGTTCCTCGCAAACCAGCCGAAGTCCTTTAGTAACTATGTCGAGTCCACAGATGCTAACGATTGGCTCGTGGATATCTGCAAACATTTTGAGTGTAGCAATGTCAGGCCTGAGGACTTTGTCAAGTTTGCTTCATTCCAACTCAAAGACCAAGCTGCTGAGTGGTATCAACAATACAAAGATTCCAAAGGAGGTCGTGTGATTACCTAGGATGATTTCCACCGAGACTTCAGAGCTCACCACATTCCTCAAAGTGTTGCTAAGAGTAAGCGCGAGGAGTTCCGCAATCTAAAGCAAGGCAGCTTGTCTGTTTACCAATACAACATCATGTTCCAGAGGCTTGCTCGCTTCGCCAAACAAGACGTCCCTGATGAGAAGAGCATGATTTATCAATTCAGAGGTGGCCTCAGAGAAGATCTGCAACTAGCTCTTGTGCTTTTTGAGCCGGCAAAGTATGATGAGTTCTACAACATGGCACTAAAGCAAGAGGCTGCTCAGCTCAAGTGCGATGCTTCTAAGAAGAGAGTCAGGGATGCAACTCCTTCTTCTTCTTTAACTCAAGTGGCAGCTAAGCAGCAAAAGTACTGGTTGCCTCCTCCTCCTCCATTCCGTCAGCCTTATCAGCAGAAGAGTAAAGGTGGCAATGGATATTCCCACCCACCCAACCCAGGCTATCATAACAAAGCTCTGTCTCATGCTCCAAGGTCAAGTTCTCCGTATCACCGTCCGCTCTCAGAGGTTACTTGCAACAAGTGTCAGCAGAAGGGGCACTATGCAATAATATGCTTCAACCAGAGGCGCCTTCCGCCTCCTCCTCCTATGAGATCTGCCAGCAATGCAGTGGTCAAGCATAATCCCAAGTTTGCAAAGGTCAACGTGATGAACGCAACTCAGGCAGAGGACTCTTCAGAAGTGATCATGGGTAATCTTCATGTTAATGATATTCCTGCAAAAGTTCTTTTTGACACTGGTGCATCACTTAGTTTCATCTCAAGACCATTTGCATCTAAGAATGAGTGGGTTTTCCAAGATTTGCCTAGTCCGTTAGCAGTTGTCTCACTGGGTAAATGCTTGCACGCAAGCTACATGGTTCCGGATGTTTCTATCAAGATGGGCAACTATAAGTTTCTATCTTCTCCAATTGTTCTTGGTAACTCAGATATTGATCTAATTCTCGGCATGGACTGGCTTTCTAAGCACAAGGCTCAGCTTGATTGTGCTGCCAGGCAGATTCAATTGACACACTCGTCTGAGGATGTGATCATCTATGCCACTCGTGATGATACCATTCGACTATTTTCTCTCAATGAGAAGGGCGAGTTGAATGTCATCTCTCAGATTCTAGTCGTTTGTGAATATCAAGACGTCTTTCCAGAAGAGCTTCGAGGAATGCCTCCTCATCAGCCAGTCGAATTCGTCATCGATCTTGAGCCTAGCACGGAACCTATTTGCAAACGTCCTTACAAGCTTGGACCAGAAGAGTTGAAGGAGCTGAAGAAACAACTCGACATACAAGAGTGTATGGGTCTGATCCGACCGAGTTCTTCTCCATGGAGTTGTGGTGTTCTTTTTGTCAAGAAGAAGGATGGCACGGACCGACTCTGCGTCGACTACCGTCCATTGAACAAGAAGACAATAAAGAACAAGTACCCACTTCCCAACATCAATGAGTTATTCGAACAACTCAAGGGTGCCCAAGTATTCTCCAAGCTTGACCTCCGTATGGGCTATCATCATATTCGCATTCGTGAACAAGATATCCCCAAGATAGCATTCAGAACAAGCTATGGTTCATATGAATACACTGTCATGTCTTTCGGCCTTGTCAATGCTCCTCCAACATTCTCTCGCATGATGAACTTCATCTTCAACCCCTACACAAATGATTTCGTCTTGGTTTATCTCTATGATATTTTGGGTTTTCCAAGAACAAGGAGGATCATGCCATGCATTTGAGATTGGTGTTGGACAAACTTAGAGAACATCAATTCTATGCAAAGTTTTCAAAGTGCGAGTTTTGGCTCGATGAGGTTCTCTACCTTGGGCATATCATCTCCGCCAAGGGCATAGCTGTTAATCCTGAGAAGGTGTCTGCAATTGTGAATTGGGAACCGCCTCAGAATGTCAAGCAGCTCCGCAGTTTCCTTGGGCTTGCAAGCTATTGTCGAAGATTCATTAAGAATTTCTCTAAGATTGCAAAGCCTCTTTCCAACCTCCTCCAGAAGCATGTGAAGTATGTCTGGACGCCTGAATGTGACATCGCTTTCAACACCCTCAAAGAGAAGTTAGTCACAGCTCCAGTTCTGACTCCTCCTGATGAATCCAAACCATTCGAGGTTTTCTGTTATGCTTCCCTTCAAGGTCTCGGTGTTGTGTTAATGCAAGAGAAGAAAGTTGTGGCCTATACCTCTCGCCAGTTGAAGCCCAACGAAAAGAACTACCCCACTCATGACCTTGAGTTGGAGGCAGTTGTCCATGCTCTTTTAACTTGGAGACATCTCTTGTTGGGAAGGAAAGTGGACATCTTCATTGATCATAAGAGTCTCAAGTACATCTTCACGCAACCCAACCTCAACCTCAGGCAGACTCGTTGGGTCGAAATGATTCAAGAGTATAATCCGAGTATTGAATATACTCCAGGCAAGGCCAATGTCATTGCAGACGCGTTGAGCAGGAAGGCTTACTACTACAGTTTGATTCTCAAGCCTTTCAACCCGGATCTTTGTGAAGCTTTCCGCAAACTTAATCTCCAAGTTGTTCCTCAAGGATTTCTTGCCAACCTCCAAGTCTCTCTTACTTTGGAAGATCATATTCATGAGGCTCAACTTCTTGATGCAATGGTGAAGAAGGTGAAGATTGGGATTGCCAAGAGCCAACCCAAGTACAAGTGTTATCTCCTTGATGACAAAGATACTCTATTCTTCGAGGATCGAATTGTTGTTCCTAAGGGTGACCTTCGTAAAGTCATTATGAACGAGGCTCACAATTCACTCCTATCTATTCATCCTGGAAGTACAAAGGTGTACCATGACCTCAACCAGTCGTATTGGTGGACTCGAATGAAGCGAGAAATTGCTCAGTTCGTGAATGAATGTGATGCCTGCAGAAGAGTGAAAGCAGAACACCAACGGCCAGCTGGTCTCCTCCAACCTCTTGCCATTCCAGAATGGAAGTTTGACCATATTGAGATGGACTTCGTGACTAGATTTCCCAAGTCCAAACGTGGAAATGATGCTATCTTTGTTGTCATCGACAAGCTTACTAAAGTGGCTCATTTTCTTCCTATCAAATAATCTATCACAACAACTCAGTTGGCAGAGCTATATACCTCCAGGATTGTCTCCTTTCGCGGCATTCCGCAGTTGATATCTTCAGATCGTGGAAGCATCTTTACTTCTAAGTTCTGGGATTCCTTCCAGAAGGCCATGGGCACCAACATTCGCTTCAGCACAGCCTTCCATCCTCAAACTAGTGGCCAAGTCGAGCGAGTAAATCAAATTCTTGAAGATATGCTCACGCTTGTGTCATTTCCTTCGGTATGAAGTGGGAAGATTGTCTTCCATATGCCGAGTTCTCCTACAACAACAGCTTCCAAGCGAGTTCAGGCAAGGCCCCATTCGAGATTCTCTATGGCAGAAAGTGGCGTACTCCTCTTAATTGGTCAGAGACTGGTGAACGCCAACTTCTTGGCAATGACTTAATCATAGAAGCTGAAGAAATGTGCAAAGTCACCTGTGAAAATCTCAAAGCCGCGCAATCGCGCCAGAAGATTTACTATGATAGCAAGCATCGTGACTTGGCTTTCGAGATCGGAGACCATGTCTACCTCCACGTCTCTCCAATGAAAGGCACTCGTCGCTTCGGTATCAAAGGGAAGCTTGCCCCTAGATACGTGGGTCCTTTCAAGATCATTGGCAAAAGAGGCGATCTCGCCTATCAACTTGAGCTTCCATCCAACTTTGCAAACGTGCACGTCGTGTTTCATGTGTCACAGCTTCGCAAGTGTTTCAAGACTCATGGCCGCACCATCAACTTCGAAGAGATTGATCTCCAAGAAGTCATGTCTTATCATGAGCATCCCGTAGCTATCCTTGAAGAAACCGAGCGCAAGCCTCGCAACAAGTCTATCAAATTCCTGAAAGTGAAGTGGTCACATCATTCCGACCGAGAAGCCACCTGGGAACGCGAGGACCACCTCTGTTCCGAATATCTGGAGTTCTTTCAGTCCTAGATCTCGGGACGAGATCCTTTCGTAGTGGTGGAGTGTTGTAACACCTCGGATGTAACTTGCCATATTTGTATTCCAACTCTTGCCATTTTCGGCTCTAAGTTATGATATTCCCTCGTGGTTGGGTTTTTTCTATGTTTTGCATTTTGTTCATGTCATGCATTTCATATCATGTCATCATGTGCATCTCATTTGCATACGTGTTCGTCTCATGCATCCGAGCTTTTTCCCTGTTGTCCGTTTTGCAATCCGGCACTCATATGTCCTCCGGCGCCCCCTTTTGCCTCTTTTCACGTGCGGGTGTTAAACATTCTCGGAATGGACTGAGATTTTCCAAGCGGCCTTGGTACACCACCGATAGACCGCCTGTCAAGTTTCGTGCCATTCGGAGTCCGTTTGAAACTCCAACGGTTAACCGAGGAACCGTAAAGGCCTCGTGTGTGCTGCAGTCCAACAGCCCTCCAAAGTGGCCCAAAACCCATCCAGACCCCCTCCATCCTCTCAGCCGTTCGATCACGATAGCGTGGCCGAAAACCGCTCCTCATTTGGACTCTCCTAGCTCCCTCTACCTATAAATATCTACTCCTCGTCCAAATCCGGGTCCAGAAAACCCTAATCTCATCCCCGCCACCACCGGACGCGTCCACCACCACCGGACAAAGCCGCGCCGCCGCCTGCAGCCAATCAGAGGGCGCCACGTGGCCCTCCTCCGTCCGCCGCCACTGC